>NC_088303.1:8874308-9224751 GCF_032854445.1 Liolophura sinensis | reverse complement strand
ATTGTAGTTTGAAGTTAGAAGTAAGAAGTTACCACTTGTAACTTCCAACTAAAGCTAGTTGTTATATGTCCCAAAACAAATTCAGGGATTACACTGCCCCTGATTAAAACCATCTGTTTTGACAAGGTTTACAAGCTTTATATATAGTGACAGACCTGAAGAATACCTAGACTATGACAAGGTTTGCAAGCTTTATATATAGTGACACACCTGAAGCATACCTAGACTATGACAAGGTTTACAAGCTTTATATATAGTGACACACCTGAAGCAGACCTAGACTATAACTGTAAAACGAATTTCTCGTAAAACGAATAAGGTCCGTTTCATTTAAACACGCAGTGAGATCGAACGTTCATGTAAAGATTTAAATTAATTTGAGAGAGATTGGTAGATCGATACGGCAGCCAAAAGTAGTAGAATCAGACCACACCTAAAGCCAAGCCACACGATTTTCCAAAACTAACCACCAAGGATGATAATAGTTCAAACACAGGAAGATCCGTCATCGACAGACAATGCACGAACCTATCACGTCTCTGTATATGTAAAGCTAACCGCGCAGAGCCACTTGAGGAGCGCAAGACACTTCTTAAATAAAATCAAGCATTTCAGTCAACGTCAAAATTCAATCAAAGGTTTGACTTCATTCTCTAGTGTGCCAGGAACACTCCAACAGGCGTCTTCAGTGATTACAGTTCTCCTGTTTGCACAATCTCGGGAGTTCTGCTTCATAATTCTTTTCTGATTGCACTTGACGTTTTAGGAAATGTTCAGTTATTCTGGAGCAACACAGGTACTGGCTGTAACTACAAGAAAATATGGCGTTAATAATATCAATGTTGAAGACAGAGCAGTTAAAATATGGATCAGCTGGACAAGGCAAGAATCCTGTGTAAAATCACAGTTCGCACGTGGGAGGGAGTTGCTTCGTCTTACCCGCCGTGCATTTTATGATGAAAGAAACTTCACTGAGAAACTTGATGTGTGTGTGACGTTCATGTCTGAAGCCTTTGCAATACTTAATGGTCACCCCATTGTATGGTCACCCCATTGTAATCAGTCTCGTCAAACACCGAAGCTCCTCATATCCTCACACCTTTAACACAGAAACTGACTAACCATCACTACATGGGCTGAGACATTAAGAACGTGTACACAACACAAAGAAAGTGTGTCCAGGATTCAGTGGGTATATTTTGGAAACGTTGGCGTCCTAATCTCCAGGTGAAATAATAGAACTTATCTGCACATCTCCAAACACGTTTAAAAGAAGGTTTTACAAAAATATCGTGTGCCGTTGCCTCTGTAATACTTAATTTTGTTTGCCATATATATAGCAGCGGAGAACTTTCTGCATTCCTTCTCGAGCCAATGTCATATAAATTGACATTTGTTTTTTTCTTTGTTTAATCTGCAGTTCACATGTGTTTTACCGACGACGAACAAAGGTGTCCAAGTTAGTACGTGTGGATGAAATCTATGTCTCTATCTAAATTGGTATGTACATAGAGAGTAGGAACGCTGCATCTGTAATTTGACTCCTTTATTTGCACCTGTTATTTTTTATTCGTCCAACTCACAAATTCCAATATCAACATGGTGATGGTTATTCATCTCCTCAACAAGCAGCGCCCCACCGCCACACCCCACCCTAACAACAAAGTCAGCGGTATGTTTTTGTCCAAAATATGAGACATTGTGAAGTTTTATTCATTCTGTTTTTGTTTTGTTTTTGTGTTTCTTTTTTTTTCTTTTTTTCGCGGGCTAGGAAAGTGCCAGTGAATCAGACTCCATACTTGAATATTATTTACATATTTACTTTTCACACAGCGGAATACATGTATCCTATGATACTGCATTTATTTATTTACTTATTTATTTATTTATTTAATTCATTGGTGTTATCGTCGTAGTCAGCAGTTTCTTACTTATATCTTACCGTTTATGGCTTTAAGAAATCGCAGTGTCTCGGGTAAACCTCTGCCCTTCGCTCGGTAGACAACTGACAAACCTCGCTGACTTGAAGCCATGGCGGAAGAAGCGAATTCTAAATTCGGAAGTATAAAAGATGTACAGCACAGAGAGTATATCCAGAGCAGCGACGAGTGTGATAGTTGGCAAATAGTCACACGTAACCAGTGAAAAACGGCCTCCTGTCATTTTACCTCACTTAGGGTTTTATAACTGTTCATGTAAATCCATAAATAGTAGAAGGCCCCCTAGCACCATGGCTTAAGTTGAATTAAGCAAAAAAAAAAGCAGTGATGTTAGCTGCAATTTATTCCTCTCGTACGTGGGAAGGTCTGACTGCATCCTGCGGGTGGTCGTGGGTTTTTACTGAGCTCTGCCCGGTTTCCTCCCACCATAATGCTGGTCGCCATGCGATCTCATTAGTCAATATCTTGAGAGCCACAGTAAACCAGTGCTTTTGGTAAATCAGCGACAATCTTCAGTAAACAAATGTGGTCAGTACAATGTGTTCGCTACAAAGTGAACGTTACAGAGTGATCGTTACAAAGTGATCGTTACAAAGTGATCGTTACAAAGTGATCGTTACAAAGTGAACGTTACATGCATATACTCAGTGACTAAAGACACTTCCATCTTTATGACTGCTTTACATAGTTATACATGTAACGGCTCAGACAGTGTAAAGTATTTGCTACTCAATGCTTTCTATCATCTTTCCCTCACCATTGTATAAGCCCTTCTTGTATGGTAGGGGCAGATTAAAAGCGTTGAGATTTTTCCATGACTGATCTTGTTTTTCTTTACGTCTGTCAGTCACCATGTCTTACATGAGGCGATGTGTTTGCTACGTAAATTTACATAAAACAGTGTACAAGTAAACTAAAATGGATCGCTGAAGATCATGTGAGCAGCCATGGATTACCCATATCGCCCAGTGGTTATTATACGTAACTCTCACACAGTTTCACGTCACATCCGCCGAAAACCACAAGCTGGACAAAAAGCATGATTCATGATTCTGAAAAGACCAAAGGGTCTGTTTAATCACAAGGCCCAGACCATTTGGTAATAATCTCTACTTGTCAAGGTTTCCCTCGGAATGATACGTTTTCAAACTCTTACAAAATACTCACACTGCATGATCATTTTGAATTCCCAAAATAGTTCCCTCTGCAAAGACAGGTTAGCAACTCCTTCGTTCTCTTCCTTTCTCCTTCACATTACCTTGATTCACGTCGTAATTCAGATAGCAATCTGGTCTCCGTTACACTCTTCAGGCGAAGTGTAGCGTGCTCAAACATAAGTGAAAGAGGTCTGTATCCAGAGTAACTAAATTCTTTTTCGCAAGACAATCCCACTATAAATGAACCAAATAAAACTCAACGAAACGTTTCCCACTTAATTTTATATCCATTGAATATTAAATTTGTGAATTCATCACTAGCAGAGAAGAAAAACTTGAGGAAAGCAGAAACGGTTTATTAAGCTCCCAGACAGTGATAATCCCACATCAAAGAAGATCAATTTATTTATTATTTATTTATTTGATTGATGTTTTAGGCCGTACTCAAGAATATTTCACTTAAACGGCGGCGGCCAGCTTTATGGTGGGTGGAAACCGGGCAGAGCCAGGCAAAAACCAACGACCATCCACAGGTTGCTGTCAGACCTTTCCACGTACGCCCGGAGAGGAAGCCAGCATGAGCTGGACATGACTCACAGTGGTCGCATGGTGAGAGGCTCCTGGGTCATTACACTGAGCTAACCAATTTAGCCACAGAGGTCCCCCAAAGAAGATCAAAGAAAGAAACACGAACACTCTTGTATAATTTTAATACATATAACTGAGAAATAGTAGAACATATATACCGTATACAAAATAATGTAAACAACAAAAAAATACAGTGTTCTACGAAATTTACAGCAGACCCATTTCCGATCAAGGCAGGTACGAAATTTCAATGGCAAGTCACAGATATAGGTAATTCCACAGTTTCTCCTGAATTCCTAAAGAGAAATGTAATTATGCTGAGGACGAAACGTTGACTGTGATCGCACAGTAAAAACAGAGCTTTCAGGACGACTGCGTCAAATAGCACAGATGCTCATATTGCTCAAAACCCCTAATCAAATTGCACTTCCCGACAGGCGCACTGGTGGCTTTAAAATATGACCGGCTCAAATAACACACATGCTCACAATGCTTTGACCCCCAACCAAAATGCACTTTCCTGACAGGCGCATTGAATTAAAGATAGCTTTAGATTGCAAACTCACCCTTGTGACCTGGAATATATTTGCCCTTAAATGACATACTAAAATCCTCTAGTTCCGATGTACAAAAATAATAAACATGTTAACAGCAATTCACAGTTGATTCTAGAAAAAAACGATCTATTTACTATACAAAGAAAGCATGTACTTTGACGCCGAGCATCCAGAAATATAGCTCGGGTTAAATGCATTCCGCGCAAGGGCAGGCTTTAAACTGTAACCAACACCAGTTCTAGGTCAAACGCCGATCCGGTTTGCATCAAGATGACCGATTTCAATCATAAAGCATAACAATAAAATAAACGTAATGTATTACAGACGGGGTCTCAACACATGTTATACCACAGGTTCATGTTATCTGATTTTATACTGATAGCACTTGCTACAACATGCATTATGCACTAAGAATGGAAGTAGCTCTAATTATTAATATCACGTTCATGTACAATTATCCAAAATCTTCAAATCCAGACACCAAGCGCTAGATTCATCACGATTCGTTCAGATCACGATTCGACGACATCCTACGATCAGCCAAAATTTGCGACGATTACCTACGCTTTTCCCTCGCACGTTGCCTGAATTAGTCGTAAGTGTAGGTGTGACTGAGCCTTAAAAAGATTTCCAAATGTGGTAAAGCATTGCTCATTTGCCTAAAAATAGTGCGACTAGTCTTTGTAACGTTCAACATGCACAAAGAGATCGTAGTTACAATCGATTGTAGACCAAGTGAGACTACAGTTGATTGTAACATTAGTCGCGCCGTTTCGAAAAAAAAATACTGTAAAACAAATTTTTGTACAATGACGATCATACGCCTGATTTGCTTTGCACATAAAAGTGGCCTGTGTAAATTGACAATGTACGGTCAATACCTTTTCTTGTCTTCATTTTCCAAAGAGTTCTACATCAAAAAGAATCAGAAACTAACAACAACACCACTTTAAAAATGCTCCTTGCAAACCGAGTCCAAAATTGGAAATTACAGTATACTTTAGGCAGGAACATGTATTTGTATTAAACATTAATTTAAGGCCATTGTAAAGATTTACAACTCGGTCCTATCGCACCGTAATTTTCTGATTGTAAATTAATCAGAACTAAATCAATTTAGGCTTACAATCCCTATGTGCGAGAAGCCATAGCTCGCGGCTTTCTACACAGTAATTCCTTAAACGTTGCACGAAAGTTTTCGCTCATAAACACGTACACAAAAAAATTGACTGTTGAATTTATAATATCGAGAACTGGGTAAAACTTTTGTATAAGAGACCAAAACAGTGAATTGTCACGCCAAGTATGGTAACCTGGCCAAAAGTTAGCCAGCAATGAATGAACTAGACCCGGGCTTACGCAGACAAGAAACAAGAACGAGATTGTCACCAACATCCGGGTCACTTTCAATTCCTTCGCCCGCCTTTTTATCGTCGCTGATTTGACTTGAGTTCCAAGAACCTGCGAGAAAACTTGAGAGTCACAATAATAGCTATATTGAGAACAACTACAGAGAGCACTGGCACAAGTCGCAGAACCACTAAAATGACATAGTGTAAACAGTGTAAAACTCAGGATTTGTCTTCGCGAAATGAGTAAGTTTGAGGGACACAAAACTTTGATTAGAGGCCGGATCAAATCCTTCCACATATTCTTTACGGAAACATATTTGGAAACAGCAGTACTGTAACAAAAGCAAACACGCTTGCCAAAATTTTGGATGGATGGCGACTCAGCCAAGACGACTTCACGGTGAAAGGGAATTTCACTGCGATGAATCTCTCCAGTGATAAAATAATAATGAAAGCGTTAGACGATCGACCTGTCAACAACATAGTAAAATAGCGATTCCATTCGTATCGTGCACTGGTAACAACATATATATACAGTGGGTAGTTGAGCTTTTTCAGGATGCGATAGGCATACAGTATCAATGTACATAAAAGAAATGATAGATCTGCTACACTAAGTCCTATCAACAGACAATTGTTTGCAGTGGCTTTGGATTGTTTTGCTAGAACGTAGATGTTAAGTACATTGAGCATACAACCGGGAACGCTTATGGCTGGCTTGACAATGAAGTCTATTAAAAATGAAATATCAAAGTCCTCCTTTTCTTTGGCAGCACTAGGATCGTTCTCCATCTCAGTCGGTGTGGTGATGTTTGTATTACAGAATAACATATTTTGTGTTTCTCTCTCATCACAAACTCTTTCCGTAATATGAACCCCGTCTGGTAAAGTATCGTTGGCTACAAAATCAAACATGACAGCACTGCCAGTAGTACTATTGCCCAAACGATCCTCAGGCCAAGTCGCGTGACTTTTCGAGACGTCTGGTATGTGCGCGGACTCAGCTTTATCACACCAAGCTGGCCTCAAATGTGCCTCTATTAGAAAGAGAAACAGGAGAAGACAACGCCTCTTACCCAGCACCGTCTCCAGAGGCTGCATGACCATCTCTCTTGATTCTACAATACAAAGCCGACGTTAGAAAAAGAACAATTACATAGTTTTGAAACTGAGAAGCAGTCACAAGTGAAGAACAAATCAACTGCACACTTAAGTTCCAATACGAGCATATTCCCTTGATGCGTTTGTAGACAACTCTCACTGAGTAAGATACACGGAATGGGTAATTAAATAAATGTAAATGTAGGCGAATAATAACAGAAATGTAGACCCATACAAAATGTAAAGCATCCTTTATCCTTTATCTGAGAAAGAAATCATGATATTTAACTTGATTTAAACTCCTAAAGTGTTAAACAAATTTTCAAGACGTCCAGCATTCGTTACAAAAGAACACAAGAAAACAAATCAGTAAAATCCAAAACAGCACTGTGTTGTTGTTTTTACAACTTCGCAAACACACTGCGGTAATGGGCATAACGCGCTTTATCGAAATTGTCAACTTCATCTCTTATATATCATTATTCTTTGTGAACGATCCAGAATGATATTGGCTTTAGCTTTAATGTTGATCTTTACCATTTTCAAAACCTTCGGTTAGTGCTGGATATCATACAACTTTCGACACATTCATTACTAGCGAAACACTTTGAAACTTGCGAGATGCCCGATCTTTTTTCTCCTGTATCATGCAGCACAGTTTTTTGGAATCTGACGCCAATAGCCATGACGCTTCATATCGCTATGCCAACGTGACGCCCCTTACTGTACCCCTAACAGTAAGATCGGAAATCACTGTTTATGACGCTCTATATCGCTAAGCCAGTGTGATGTCTCATCTGGTATCCCTGACAGTCTTGTAAGATCGCACGTCCCTGAACACGACGCGTTAGGCCAGCGGAGCGCCTCATCCTGTATAACGGGACAGTTTTGTAAGACCGGACATCTCTGCCGCTCCATCCTGTATTGCTGACGGTTTTGTGTACATCAGTATAGGCCTAAATGACGCTTTATATCGCTCAGTCTGTGGGGCGTATTTCTAATAGTTTTATGTTATCAGATATTGCAGGTGAACTAACTATAAGTAGAAGATATCGCGAATGGCAAAGTCCTCATCTAAAAATGTGTGCATCGGCCTACAAAAATATACATACCTTAGTGTAACAGGTAACAAGAAAAGCCGCTCTCAGCACCAGATATCACTGTTCTTCAGCAACTGGACTTTTTCTGTCTCTCGATTAACAATTTTATAACCACACGTGATTGTCTCGTAATCGTCAATTTTTTAGATCACAACTGTAATACAATACCAAAAAGACAACAGGTCCAGCATCGTGTATGGAACGTAAATAACGAGACAAGAGTTAAACTGACTCTTTGTTCCACGGCAATGTTCAATGTTTTGATGTCTTCTGGACAATCGATTACCTCTGAAACGGTTTGATAATTACGCTAACAACTCGATAAACACGTGTTCCATACGATAAGACACGACCAACATTCTCGTCAATACTGTCTAGAAATTACAATACATTAAACAAACAATTGATTCCTGACAAATGCCTTCATCCATGCATATTATATACGTACCCTCATGGACGAATGCCCTGAACACATAGGCCCTGATGGGGACGGTGGTCAGTATTGTTTAGGCTTTCTTATCCTTTTTTTCCATTTCATTTATTCTGCAGAATATCGTTGTAGTACAGTTTATAATCGAAGGCGCGACAAAACTCCCAAGGGTCTTGCTCCATCTCATATTGTGTTATCCCAAATTATTTGCCTGACTGCTACCGTGATGACAACATAATGGGGTCAGATTTGTTCCTGAATTTACGAGTACAGACAGCAAAGTATAACTAATATTGAATGAAAATCAGTTAAATCAACTTAAATCCCCAAACCAAGTAAATATGATTAAATATTCCCAGTAAAAATCGACATTGAGGTTACATTTCATTACATTAGATAATCAGTGAGTGTTTAACTTTATAATTAAAACCGCCCATAGAAGATACCAGTAGGAAATGAAGAAAATCTACTAAGTAGCATAGCCGACACAGCGAAAGTTGAATTCAAGCACCTTGATTGGAAGTGAGTTATTGCTAGAATTGTTGGCAACTGCCCCTTGTCAGTCAAAAACCGTTCTTATATGTCGCACAATTACAGCCAGATGACCTTTCAAATCTCTCTCACTCTGATTGCAGGTATATACTTTTGTCTGTAATACCACAAAGGTAGCTGCTGTGTCAGTTTCATTGTTTTGGTGAGGAAGCGCATATTGCTGGGACAATGTCGGCATACGTATACCGGTATTATCCAGTGTAGATGTTGCCATGACAACCAGATCGGTAAATTAAAACAGTGTAGTGTAACTAAAGAGAGAGTGAGAGATGTGTGGAAATCATGTATGTACTGTTCAGAATAATTATACATCGTTGTAACTGATTATAGCTCTGTACAAGCATGTCATCTTGATGCCGTATTGACCCTTCTGAAATACTGAAAAAAGGCAGAGGTAGCCTACCTGACCACACAGAAACCCCTGTGCAACCAGCGGGTGTGAAGCAGTGGGGCTCTTTCTAATTACTCCCGGATATAACCTTTATTTTACCTGGCGCCTATAAGGCTGATACCAATGCTACATTTTAAGGAAAGTCACACTAATTATGAATGTACAACTTAACACAAAGACAAATCACCACATAAGCTTGTCTTAAACTGGTGATTCTAGCTGTGTATACAAAGTTTTTATTTGGTTTCAGTGTTTTAGGTTTTATGTCAATTAAATCACTAATTAGTCTTGTCTTAAGTAGCCTTTCCGCCTCAAAAGTTGCAGATTTTTAATTAGTATGACTTTCCTTACAATGTAGCATTGCTTTAAGCATTATAGGCATCAAGTCATATAAAACAGAATTTGAGACCATGAAAAAGAGCTCCACTGCTTCATCCAGTAGACTAGCTCCTACACCAGTTGGCTCACTCCACTGGATTACAGCTAAGTATTGTCGTAAGCTGAGTGGGATCCACAAATGACTCGACTATTTTAATTGATTTTCTTTGAAATATTGGCTGTTCTAACCCTCACTGTACAATTTCCGTCGGTCGGCTGTTGATGCTAATTACCTAAAAATTATGCCTTGAAAGCCAACAACCAAAGTAGTTCAGACTAAAGCCAAAGAAATATTCCGTTTTGTCTCGTCCGATACGAAGTATACAGCTTTTAATAACTAGAAGACAAAAACACTGAATACTGCAGAGTATAAACAAAGGTACTATCCTCCTATAAACGTTTCCATCTGGGAATACATGCATGATAAACCCAAGTTACTTTGAGTTGTCTTTAAACAATCCTTGAAAGGTCTGTCTTCGTGGCAATCATATATCGCAAAGAAAATAGTTCTCATCAACATTTAGTTTAATCCTGTCAGTAGCTACATTTACCTCATTTACCTCACATACGTATCCGGAGAAACAGTGTTTTCCCCTTTGATCGGACTCTTTTTCCCTTTGCATTGCGCAAGTCCCAACAACAATCAGTCAACTCATTCCCAAAGTGAAGTGTGGGCAGATAGCCATGTCGATTTTTCTACACGCAGTGACAAAATGTAACATTTCTTTTCCGTTATGTTTTGTCTTTCATTTTGGTTATTTCTTTGTTGTTTTTTGTTTTTGTTGGTTTTTTATTGCAACGAATACTAAAATTCACCGTGAATCGTATGCGTCCACTGAATTTACAGATATAGAAACTATATTGATCTACAGAAAGCGCAACGAACTGTATCATATATCCCACTTTATTTCACAAATATGTCACCAAGTCATTTTACAACATGATTTATATCTTTTTTGTAAATATATACTTAGCTGTTATTTCAGCAATCACTTTTCAGTATAATGAAAAATTGCTCTAGAAACTGATTTCAAGTGCTGATTTTTTCAAAATCTATTCTACAGTAACCAGGCTATGATATAACTTTCCTCCATGATCCTTCACGTTGAAAGCAACAAAGATCGCAGCAGCCTACAAGTCGTTAACAGTACAGATGAACTCTGATGACGATTAGGATTATGTGCACATAACTTATATCAATGTACAAAATTGTCAGAAACACTGCTAACACAGCTATTGCGCGAAAATGTACTGTGACTTATCCACGAAAATAATCCTAAACGTTACCAACTGTTACAATTAAAAGAAAAGACAACACAACACAAGATGTATATAGTCATCGATAAAATATTCCTTAGGAAGTTTAGGAAACATAGCTTTTTATTTTTGTGACGTTGCACAACTGAGATATCGAAGTTCAAAATAAGCTGTTTTCACCCCTCTTCCCGAATAACTCAGGTTACTGACGTAGACGTCTTGAAAGAATAACCTTGTACAAAGAAGCCACATCGTGTTCCCCTGAACTCCTCTTGTCATTAGCTTATGAAATTTAAATAAAATGAAATCAAATAACTGTTCCCAAATAATTCACTTCTAACGAATTCTCCGCGGTTTTTTAAAAATACGACCCGTGCGCACTTACGTAAAAAAGACAGATGTGTCCTTTACAGAGATTAAGCCGTTGAGTTTTAGAGGGATTCCTGCACAGTTCTGGGCTGTCCTTCTGACACAGCTGGCGGCTCTCTATACAACAATGCCATACACGTAAACCGAAAGTTCTCGCTCATAAACACGTACACAATAAAGTTGACTGCTGAATTTATCGCGTCGAGGACTGGGAAAATGTAATATACAATATAAAAAAGCTGTGAACTTTCTCCCCAAGCTTGGTAACCTGCCAAAAAGTTAGCCAACAATGAATGCACCAGACCCGGGCTTACGCAGACAACAAACAGGAACGCGATCGTCACCAACATCCGGGTCACTTTCAATTCCTTCGCCCGCCTTTTGTCGTCGCTGATTTGACTTGAGTTCCAAGACTTGCGAGAAAACTTGAGAGTCACAATAATAGCTATATTGAGAACAACTACAGAGAGCACTGGCACAAGTCGCAGAACCACTAAAATGACATAGGTGTAAACAGTGTAAAACTCAGGATTTTTTTCTGCGAAATGTGTAAGTTTGCGGGACACAAAACTTTGGTTAGAGACTGGATCAATTCCTTCAACATATTCTTTACGAAACAGATTCGGCAACAATAGTAATGTAACAAAAGCAAACAGACTTGCCAAAATTTTGGATGGATGGCGACTCAACCAAGACGACTTTGCAGTCAAAGGGAATTTCACTGCGATGAATCTCTCCAGTGATACAACAATAATAAAAGCGTTAGACGATCGGCCAGTGACCAAAGAAGTGAAATAACCATTCCAGTCCAATCGTGCACTGGTAACAGCACGTATATACAGAGGGTAATTGAGCTTTTCTAAGATGCTGTAGGCGCTCACTATTAATGAACATACAAGATATGATAGATCTGCTACACTAAGTCCTATCAACAGACAATTGTTTGTAGTGGCTTTAGATTGTTTTGCGAGAACGTAGATATTAAGTACATTGAGCAAACAACCGGGCACGCTTATCACTGGTAGGACTATGCAGGGAATTACAAATAAAATATCAAAATCTTCATTTTCCTTGGCAGCACTAGGATCGTTCTCCATCTCAGTCGGTGTGGTGATGTTTGTATTACAGAATAACATATTTTGCATTTCTCTATCTTCCCAGACTGTTTCCGTAACATGATTCTCGTCTGGGTAAGTATCGTTGGCGACAGAATCAACCCTGACAGCACTGCCAGTAGTGCTACTGTCGAGACGATGCTCTGGTCGAATCTCGAGAGCCGGTATATCCGGTTTTTCCGTTATCGCACCAAGCTTGTCTCAAACATCCCCCTATCAGGAAAAGAAACAGCATCATCTTCAGAGGCTGCGGGACCACCTCTCTTGATTCTACAATTCAAAGCAAATGTTAGATAAAGGACAATTAACCGGTTTGAAATTAGGAACCGTTCACAACTGCAGAGCATGTCAGCTGAACAGTTAAAGTTCAAAAACCCAATGACCAGCCGGCCATAATAGATAATCCACTTCTGCTAACTGATCCAGCTGTCTCAAAGAAGAGCATATTGCCTTCGTGTGTTTGTGGACAATTCTCACTGAATAAGATACATGAGGCCGGTAACTAAATGTACCTATAGGCGGATAATAACAGAAATGTAGGCCTTTCTCTGTGAGGGAAATCGTGATATTTTCCTTTATTTAAGTAAATAAACTGTTAGATTGCCAATGTGTTCAGCAAGTTTTTTACGCCAAGGCTTTCGTGGCAAAACAAAAACACAAATACACTCACACGAAACCAAAACAGTGAATTCAAAATTCAACGTGATATTATGAATGGCTAAACCTCTTTTGACATATTTATGTGAGGTGTTAGACCTCTGCCCGTATATTTATGGGCGGTGTTAGACATTTTCTGGTATATCTGTAGGAGAGATAAGATCTCTTCCGGCATATTTATGAGAGATGTTAGACCTCTTCCTGGTATATTTATGACTGTTATACCCCTTTGGATTCATTTATTCCCGGGAATGCTCTTACTGTTAAAAGTAACAGGGTTACAAGTTTGGTGACTTAATAATAATTCTTTCTCATTTTCTGCCATAACTTACTGCAGAGCACTTACCATAACTTAACTGGAATTAGCGACCTGCGGATGGTTGTGGGTTTCCCCAGGCTCTGCCCTGTTTCCTCTCACCATAATGCTGACATCCATCGTATAAGTGAAATATTCTTGAGTACGGCGTAAAACACCAATCAAATAAATAAATCAAATTAACTGGAATTACGTCCCAGATTACTAAAACCTGTATGTTTGGTTGTTACAGTGTTTGGATGTACCAGTCATAATTAACACAAATGTGCAAGTGGAAGGCTTTGAATACAAAAAGAGATGTACTTCTAAGCAATAGTACGTTGTCAGTTTTCAACAATTCAGCTCATTTTGTCACAGAAGGATGTTCCCAGAATCGTCGTAGGTATATTGCTTTCATTCCAATAAAACATTCATCTTCAATTCCATTGCATTCGACACATTTTCTTTTCACAAAGTACAGTTTTAGGCCGTTCCCATCTGTCCATTCCAATTTTTAGTCGATTAGTACGGAGTTTGACAAGTGCAATTCTAAAATGTGGCGTATCTACACAAACAACATGAGGTTGTAGAAACAGAACTGTGAATTTAACATAAAATCTGGCTTTTGGAGAGCTGTTCAGTTGAGCATGCCATTACTAAGGATAAAAATACTGCTACAGTATCAATTGTTTGCGCAATTTAAGCATAGTAACCCAACTTTCTTGGTATGGGACAGCACTTTCAAATATTTGTGGTTAGGTGTGAAAGTTGCTTTTCATCAATATTTAACAATAATAAAGAGTCGCCGTGTATACATACACACTCGCCCGGTCTCGCCGTACACAACATCATTTTGAGTACTGCACTTCACCCCGATAGCCCTTTTACAAAACTGGAGGTGGACCCGTTGAACAGTTGTCGCTGTACAAAAAACTCCATACTTCAGCTCCATAAGTTAATAGTGGAAGAATAAGTTTATCAAACAAGTCTAACTTGTGTACAGGGTTAATATTGCTAAAATTACACAAATACATTTGCAATTTGAAAACTGCATTTCTTGCTTGACCCGCTGATGTGTTTTTACCAGTGGTAAAAGAGCCAGACGGTGTGAAGACTATTCCAAGATAAGTGAATCTATTTGCAATTTGCAGAGTGTCTTCATCATGATTAAATCACTGGTTGTTCTGGATGCCACATTTTGTGGAACATATTGCTGTAGATTTTGAGATATTAACGTTTAAGCTCCATTGATGGCAATAATCAGACAATATGGTTAGAATTTTGTTTAGACCTTCGGGAAAAAATGAAAATGTCATCTGCATATTTTAGCAAAAACAGTTTCAAATACTTTACTTCTAAGCCATTTTCATTTTCAGTAAAACAAATTTCTCTTTCAGGTCATTCAGGTACATACAAAATATCCATGATGACAAACATCCTCCTCGCCTAACACCTGTGTGGCATATGAATTCAGAGCCATGAATGTTCATAAATTTCACTCTGGACACATTCATACTTAGATAAGATTGTGTTTAGAACTTTACCTCTTACACCAAGTTTTATAGTTTTTGAACATTTTTTTTATTTTCACGAACTACGTAATCAAAAACTTTTGTGAAATTATTAAAGCACAGAATAAAAGCTTTCCAGAATTAGTAAAATTGGTTATATTTATTTATTTATTTATTTGATTGGTGTTTTACGCCGTACTCAAGAATATAAAATAGGTTATTAGACCATTTAAGATGAAGATATTAACAACAGTACTTATTTCCTCACGGAATCCAGCTTGGGCCTCACTGTACACATGATATTTCGCCGCCCAGTCAGTTAGTCTATTATTCACAGTTTGTGTAAATAACTTGCCTAGACAGTTAGATTGTGTAATTTTCCACATCATTTAAATTACCTTTTTATGCAAGGGTATAATAAAACCCTCGGTCCATTCTTGGGGGAAAATAGCCAGTTTCAAGGATAACATTAAAAAGGGGTAAAATACATGGAGTCTATATATCCTCCCTTTGAATGAAAAACTCATTTAGCTGTTGGTCATGGCCTACCGCTGTGCCGCTCTTTAACTGACCAATAGATAAATAAACCTTTTCTGGGGCTATTGGAAAACTAATCTCATCGAGCATCAAAGCAAGCCCATTTTCTTGCATGTGTTCAAAGTTTGTAGAGAACTCAAGCTAGAGAGGTGAAAATCGCTAGTTGGATTACTAACCTCGTAGAAATATCTTATGAACATAGATATGAATCGTTACCGTTTACTAGAACAAATGTACATAATTCCTGTAACCAACTTAAGAGCAGATCCAAACGATTATATTCTGCTTTTGTGTAAATGTACACCACTGTACATGACGCTCTATATCGCTAAGCCAGCGTGGTCTTGTCCTGTATCTTTGTCAGTTTTGTAAGATCGGACACCATTGCTCATGAAGCTCTGTATCGCTAAGGAAAGGTGAGGCCTCATCCTGTTTGACCATTTTGTAAGATCGGACATCACTGCTGATGACGCTTTCTATCGATAAGACAGCGTGAGGCCTCATCCTGTATCTCTGGCAGTGTTGTGAGAACATGACGTTTTGTATCCGTAAGGCCGCTCCATCTAGTATGTCTGACAGTGTTGTAAGTTACTCATGACGCTTTCTATCGCTAAGCCAGCGTGAGGCCTCATCCTGTATCTCTTACGATGTTGTGAGATCGGGAAACACCGCTCATGACTTTTTACATCACTAAAACAGCGGGGCGCTCCATCCTGTATCCCTGACAGTTTTGTGTAATCGGACATCACTGCACATGATGCTTTATGTCGCTAAGACAGTCCGGCACCCCATCTTGTATCTCTGACAGTTTTGCAATATCGCAATCCACTACACATGCCGCTTATACCGCTAAGCCAGCGGGGCTTGCTTCTAACAGTTTTGTGTTTTCAGACGCTGCAGACTAACTAAATGCATGTAGAAGATAACACGAATGGTAAATTCCCCATCTAAACCTGGTAACATAAAATATTTACTTACGTGTGTGTTACAGGTCACAGGAAAAGCGGATCTCAGTACCAGATATCAGTACTATGTTGTCTTGGCGATGGCAAAACTTAAACTGGACGATATCTGTTACGCGAGTGACAACATATACAGCTGCGTGTGGCTGCCTTGTATTCGTCAATTTTCCTCTATCAAACAGTAAAAGGATATCAGAAAGACAACAGGTCCATCATGGTGTATGAAACATAAATAACCAGCGACAAGTTAAAGTGGCTCTTTGCTTCAGAACAAAGTTCTTTTTTCTGATATCTAACACGGTTTGGTAACTCCGTGAAAAGCTCTGAAGGCACACATGTCACGCGATAGGATATGACCAGGGTCCTCATCAATACTCTGTAGAAATAACAACACACTAAACAAGCAACTGATTTCTTTGGTTAATCCTTTCTTCCTTTCATATTTTGTCTGTGTTCACGTTAATAAATGCACTGATGAGTTAGGCCCTAGTGAACACGGTGTTCAGTTTCATTTATTCTCTGGAATGTTTACACAATCGTTGTTGTACGGTTTATAATCAAAGGCGCTATAAGGGGCTTGTTCTATCTCATTATGTGTTACTACAGAAATGTTTGAATGATTGCTAAAGTGGCAACATAATGGGATTAAATTTGTTCCCGAATTTAAGGGTACAGGCAACAATGCATAAACTTATATTGAAGATGACTTAAATCAGCTCAAATCATGAACAAATAAATCGGATTAAACATTCCTTATAAATATAATTAGAGACGTCCAGCTAGAGAGCAGAGAAGCAACCACAGTGTGATGGTCCCACTTGAAATACGGCCTCTTGTCAATTTACCTCAGTCAGGGATTTATTCTTTATTTTTATGTAAATGCAGAAAAAGTAGCAATTTAGAATTAGGCCTAGGTCAAAAAAAATGTAGTGATGTTAAGTGCAATTTGTGTGACGTCACTGGCCTAGAAGAGCATCACTGGAAGAGCGAACCATAACTGCAATACTGCTTCGTTTAAGACGTCCTTTTGGGAATCTTCCTCGCGATTAATAATCTGGAATATCCATTTTGGTTGACGGTTGGTATACAGATGTCTATTTCGACGTGATGCATAAATGAGAGACTCTATGACGAACTACACAGATAGTTCAAATAACAGTAAAACGCATCGTTTTCTTCTGTAACGTTGTAGTGTACTCATATATGTTTTATGAGCGCACGTTCGCCGATAATTATGACGCAATAAAGGAATGAACAAATGAGTTCACAGCGGGAAAAAGTTTTACGAGTTCCTATTCCTGTCAGATGCATATAAAATAGGGCTGATTAAGAGAGAACATTCAAGTAGGTACATGCTACCATATGCAGACAGAAAAAACCGTCTTCACTCAACAAAAAGACAAATCAAACGCCTAATTTTCTTTCGTTTTTTATTCTTGAGTACACCGCGTCAAACACCAGTCAATCAATCAGTCAGTCAACCAAAATATTTTTCTTTTTCCGACAGCAGACCACATCTGGAGTGTGGGGAATCTGGTTGCCGAATTTTATTTTCATCAATCTACTATTTAATCTGCTTCTCAGAACTGGACTACTACGAATCCATGTGGACATGCAGGTGATAAAAGCTATAAACATGATTTTCTCTCCACTTTCTAGGAGTAAAACAAAATGGCGCTATAAGTAATCGGGGAGTGTTCAGCGTTATAATTAAAACCATCCATACGAGATACGAGTAGAAGACGCAGAAAATCGACTGAATTCAAACACATTGGGTGGAAATGAATTTTAAAGAGTTATTGGTAGAATTGTTGGTAACTGTCCCTTGTCAGTCAAAAACCGATCCTATATGTTGCACAATTACAGCCAGATGACCTTTCATATCTCCCTCACTCTCACTGCAAGTACACACTCTTGTCCAGAATATAACACAAGGTAGCTGCTGTGCCAGTTTCATTGTTTTGGTGAGGGAACGCATATTGCTGGGACAATGTCTACATGCGTATACCGATATTGTCCAATTTAGATGTTGCTATGGCAACCAGATTGGCACCAAATATTAAAGCAATGTAGAGTGAGTAAAGAGGAAGAGAGTGAGAGATATGCGGAAATCCTGAATCTGCTTAGTCGGCCCAGATTTATACATTATTGTAACTAATTATAGCTCTGTACGTCTATGGATGTGAGATTAAATCTGGGTCAGTTAAACAGAAGAATACAAAAATATGAAGATAGTTTGGGTGTGCCCTCCATGCTGTCATCTTGATGCTATATTGGCCGTGCTGAAATGTATTCTAGACAAAGTATTATACGCAGAGAGGAAAAACTTCAAACTGCTATGATGAAATTTGTTAAAGGAATGAAACCATCCCTCTTGTCGTACAGTCTGCTAGAGAGGAAACAGCTTGGGTCTTTGTACAAATATAAGCCCAGATAAGACATACTCTCTGGGGAATCTGTGGTTTCCTTTAAATCCATCGAAGGTGGGTAAATATCTTTCACAGCCTTTGCTATATATGGAGTGTTTAAAGCCAGTAGATCATCAACATACCATTTAATGAATGAGAAAGATCGGTCCTGGCGAGGATTACTCCTTAATAATTTCTGTATATAGTCGTATTCAAGGGAGAACAGGTATAGTTATGGCAAAACTGAAGCATAATTTGTACCCATCCGAATACCTATACGCCTGTGATATATGGTTTCCCCAAATTTCACATAGATGTTATTAATGACGAATTCAGTCAACTCAATTAACACGGAAACATCCCATGAATGGTAACCCTTGTATGTAGTGGAAGTAAAGTAGGATTTTTTTTGTCTCTGACGTTAATGTAGAGGTGACCGGTTTTATTAAACACCGAAACAATTAATAATGAAATTCTATGTATTAAATCCACCTGAGGAATCGTTGTGTAGAGAGTGGAGAAATCCCAAGACGAAATGTGATAGAACCCTTTAAACTGACGCAGTCATTATGCCTATAGCCATACACTGTCCCATATCCAGTTCCTAATATGCATGGAAACTATTCCTCAAAGCGGTCGGTTGTCTGGCTCAAAGTATCACACCACACACTGTGAAGTTGAACGTCATTGTTTGCTAGCATGACGTTACGTCTGGCAGATTCAAAGTGAATGGTTTAACCCGCAAACTGAGCTTTGTTTCTTATGATTTAAAATGAGTATAATTCTCTTGTACATGTAAGTATGTATGTACAGAGCGTCCAGAATCCTTGGCTTCAAAATTATGTCTATTTCCGCCTCACCTGGTGTTAGGAGTGTCTATTCATCGTGGTGAATTAGATCGCCTCGTTGGATATATGAGCAGTTGCAATCAAAGGTGAACTGAGCTACACATTTTATCATGGACAATGTATTAATTATGGACTATGACTTTCCTTCAAATGTACCCTTGGTGTCAGTCTTATAGGCGCCAGAAAATTCAGAAAAGGGTTTCTATAGTCAGATAGGCCCCACCAAACAGCTTTTATGACTTTTACGCCAATTAAATCTCGGTTACATGTAGCTCTTCGACTATATATCGGATGGGCTTTAAAAAATGAGCCGTACTTTGATGCTGCATTGTTCCATTATCCTTCGTTCAAACCCTTTCAAACTTTAGACATTCAAATGGCATGATTTTATTAATACACTGACCCATTTTCAAGGTCATAGCTTGAGTAGTCTGTACACCAGGTTAAAATGAAAACATAGCCTCAAAAACGCACGTTCCGGTGACCAACATTGTATCACCTGTCAGGTGAAAAATTCACTAAGGATGAACTAAAAGCACGCATTAAGGACTACTGGGAAAAAAATACTCTTAAGGAGACTCGGTATTCAATGAGTTCATGGAAGAAACGTGTGTGAGCCGTCTACCGAGAAGATGGAGGACCAATTGATCACCTTTTCAAGTAAAACAAGGTAGAGCATCATTTTGAAATGTCCGGAACATGCGTTTTTGGCTCTATTTTGATTTTGGTCCAATGAACAGAAATCTTAACAGATGAAAATGAAATTTGGTCTGTATACTTAGGATATAATGGCTTTTGAGTGTTTAAACTTTTAGAAGTTTTTTCAGTGTCAAAGTACGGCCCATTTTTTATGCCCACCCGATATGTTAACATGGTACACGATATAAATACTAATTTCACCCATTCACCTAGAACATTCATTGCGCCTTTCCAACATCAATGACAAGTGTTGACTGTATCTCTTTGCATGATTCCCTCCTAATTTCGCACTTCATTCACTGTCTTTGGTAGTTGGTGTTTTGGGAATTGGCCTTGTGATCACTGACCCGTGACATCCAGTTTCCTTGACGGCGGGTATGCAAATGTATGTGTCGACGAATAGGTTCACCCGCCCTCACCAGCCGCAATATTCCAGTGGCTAACTCCAGTGGATTACCGCTCATTGTTGACGTAAACTGTTTGGGGTCCACATTTGACTCAACAATTTTCAGTTTTCCTTGTTTGGAATACACGTTCACTGTTTGGACCATCACAGTACAATTTCCGTTGGTCGGCTGCTGATGCTTACTGCCAACAAATTATGCCTCACAAGGGCCAACAGCCAGAGTAGTTCACGTTAAAGCCACAGAAATTTTTAGTTTTATCTCGTTTGATACGAATTATACTCCTTTTAATAACCAAAAGATAAAACTATGAAGGTTGTCGTCGTCGTTATACAATCCTTCAGAGGCCTGTCTTTGTAGCGATCATATATCGAAAAGGAGATATTTCTCACCAACATTCAGTTTCTTTGATGGGACCCTTTCTCTTTACATTCCACAAGTCCCCACGACAATCAGTAAACTCATTCCGGAAATGACATTTGTGCAAACGGAAGAGAGAAAGTTCTAAACAAATAGAAGATAACCATGTTTCTTTTTCTACACACACACACCGCTAAAATATAGCGTTTCTGTTTCTTTCTTTCTTTCTTTCTTTCTTTTTTTTGGGTTTTTGTTTTCTTTTGCTTCCCAACGAACACTAAAATTCACCCAGAACCGTACGTGCCCACTGGTATTGCGGGAATAGAAACTATACTAACCCAATGAAAGCGCAAGAAAATGTACCATACATCCCACTTTATTTCACAAATATTTCACAAAAAAAGTCATTTTACAACATAAATTTATATCTTTTCGTATACATTTACTTAGCTGTTATTTTAGCAATCACTTTTCAGTATAAAGAAAAATTGCTCTAGAAACTGATTTGACCTGCTGATTTTTTTCAAAATCTATTCTACAGGAACCAGGTCATGATATCTGTCACAAGCGTTATGAACACATAAATCACATGACCCTGTAAGCAAAATATGTAAAATATTAGATTTTCGCAAGTTACGGTATCATGGCAACCCCTTCATTAAGAAGGCACTTGTACATACAGTTCCATTTATACTAAACACTAACGATTAAGCGAGAGCCAAGGCGACGAATATAACTTTTCTCGCCACTTTTCTCCTGCATCGTCCATTCACAATGAAAGCAGCGAAACTCGGTGGTAGAAGCCTACCAGTCCTTACCAGGTACAATTGAAGTTCTGTTGTTGCACCGGAGTCTGATGACGAATAGGCCTATATGCAAATCCCTCTTATCAATAAATACAATGTACAAATTTGTCAGAAACATTGCTATTGTGTGAAAATGAACTGTAATTTATCCATGGAAATAATCATAAACGTTGAAACACTTGAAATTTTACAAAGACAACATTACACCATATGCATATATTTATCGATAAAGTATAAATAGCATTGCTTTTTATTTTTGTAATGTGGCAGGCTTGAGATATCGCATTTCAAAGTAAGCAAAGTCAAGCACAGTGAGGCAGTACAAATTGGCGCCATGTTATCATTTTTATCCAATTACGTGCGAGCTATTGAAATACCCCGGCGAAGGCGTCTGAAACAATGACCCCATACAAAGAAGTCACCTCGTGTGCCCCTGCTCATTAGCCTCATTAGCAAGGGTCTTTTACGGTAAAGCGGAAAATCGGTCCCAGACAGGAAAGTGCAAATCTCAAAATCGCAAAATTCTGTAAATTTCGGAATCAGAAGTCAAAAAACTGTATCAAATCACCATCAAATGGATGGCTGCTTACTAATAACTCGCCGAAAATACACTCTCGTTCAAAAACGTCCGTTTTTCGTTCAAACGAAGGCCTGAATCGTTTACAGTATGAAGATCAACGCTAACCAGAAAAACATCTTTACTGAAACCTTCATGTGTGTATTTCTACATGCTGTCAAAGTTTCGTTTGGTTAAGGTTTGTTTTCATGTGTAAAAAATAAACTTTATAATATGATCAGTTTTGACATATTTTGGCAAGTTTAAAATCCGCATTTCTGCCATACTGCTGGGCATCCTTCACAGTACAACGAACTAACGAAGAAAATATGGAGAACAGGTTCTTTGGTAACATACTTTTGTGTGAGTGAAGATATAGGCGGTTTTGACTTAAATAAGTGTTACCATAAATTACAGTGCATAGTTATTAAGCTATGGTACTTTTAAAACATACGTTTCTTTTACGTGACGTGTGGCAACTATAGCGAAGTCAGTACTCTACTATCATTATTATTATTATTGACATTTATATATATAAATGTCATATAATATATATATAATATATTATTATATATATATATATATATATATATATATATATATATATATATATATATATATATATATATATATATATATATATATATATATATATATATATATATACACTAATTGATTGGTGCATATCTGCGTACTGAAGAATTTTTCAGAAAGTTACACTTGTGGTGATTTTTCCCACTCCACAGCGTCTAATGCGAAAGAAAGATATTTCAGTGTGACCGGAGCAGGTTACAATTTTTCGATTTTATGCTTGGATGCAAGTTTGCCCTATATCAGTTTCGCTTCTTGAAGTGCACAGTCTCTTCCACTGGAGCCGATTTACCGCCTAGCCATAGCAGGTCCTTTTAATTATGAAATAACAGTTCCCAAACAATTCACTCTTGACCAATTTTTCGCGGTTTTCAAAAATTTGACCCCATTTGCAGTACGTAAAAACGACAGGTATGTTGTGTAGAGAAATTAGGCTGTTCCGTTGGAGAGAGATTCGTGTACAGTTCTGGGCTGTCTTTCTGACACAGCTGGCGGTTTTCTACACAGCAATGTCATACACGTAAACCGAAAGTTCTCGCTCATAAACACGTACACAATAAAGTTGACTGCTGAATTTATCGCGTCGAGGACTGGGAAAATGTAATATACAATATAAAAAAGCTGTGAACTTTCTCCCCAAGCTTGGTATCCTGGCAAAAAGTTAGCCAGCAATGAATGAACTAGACCCGGACTTACACAGACAACAAACAGGAGCGCGATCGTCACCAACATCCGGGTCACTTTCAATTCCTTCGCCCGCCTTTTATCGTCGCTGATTTGACTTGAGTTCCAAGACTTGCGAGAAAACTTGAGAGTCACAATAATAGCTATATTGAGAACAACTACAGAGAGCACTGGCACAAGTCGCAGAACCACTAAAATGACATAGGTGTAAACAGTGTAAAACTCAGGATTTTTTTCTGCGAAATGAGTAAGTTTGCGGGACACAAAACTTTGGTTAGAGACTGGATCAAATCCTTTCACAAATTCTACACGAAATAAGTTCGGCAACAATAATACTGTAACAAAAGCAAACACGCTTGCCAAAATTTTGGATGGATGGCGACTCAACCAAGACGACTTTGCAGTCAAAGGGAATTTCACTGCGATGAATCTCTCCAGTGATAATATAATAATAAAAGCGTTAGACGATCGGCCAGTGACCAAAGAAGTGAAATAACCATTCCAGTCTAATCGTGCACTGGTAACAGCACGTATATACAGAGGGTAATTGAGCTTTTCTAAGATGCTGTAGGCGCTCACTATTAATATACATAAAAGATATGACAGATCTGCTACACTTAGTCCTATCAACAGACAATTGTTTGTAGTGGCTTTAGATTGTTTTGCGAGAACGTAGATATTAAGTACATTGAGCATACAACCGGGCACACATATGACTGGTAGGACAATGCAAGGTATTATGAATAAAAGATCAAAATCCGCCTTTTCTTTGACATCATTAGGGTCGCTCACCATCTCAATTGTTGTGGCGATGTTTGTATTACAGGATAACATAATTTGTGTTTCTGTATTTTCACAGACTGTTTTCGTAATATGATTGCGTGGGAAAGTATCGTTGACTACAGAATCAACCACCACAGCATTACCAGTAGTAATATTGCCGAAACGATCTTCAGGCCGAGTCTCATGACTTCTCAGGACGTCGGGTATCTGCGTGGAACCAGCGTTATCACACCAAGATGGCTTCAGATGTCCCTCAGTCAGAAAGAGAAACAGCGCCGTCTTCAGAAGCCAAAAGACCATCTTTCTTGATTCTACAATATAAAGGAGACAAGAAGAACAATTCCACAGTTTTGAAATTGGGAGCCGTTCGCAACTACATTATCTAGTTTGTTGACTTTTTAATAATAAATCTTTCCTGTTTGCTTCAATCAGATATATCGCCCTTAGGATGTACACATGCTGTGTGTTTGGTTGTACAGTGTTAGTATGAATCCTTGCCGCTTTCTAGAGTACATGTACATAATTTTTTTGTAACGAACTTAAAAAATACATTCTTCGTTTAAAATTTCGTTAGACCCATATTCAACGCCATCCAGTATTTTTGTCATTCTAGTATTCAACTCCTTTTCAATACATGACTTTCAAAGTATTACATCAGATACATTTCAAAGTATTTCTCTGGTGACACGACGTTCACGTAAACTCAGGACAGCAATCACCAGCCCGTCCTCTTCCCTGTACACAAACGCACATAAAGCTTTATTTTCAGCAGGGTGTTACCCACACTGCCTATTCTGACAGTTTTCTGACTAATATACCACATGTAGAAGATAACACAGATGGTAAACCTCAGCAAAAAAGGTTAACATACAAAACTGCACATACCTCAGTGTAACTAGTAAGAAGAAAAGCAGATCTCAGCAACCGGACATCAGAACTGTATTGTCCTGGCGATGGCATAAGTTTAACTGGATGAGTCGTGTGTAACATCCCTTTTATATATGCCTCTCCAGTAGCAATTCAAATAGCTGCACCTGGTCACTTCATATTCGCCAAGTTTCCTCAACAATGCCAACAATACCATAAGTCCAAGACAAAACCTCCATTATCTTCTTTGATAAATAATTAACGATGGACGAATTAAACTGTCGCTTTTCTTCATGGCAAGTTCACCCTTTTGATGTCACCTGTGCACTCGGGTATTTCTGGAACGGTTTGATAATTACCTGAACGGCTCTGTAAACGCGCATTTTACACGGTAAGGCGAGATCAGCATCCTCTTATGCTCTCCACAACAACAATACATTAAACAAATAGCTGATTTCTGTGGCTAATCCCTTCATCTTTGTATATTTTGTTCACGTTCTCGTTGGTGAATGCGCTGATCAATTAGGCTCTGATGGGGATGATGGTCAGCATTATTGTTGCTTTCCAATCTCCTGAACAATCAACTATTTTTTAATCTTAATTAGGACGTGGTTTTCGTCAAAACTCAAAATACTAGTTTTATTCAACCAGCCATAGGGTGCAAAACAAAATATGGATTAGAATCTATAGAACACATTCTGTCAGCCTTAAAACCTTTAGCTATGTTTCGAGCTTTAGTGGGGATATAATGCCTGAGACTGAAAGCAGTAAGATTGTAGTTGGTTGTAGTTGCCTGTAAGGAGGGTGCTCTGGCTACAGTGGCACCAGAAATGACACAAGAAATGAATCTGATGTCGAGATTCCTCAACAAATCAATGTGAATAGAGGTTCTTGGGATGGAGATTCATCTGGTGCTAGAGGGAGGTCAGTGATATTATACTTGGTATTAGCCTGAGCATCAAAGTTTTCCTCCTTGGGTTACGAGTGGTACACGAGTGTCGAACCTGATCCTTAGGTTTTACTACTTCCTCAATGGACACAAGAACACACTCACACACAGAATCTCAGTTTCTGCTATTAGGACTACTAGGTTATTACATTTAACGCCTTCGCTCTAAGTTTCTTAAGGAACTATGGAAAGAGCGTTCTGAATCCCTGGCACTCATACATGTCTATAATTCCGACAAGATGCTGTATATTCATCGTGTTGAATTAGATCACCGCGTTGTTCACATTAACGGTTCCAAACAAAGCACAACTGAGGTACATATTTATCAATAACTTTAAACTAGCGTGGTACACGATTTGAATACCGATTTCACTCGTTCGCCTCTATCATTCCTTGAGTCATCACTGAAAAGTTGGCTCGTTCGGTTTGCACCTTAATCAATAAATACTCAAAAGGTCATTGTCTTAGGTTTTCTACTCTTAGATACAGAGGTAAACACCATTCTATCAGTTCATCAGTAAATGAATCATCGCTTTGTAGGCAGCATACTATACCAGCAGTGTGGAAAAATTATGTGTCAAACATTTGGTCTGCTATCCTCACAGTTGTGTTTATAAGACTATTGCCAAATGAAGTGGATGTGTAGAGGCTGAAAACAACAATGAATTGCGCAGCTGTATAGCGAACATGTTACCAATAAGTCCAGACCTGAGTGGTCAAGTATCACTGCATTTGAATGGACGTACATAACCGCTTCACAGGAACTAATATTTTATTTTTTAAAATTACAGAAGGTAAATTACAAAGCTTGATTTTCTCTCCGCTTTTTAGGCGTAGAGCAACATGACGCTATAAGTCATCGTTGTATGTTCGACGTTATAATTAAGACGGTCCCCAGAAGATAGAGAATAGAGCAAGCGCTAGAAGTCATCGCTGTATGTTCGACGTTATAATTAAGACGGTCCCCAAGAGATAGAAAACAGAAGAAGCAGATAAAAGACAGGATGACTTCGTCCTTACATTGGTTGATATGCGTAGTTATAATCCATGACCTTCAGAGCTGTTTTCATTTCCGAAATCCTCGCACTGTCAATGGTCTCATTTCAGGCTGGATTTTCACCCTTCCGGCAGATACAATTAGTTCATTTTTTAAGCAAAGTCATGACAAAGCCTGTATACCGATGTTGGTATAGCGCGGAAATAATATTTCCTGCTATTATTTTTTCATTAGACACCGTTGTCATCATAGGGAAAGATGAGGAACGATTTATTTTCCAGTAATTGTTTGGTTTTGTTGTTATTCTTGTTGTTGTTGTTTTGTTTCGTTTTTGTTTCGTTTTTTTTTTTTTTTTTTTGGCAAATGAACATGAGTGTGAAAAATTAGAGTGATGCGATTTATACTTAAGAAATAATGTTCGCGTCAGGGTAGTCTAACGGTAGTTTTACATCAAATCGATGTGGAAGAGTTTATTTTTAGGTCGAAGGCGAAGCGAACATTATTTCTATTCTATTACCTTGGTAGCAGCAAAATATTTCGTAATTATAACAAAAACGCCATAGCGGTATAGAAGAACAGCAAAAAACGCCCCCACTTTCCCCGACACGTTGTTTTCGTCCAACCAAACGTTCTAAAGGGGCGTGACCTAATTCTGGACGAAACCATGATGTGTTTTACAGGGGGTGTTAAAATGCGATGCTAAACATTACGGACGTGCTTCAGGACTAAGATAGAATAATAAAAAGAATACGTTTGTTTCTCGAAAACAATTCCGACTATAAAATATAGAACTAAAAAATAACACATCTGCAGGGTTGCTTTCATATTTCAGCTGAGACGCTGTTATCAGGGTAGGCTTCGGTGAAACAGGCATGGTGTCAAACAGCGACCACACTGACAGTGAGCCGGGGAGGTCGCTCGATGCTGGCAGCGAGAGTTCGGGCAGATCAAAAGTTTTCCCAAACTCTGTATGACGAGCTAAAGGAGCTGGAAACCTCTGGCGTCATCTAAACGACAGCAAAAGTGGGGAGCTCAACTGTTTAGATGTAATTAAAGTTTGAATTACGTACGAAAACAAAAATTGAAACACACAAAATTAGGTTAACAATAGTTTGATACTGAATTTTATTTGGTTTACTTGTGTAAATGCTTTGCGGTCGTCTTGTATTCTGTATCAAACTCATAAACACTGGGTAACGAATGTTGAAATAATGGAACACCTCAGTTTACATTTTGAATTCAATATTAATTTCTCAATATATGTTGATAGATAACAAAACAATAACAACATCATAGATATGTGTTTATGCTTATTATAAGTAAGCAAATAAATATATTATAATTTATATGTTGAAGGTATCATGAAAATAAATATGATGTGCGTTTATTGCATTGTGAAATACAATGGATGGCTATCACAATTTAAATTTGTAATGACGTAATCTGTACAAAGTTATATGTACATTAAACCAGCCCCGTGCACATGTTTCGCTCAGTGCGCCGTGCCAGTTACGTAAAATATACACGTCACACTCATGCATAAAGGTCACATGATGTATCAAATTTGAAGATCTGGGTCAACGGCAATATATTGGCGGCAGTCAGACAATAGTGTTTGCGGAGAGAAAACATGAGTGAATGGACTGAACATTTTGGATAAAAAAAAACCAACAGTTTAACTTGGATAAACATCAAACAAGGATTGGGAGTTGAAATGGACGATCTGCAGCCAGTCTGCTATCCAGAGGATGTGAAGTTGATGTGAACTCTGCTGTTATTTATTGTAGCATTGTTGAACAGCCCTCCAAATCTTTGAGGCGTGACTGAAAACTGGGATTTTGCCATTTGGATGGTATTGCCACTGTTACGTGTAACATTACATTCGACAGCATCGGGCATTTGCACTGGGAGTGGCGTGACTGACATGGGAGTATTTTCACTCAACGGCATTTTCACTTTCAGCATTTTCTGATAACACACTTGAAGCATGCAGGATAATGCTGATTCCACGGCGTTTTGAAACGGACGGTTTGGTGACATAACTCCGTACATTGGATTCATTGTGGTGGCCTAGCTGTCACAGACATAACGTCCATCACAGAAACCCCGGCATCAGCAAGAACTGTGGCTGTCGTAGCCCGGACGCAGTGATTTGTGTACCGGCGGCTAAGTTTTGCATCAAGGGAAATATCAGACATCATGGATCCGATCGTTTTGTCACCCATTGGTTGATTGCCATACCATGGTTTGTGGTCAGCTGGGACGTTTAGGAGAGGCCGCTGAAAGAAAGACTCGGAGGAAGAATTATCAGGTCCGTATGTAAAAAAAAAAAAAATTTTCGTAAAACCATTATTATCTCTTTTGTGTAGCGTTCAAACGATCCTATGGGCTTTAAATTATCTGTAACCTGATACTTTTCTTCTTTAAAATAAACGTTCGCTCCGACAGAAAAAATCGCCATTTTGTTTCTTTGTTTATATTTGTCGTCTGCTTTATTCAATGTAAAGAACAACCTCTACCCACCCATAGAACTACAATAGACCCGTCCAGAAGTCAAAGGCTTCTGTCTCGTGATTAGGAGTATCTAACGACCGAGATAATGTGCACTTGGCATAGAGCCAAGCAGTGCGTTGTATGTAATAAAAAGGAATCGAAGGGTAATAGAATTTTAGTTTAATCAAACAACAAAAGTAGAGTCAAAAGCAGATTTTGCTATTTGAAGGCGTTTTCGTCCGGGAATTCCCTTCATAATAAAAATATGGTTACGCGAACCAAAATCATTTCCACATATTTGGTGTCTAGTTAGGGAGTGTTAAGCTATAACGAAGTATCATGCTGGTTCATGCAATCAGATTTTCATAAATCGATAAAATGAAATCCAAATGAACAGAAGTTCAGAGAAACTCTGCATTCATTATAATATTTCATGGCGTCTAACGCATTGACTGCATTGATCCCGTGATAATATGGCTACTTTGCAAAACATGAGTCAAATAGAGTAACGAGGTCCATCCCCATAATTGTATGTTTTTTAGCGCTTAAAAAGATAATGGAGGAATTAACACAAGAATTTTTTTTATTTCTTCATACATAATTGTTCATTGTCATACATAAACAGAGTGTTGCTATATGTTAGATCAGTTTAATGCAAATCTATACTGATTATATACAGTATTCTTCAAATGATCACTCAACGCAGTTTTCCTCAGCTAACAGCATATCGTACAATTACAATGAAAATATTTATTTATTTATTTATTTAATTTTTTTTTTCATTGGTGTTTTATGCCGTACGCAGAATATTTTATTTATACGACGGCGGCCAGCATTACGGTGGGAGCAAAAAGGGCAGAGCCCTGGGAAAACCCACGACTATCCGCACGTTGCTGCAAGACTTTCCCACGTACGGCCAGGGCATTGAAAAAGAGGGAATATTTTTACTAGTTTAGCTTATAATAAATGTCTATTAAAAAACGTAATTAAAAATTCATTGTATAATTCGTAACACAATACTTGTTTCAAATGCCAACAGTAGAATATTATCCAATCCATTTTACAGCATACAGCAGGCTACAGTAGGTTAGTAACGAATATTTTAGCTTGCCCCATTTCATCAGCTACACCTGTTACATAACTTCAATCGTATGCCGTGGAAGCCCTTCACAGACAATCGACCTGAGCGACAGGGAAATGATTTCACATCTAGTAGCAAGCTGTCCTTTGCTAAATACATAATTCGAAAAATTAAATGTGCACATGTAACCTACAACAGAGGTCGTCACTTGCTGAGGGAACTATTCACTTATATTCACAAATGTTCACTTGAAGACCTACTTGGCCAGATGATCCAGGCTCCGATACAGCTCTAGATGGATCAGCAGTTTCTTTAGGTTCAGAGTTCTGGGCCAAAACGTTCCAGGTTCCGTTACAGCTCTAGATGGTTCAGCAGTGGCCTTAGGTTTAGAGTACTGAGCCAAAATGTTTCGGGCTCCGTTACAGCTCGAGATGGTTCAGCAGTGGCCTTAGGTTTAGAGTACTGGGCCAAAATGTTTCGGGCTACTTCACAGCTCCATATCGTTAAGTTGTGGCCTGAGGTCAAGGTCACTGAGCCAGAATATGTCAGACTCTGTTACAGCTTCAGATTAATCGACCGTGGCCTTAGTCAGCCCATTCTCTGACACCAATGGATAGCCAGAGTCAGCCAATTCATTAATATTCACGAATGACACTGAGGTAAGATATCAACAAGTAAGCACTACAGGAAGTCTGTGCCTATTATTTATGAGACATTGATTATCAAACGACTTCACACATATCAGAATAAGTGTTGCCGATGACTAAAATCTCACCCAACAACTCCAATTCAATTAGAAAGTTTAAATCTCATCCCATATATTCTCTTGAAGGAAGGTTTTTCAATTTGATTTAAAAGTAACGTTCAAAACATAGTGTCTCCTTGTCGATAATAAACACATCCTGAGATGGCAGTGTAAGACCAGTTTCCAGTGTCAAACACAGCCGAACTAATACATCCACAATGATTTTTTTATGGTGAGCTAACTGTTTGTTCAGTTTCCTTTATGTATGCAACGTGACACGTCTCGTCGCTTTGTATCATTCCGTAAATACTATCAAAGACGTTTACTGTTACTGGTTTTTCTTTAGAGTGAACGAATAAATATTTTATGGTGTTTAGCAGACCTAGTCAGCGCAGTTAATGAAAACTGATCTGAGTTTTTGTCTGAGAGGGAGGTGTTGCACGAAATGCTTACGCCTGATTGGTTGTCTGGTTAGAAATTGATGACTATATGTAATCTGTTTTTAAACGGATGAACGGATTTGTGGCATAAAAAGAAAGCAACTGACTCAATGGTTAAACTTTAATCTCGGAAATCTTCTGTATAAAAAGATTAGGAGCTGCAGATGTGGTGTTCGGATATTTCCGGTTCTTACAGGTAATACTGACTAAAAAGCCAAAATATATTACTAAAGGACAATGAACAGCCAAATATATTACCAAAGGACATTGTAATATTGACTCGCCTTGCTCACAGGTAAGACATGTCGATATATACATTTACGAACTTCAGCTAGCCTACCATATCTCAACTTAAATAAATATGATTGTAAACAAAGAAGTACATGTATACAGACCGAGTGCATCAGTACATCCAAACATCCCACGAATTTTACATGTTAAAGGACAAGACAGCACCTGGCTAAAACATATTTCAATAGAAAGCAGAATACTCAAGCTTTCCAGAAAGTATCATACATTATTATTTTAATGAGATTTCACCGAATAACATGTAGAACAAAATGACAATACTGCAAAATGGCTGGATGTGTCGACACAGATATGTTGGCAATTTTATCTACTCATACACGTTGCTATCAGGTTGCGCCAACAAAACTGTGACCTAGCGTTTACCCATTCACTCCACGAAGTGATTTATGATAACACAGAGCTACTGCATAAGACATCGTTTTCAGATTCGTTCACGTGTAGCCGAAGGGCCATTTCACAAAGTGTTGTGGGGCATGTCTGTATCATTTACAGACCACCAGAAAAATCAGTTGATTTTCAAGGAGTTTAATATTCACCGACGGTATCACAAATTACGTCAGACAGTGCCATACCGTCTCGGTCCAAACCACATTCATCTTACCAAATACATTTTTTGTCGTTCATTTTGGCGTTTAGTCAGCAGTTTCTAAATAACAAATATTTATTTACTTATTTATTTATTTGATTGGTGTTTAACCCGTACTCAAGAATATTTCACTTATATATGACGGCGGCCAGAATTTTACGGAAATAAGAAGACGGCATCTCACCCACAACGATTAGAATAAATTAAATCTTGTGATATAATTTTTTTTTCTCTGCATTTATTACACCTGAAGAATTTTACTCCTTCGTCTTTCTCCCGTGCAAGGGATGCTTTTCTTTTAGAAAATACAGTAAAACTATTGAAACGCCGTGTTTAAGCCGAGGTGCTTTCTCTGACGTCGGCGATAACTAGGTCAGCACTGCTTTCATTTTAAAAGTAACCGCTACAGAATTGAAACATAGAATCCAGCGACAGTAGAATGTCTTGATCAGCTTCAGTGGTACTTAAACGGACTGAACATTGTAGGGGAAAAACAACAGTTCAACACTGATAAACATCAAACAAGGATTGGAAGTTGAAAACGAGGATCTGTAGCCAGTCTGCTATCCAGAGGATGTGAAGTTGATGTGAACTGTGTTGTTATTTATCGTTGCATATGTTGAACAACCCTCCAAAACTTTTTGCCATTTGGATGGTACTGCCACTGTTACGTGTAATATTACAGTCGACAGCGTCGGGCATTTCCACTGGGTGTGGCGTGACTGACATGGGAGTATTTTCACTCAACGGCATTTTCACTTTCAGCATTTTCTGATAACACACTTGAAGCGTGCAGGATAGTGCTGATTTCACGGCGTTTTAAAACGGGCGATTTGGTGACATAACTCCTTACACTGGATTCATTGCGGTGGCCTGTCACAGACATAACGTCCATCACAGAAACCGCGGCATCAGCAAGAACTGTGGCTGTCGTAGCCCGGACGCAGTGATTTATGTACCGGCGGCTAAGTTTTGCATCAAGGGAAATATCAGACATCATGGATCCGATCGCTTTATGACCCACTGGTTGATTGCCATACCATGGTTTGTGGTCAACTGGGACGTTTATGAGAGGCCGCTGAAAGAAAGACTCGCAGGAAGAATTATCAGGTCCGTATGTAAAAAAAAAAATCGTGAAACCATTACTATCTCTTAATGTGTAGCATTCAAACGTCCCTATGGGCTTAAAAACATCTGTAACTTGATACTTTTTTTCTTTAAAATAAACGTTCGCTTCGACAGAAAAAAATCGCCATTTTGTTTCTTTGTTTATATTTGCCGTCTGCTTCATTCAGTGTAAACAACAACCTCTATCCACCATACAACGACAATAGACCCGCCCAGTGCGTTGTATGTAATAAAAAGGAATCGAAGGGTAATAGAATAATCTTTAAATGTTATCAAAGATGTGTTTGTCTTTATCAAAATATTAATCGGCTTAACTAAGCAGTGCGTGGTTTAACGGATTTATCAACGCTCTTTTATGTCCTGTGGAGTACAATCCATCACGTGGTCAAAGAGATCAGTGGCCGGTTGGGAAAGCCCAGTCTCTTTGTGTAACTCCAAGAATCAACAGTACAATTTATTACGTCCTGTTCTAAATGGATTTTTATATCTTAAGGGTTATAATAGATTTGAAATGTGTTTAAAAGGAGAAAGTAAATTTTAATAAAATAGACTATAACATCCACGTTTTCCGACCGAGTTGTCTTCGTGCCTCTGTCTCTTGGGTGTGGGGTCCTGCAAGACTCAGGTCAACACTGAGGCGAACCCGGGGATTTATTGTTGGAATATGTAAAAGCCTCCGTGACTCGTCACGCATCACAAGACTTAATCAAAATGAGCAGTAAAGAGTTCACTCTGTGTCGGCTATCTTCGAAATATACCCTGCTGTTAATACCTTATTCTATTCTGTGCCAAGAAAGTGCAGAACAAACGATACTATTGCTAGGTATCCTGCATTATCAAATAACTGCATGACTAGACATATAGTGAACTCATTGCAACACGCTAGTGTTTCTGGGACTGTGATCAGATTAGCCTGAGGCTCTCAGATCTACATGACCGATAAGCTTCAGGCTCTGCATGACTAAGGGCCGTTTAATAAAGAGCTCTTAAGTGCTCACCATGGGTTACCTCATGTACCTGTTCAGGAATAAAGCTGTTTGGTTCTTCACACTGTGTGGTTCTTCACACTGTACGGTTCTTAGCAGTGGGCTTGAGCGGTCATCAGAAACCATTTGACCACAATACGTTGTTATAGGATTACAATTTAGCTGTCCCCTATCCACGTTTTACAATGTGTTGTTATATTGTGGAGAGTGGTGGCTCAGATTGTTAGCGCGCTAGCGCCGCGTAATGACCCAGGAGCCTCTCACCAATGCGGTCGTTGTGAGTTTAAGTCCAGCTCATGCTGGCTTCCTCTCCAGCCGTACATGAGAAGGCCTGCAGCAACCTGCGAATGGTCGTGGGTTTCCCCCGGGCTCTGCTTGGTTCCTCTCACCATAATGCTGACCGCCGTCCGGCGTAAAACACCAATCAAATAAATAAAGAAATTGTGGAGAGTGTATATGTCCGTGTGAGAAGGGTTCTTCTTGACTTTGGTACGATTCTGCTAGACTGAGTTTGAATGATAGCTAGTACATATACGTCCTAATGCCGCATATACACTGCGGAAATGGTTATGTCCATAAATGGTGCTTTATTACCCTCTGTCTGACTTGGTCAGGATTCTGTCTCACTGGGTTATACTGCCCTTATTCGTCACCTTGTATTGCGAATTACCCTAAATCACCTAACATTTCGCCCACAAAAGAGCATTTTTAGATAATCAAACAAATGTCATAATATACTATTTTTGCTGCTGAAACGTAAAATTTTCCCGCAGAATATCATATTAAGTTCCTAGTAAACCCCAAAACACCTTTCTAAAATCAATAGTACTCTCAAAATCAGGAAAAATGGGCAAGTTATTCAAGGACGAATTTTACGTTCATTTAGGGTACCAGTAAGTGCAATAATAGAACTTCATTGTACGTGATGTTACTGCTTGCAGGTCTATACACTATCCTGCAACATTTTACACAGTTTATATTCAAAGTGCGTCTTGTCTTATATAAGATGCGCCTTCGTACTAACCGTGAGATGAAAGTTTGTTGAATTGCCTGGAAGCCGCTCAAATTGAGCTTTCTGTATAAAGTCACAATACCCGTGGTCGCTTTAATTCCGTTGTGTGCACCGATCACGTGTGACCAATTAACTACCAGATATTTACTCATGGATCGATGACGAAATAAATGCACCCCCTCGGTGGTGAGCATAAGACATTTCCTTACCGATAATGACATACGACAGATTAAAACTGACACAGTCACGTGTTTTGTACGTATATGCGGCGTATGGGGCCAAAGGCCAGGGAGATGATATGTTCGCCCATGAATTAGGTCACTGTGAAGTCGGGCTCACAATCTACAAAGGTCGACGGGATGCACAGAATTACCGTTAGATCATTCAGGCGCCAATAGAACGTGTTACACATGCAGGCTACATCACAGCCGACAAGCGAGATTGAAGCAAGAAACGTACCCCGATCAGCTAGGTAAAGCCCATATTACGTACCTCTAAACTAGCACAAGGCTAAGCTGAACGTTCCTACCATAACGCCTCACTTAGGTCACACAGACTTTCACGGGGACAGTTTCACTGAAAAAAAAACGGGTTCGGGGTTGGGTTCGAGCCGTTTTTTAGTGAAACTGTCCTCGTGAAAGTCTGGACGTTACGCTGGACGTTACGCTAGGAACAGCCAGCTTAGCTTTTGGGCTACTCTATACATACAGAACATTGCAATCGCTTTTGTTGTGTTAAAACCAGCAGTATCTGTAGACTAGTGTTAGTCTGATACAGAGGGGCGTTCTCTGTCATGATCAACTGAGTACGGTATGCTGTACACAAGTAAACAGCTATGATGGCGGGGGGGGGGGGGGGGGGGGGGGGCGGGGGGGGGGGGGGGGAGGTCTGGCTAATTAAAGTTGAAGAAATGCTCCGGGCCAGTATGAGTATTATTATTATTATCATTATTAGATCTCCCAACACGTGAAATGAAATGAAGTAGGCCACGTGGAAGGATAGGCCAAGCAAAACTGTCAACCTATACAATGAAATACATTGTACAGAACAGTAGATATGGATGATGGCATAGTTTACACGAGGACGGCAAATATGTTTGATGGTATAAAATAAGGGCTGTAGATATCAACCTACACATGATGGTATAAAATAAGGCATGTAGCATAAAATTATATAAGAATAAGGACGGCAACATATTTGACGATAAAATATAGGACGATACATAAGACGGTATAGAAGAAAGGACGATACATAAGACGGTATAGAAGAAGTGACGATACATACGACGGTATAGAAGAAAGGACGATACATACGACGGTATAGAAATGGCTTACATGGGATTAGATAACAAAAAGGACGACAAATGCGAAAAAAGATATACATCATCGTACAAAATAAGGACTGTGGATATAAGCCTACACATAATGGTATAAAATAACGCATGTAGCCTAAAACGATATGAAAATAAGTACGGGAACATATTTGACGATAAAATATAAGGACGGTATAGAAGAAAGGACTATGCATAAGACAGTATAGAAGAAAGGACGAAAAGACGATACAAAAGAAGAGTGGCTTAGAATACAAAATAAAAGAGGTCGGCGGAAAGACCATGTGGATATTCCGACTGAGAGATCCAAATCAGATTCATTCACAATCAAATTCCTTTTAATTAAACGCAAGCAGACCCTGTCGATGAACTTCGCCAGCTTTTATAGTATGTAAATCCTATATATATATATATACTAACAGTCCTACTATAAAAAGGCCTTATCTTCACGTATTTAGGTCTAGTGCACTTGAATGTAACATACTGCAGGTCAGAGTTTAGTGTATCGTGACTACGCTGTTTCTGCTTGTTACAGATTGCATGTATATATTTTAATGTATTTATTTGATCGGTGTGTTACGCCGTACTCAAGAATATTTCACTTATACGACCGCGGCAAGCATTATGGTATGAGAAAACTGGGCAGAGCCCGGGGGAAACCCCGAAGGTTTCCTGGCAGACCTTCTTATGTACGGCCGGAGAGGAAGCCAGCATGAACTGGACTTGAACTCACAGCGACTGCATTGGTGAGAGGTTCCTGGGTCATTGCGCCGCGCTGGCGTGCTAACCACCTCGGGATTACATGCATAAAATCGGTTACTTACCCATAAAGTCATTTTCTGACCCCGTGAAAAGTTGCAAATTTATGACAGAGGCCTCCCTTGTTAGGCACGACCGACATCTTACCTATATTAGTATCCACCCACCAAGGTTGTGGAGGGAGTGGATATAGCATCTTCTGTGTCCGTATGTACGGTTGGTTAATGTTCAGATTTTGTCCAGCCCCCAATCTATACTGGCACAATCATTGTCCAATTTTGCATACACAGCATCCATGGCAGGAAATATTTGCATCATTGTTCAGCAAACCTTTTGAAAGTGTATTTTTCTCAAGTGTTCTTGCTCAATTATTGCCATACTCGGCCTATAAGACATACAACATCTCATGTAAGTCGGAATGTTTTATGAATATCAGTTACCTAGAGCATGTCATTACTTGAAATTGTGTTTTTATTTTATTGCAATCATTTTGATCTTCTGGTGGAATTAATCTCACACTTTGTACAAACCTCACCAGACATCTGTGATGACGAACAGACCTCACCAGACATCTATAATGACAAACAAACCAGACATCTGTGATGACGAACAATCCTCACCGGGCATCTGTGGTGACGAACAAACCTCACCAGACATCTATGATGACGAACAAACCTCATCAAATATCTGTGATGACGAACAAACCTCACCAGACATCTATGATGACGAACAAACCTCACCAGACATCCGTGATGACGAACAATCCTCACCAGTCATGTATGACGACGAGCAATCATTAGGTATGTGTGCGTATACAGTGTCTTCTTGCACAAACCTCACCCGACATCTTTGACGACGCGAGGCCATTGGGTATGTGTGCGTATACGTATACCGTGTCTTCTTGTACAAACTCACCAGATATCATGGAGGGGGGGGGGGGGGCTTTGTATATGCAACAGCAAACTTGACACACGTTACATTTACTTTACTTCATTGGCTCATCCAGTCCAGTGTTATTTTACGGGGGGTAAGTGGTAGGGTGTGGGGGGATCACACTTTCACAAATAATATGTATATGCACATTAAGCTCTGATACATTTGGCAAAACTGTGTTATAGACAGATATATTGATCATGATCTACCAGGATATATTTTGTTACGCAGTAGGTGCGCCACATTTGGTAACAAATAGTTGGTGAGGAGATTGGTATCGTTTATTACTCCACGAACTTTATTTATTTATTATTTGATTGGTGTTTAACGCCGTACCCATGAATATTTTACTTACACGACGTCAGACAGTATTACGTTGGGAGGAAACCGAGTCTATGAAACCGACTGATGTCTTAATTACGCCTAACTCAATGAAAGAATGTTTCATTTATATGGCGACGTTGATCAGGTGTTGTAGATCAAGAAAGTAAGGCATGATAACATTTTGTTGGTAAATAAAATACGGCATGATTTTGTTCTGTGGATAAAAAAAATTAGCGCATGATTACGTTTTGTCGATAAAGAAATGGGGCATGATATTTATTTGCGAATAACGAAACTAAGTCATGACTGGGTTTTGTGGATAAAGATAATTGGGCATGATAATGGCTTGTCGTACTTAATAATTTTTTAGTCATTAGGTGGGTCTTCTCATGGCAGGACGATTCCATGCCGCCACTGTAGTATCATGCCGAAGACATCAGACATGACATCCCAGATTACACTGACACCAAGCCAACCGGTGTTGTTTCCTTGCTCTAACCTCTCAACGCAGAGCGCCAGACGAGGCAGCAAATACTCAAGTTTTTAGCATGATCGAAGACGCTTTGACATAGTCTGGTATTAGATTATTCTGAATTACCGCCCCTCGTGAATATTTGATGTTTTGTGTCATTCAAGATGTAGAACTTTATCACGATCAACGTCTTTGTTGAAGGGCTTCCGGCAGGTCAAGAAGCGGTTTCTAACTGATACTGTCTGACAATCAGTCGAGAAGTGCAATACTTGTATTTTTGTGAACTTGAGTGTAAAGAAACTGTCAACAATCTCAGTTCATAATCCGTGACTTCTTTCTATTTCATTTTAAGGTCACATATAGCATCAAAAGCTTTTCCTTACGCCAGCAACAGCTATTTCACATCACCACTGAAAACCAAGCAAGCAATTTGGCTAACCTTTCAACACGGTGCACTATCGCTAGTCGACGAACGTGAAAATCTCCAAACTAACGAAAACAACGCCACCTATCACCGCACCACGTATCACAATGGAGGACGATTTTGTGACAGTGACGGACCCAGAGGGATTTACTCTCAGATTGACTGAGCTCGATGGTGTCTACGCATCACCATTCCCTGGGATAAAAGAGCGTGTAAAAAAGTTGAAGACGTTCAAGTGTAGAGACGATGACATCCTCATTTTGGCGTTTGCTAAGTCAGGTAAGTAACTGTTGGTTCGTCTTCGTCTAGGACTGTATGTTTGTTGGCTAGCAGATGGAGAGCGTTGGTTCCATTTCGTTGTGTCAAAATTTTACCGTTGAATAAATCAAGTAATATGGGAGATAATGAACTACATTTATTATTAAACAAGTGAAGATGTTTTTAGAGACGGCATATTCGCACCAGCAGTGGTTATTCTGATTTCCCACCACTTTTGGAGGCCTGAGTTTACGTGACATTTTTGCTGCGGACCTTTGTTACGATTACTTGTAGGAGTGAGAGATACTCTAATTCTATACCATCTGAATGAATTTCATCACCTCTAACATACACATTTTCTAAGGAAAATCCAGAGAGCTAATACCGAGCGCAACGAGGATACACGAAAAGATAAATCTGAATTTGACATTTAGGCCTACAAGGTACATTGTTAATGTTCAAGGACTGTAAGAGTTAAGGGCCTAGACCAGTGACGTGTAATACATTGCAACATCACTCCGTTTTTTTTTTTTTGGTTTTTTTTTTTTGGTTTTTTTGTTGGTTTTTTTTTTTTTTCCTTATTCTGATTATGCCATGCATGGTGCCAGGTGGCTTGAAAATTGCTACCATTTATGCATTTTTACATGACAGTCAGGATAAAACCCCTTACGTGTGACCATTTGCTTGCTATTACTCTGTCGTCGCTTCTCCGGTTTTACTCTAAGTGCTGTACATCTTTAAGTGCATTACAGAACAGAAAGTAATTTTGTATAATACTTCGTAATCTTTGTTCCAGGAACTCACTGGACATGGGAAATCGCCCATATGTTGTCCAGAAATACGACAGAGCACATAGTGGGAGAAAAGTCTGAACAATTTTTGGAGGCTCAAGATGCCCAGGACTTGGAAGCTCACAAATCCCCACGCATACTAAATACACACCTCCGCCCAGAGCGAATACCAGACGATTTTATCAGGCGAAAATGCAAGATCATTTACATTCAGCGGAATCCAAAAGATGTGTTTGTTTCTCTTTACAACCACTGTAAAAATCTTGAACAGTATTACAGGTACTCCGGCAACTTTTCAGGATTCTTTGAACTGGCCTTGGAAGGAAAAGGTGATCACAACTTACGTATATATTTGAGGTCATGGAAGTGCACATGCACCGATATTGCATGTGATATAGCAATAATCGAATTCTTATGACACTCTTTAAAAAATAAATAAAAAAGATACATAGGAATTTGTATCTTTGACAGAACGTATAACTACGTTAAAACCAAAGCAACAGGCTTCATTGTAATTGTCAAAATTTTTAGTAGATTACTCAATCAGTTAATTAGCTTTGCAACCAACCATCTGTCAAACATATCCTTGTTCTTACTTTGCAGTTGAGTCAGGGAATTGGTTCGAATACGCCAAGCTATGTGAGAAATTTCTCAAAGCCCATCCTGACGTACCTGTGTTGCGCTTACATTATGAAGACATGAAAATGGTTTGTATTAAATAAAGAACAAACGCAGGTCAGATTTATGAACACTGACATGACACAATTATTCATCGGTTATAAACAACCAGAATGCCTCTACGCGTCAAGTCACACGCAATTTACCACCTCTGGGTTTGTCATATTGTCTGCTATTTCAGGGTGCTCCCTCCTTGTACATATTTATATGGTGCTGTCTCAGAGGAATCCTATGCCGGACGGTTCACTTAGATACCCTATATTGTTACAATGAAACTGCTGGTATACGGCTAGGCTTTGTTAGGATTCTTTACTTTTGAGATCCACATATAATTTAGAGATGTGCTCAAATTTGCATACACATGTATATTCCTTGATTACACTAAGTTCTGTACGTCTTTTCTAATTGGATACAAATGACACAACCACGGTGTGAACAATGTACTGTTACTGTATCGTAGTATGCTTACACGCCCGTGTACATATCGTTAAATTATATTTAGTGCAAGGGACTACTATCGCAGAGTAAAGGTTAGAAACTACTGGTTTGTTCATCTCTCAGATCAGCGATAGGCCCTACACAAGATCAAACAAAGAAACACAAAGACGCTTGAATAAGTTCAATACATATATTTTAACAAAATAGACAAATAATACAAGTGACAATAATATACAAAACAATACAAACAATTTAAAAAATTATATAGTCTCTTACTGGTGACAGCGCCCAAATCCGGCGACTTCCACAGGCGAGTCATTCCTCATAAATACATAATCCACAGTTAATATGAATTCCTCAATCTACAGATGGCAGTCCGATAAGTGACAAGCTGTAGTGGGCACGTATGCTGACGATGGTTGGTCCCTAACTAGCTGTGAAGGTTTAACGTCTAAGGGCGAACGGGTTGACACTAGCGTTCGTGATGCCGTACTGGCGATGTATGTTTCACTCCTCGAAAATATACACATGTCACTTTCAGGTTAAACCGGAATGAAATGCACAAAGAGACAGTGAGCGATACAAGCTCCAAAATAATGTCTAAAAGAATAGCAACTGGGGAAACACAAGCTCACAAAGTGCCACGTACAGAAAATGGGAGTACAAATAACGAATGACGTGAAAGCCAATATCTCTAAACCCGGTAAAATCATTCACAGGGGATGACAGTAACTGGGGATGAAAGTGCACATGAGTAAATGACTGTGAGTTTCACAACTCCGTCGTTCAAATTTATACACTAACTTTAGGAAAATTCGGGATGGTTTCATCATAAACATGTTTACAACAAGGATACATATCAGAATGTATACTCTATGTACGATGACCCGAAACTCATAAACACCGAAGTCTCGAGTACGGTCGACTGAACCACAGTGCAGGCCATAACGTACACAGAGGGGAAAATGTAGGCCAGGTAAGCTCAAGAACAAATAAAAAAATCATAATACAATATTTAAAGACGGGATTCGTAACAATAGCCGAAGTATAAATATTTTGTACCGTGAAGTACAGTGTATAAATAGCACACGAATTGCTTCCCACAAACACCCACACAGTATAAAGGCGTGAACAGTTGCCAGCTAGTGGCTCTTATCACAAAGTTCTTGGTAGTCAAGTTGATATATTGACGTATGTAACGTTAACACTACACGTCACGATCAGGTCCAACTGGCGACAGACAATGCACAGGCCCCTCACACGGCGCTCTCACAGCTTCCTGGCACCTCTTTCACCACAAAAAGTTCCCCCAGTAACTTTTCAGGAACACAGAATCTTGTTAGCATGTAAGTTGTTAAAGACCTTGAGTAATCCTCAATCTCCTGATTTCTCTTTAACCCAAAGTTTATTTCGGACATTGTTTCCAGCGAAACATAAAATTACATGAACTAACGCTGTTAGTAAGGACATGGACACGGATACGGAAATCTCATGTTGATCTTAGTGCTTCTTGGCATAGAAATTATAGAACGAACAATCAAATGTCCAATCAAATTTATCAAATGTCAAGATGAGGTCACTAAGGTTATGTTTGATGGCAGACAGACTCGATGACAGGGAACTGAGAGGTCTAGTTCGGGCCTTATACAAAGATGCTATGGCTTTGTAATACTACCAGTGGAGACCTTCGAGGTGGAGGATGCAATAGAAAATTGTTAGAGATCAGGGGCACCATATCATAGCGTTGTATATACCAATATAGTGTTAGTATTCGCAATACAGTAGACATTATCCAAACTATGTTCTAGTGATTCTTACAGCTTCATGGGGCACCCATATATGCCCCAAGTAACCCCCTTTGTACTCTGTACGACAGAATCTTCTGGAACACGTGAAGAAGATAGCCGAGTTCTGTAATTTCTCCGTGTCCGCGAAAACCATGGCAGGAATTGCGGAGGCGTGTACCTTCTCTAATATGAGGAAATTCAAAGTGGACACAGTAAATCCAGATCGCCAAAGTCGGTGGAAAGACGGCAGATACAACATGTACCGAAAAGGTAGGAGAAAACTCAGGCCTTTCTCTCCTGCAGACAGTTTATATCCACGCCACATTATATGTACCGCTACATCCACTTCTATAAACATCTGACCAAAGTGGTCAAGGCTCTTGTACTCCCGGCAACAAATCATATACAGGTCTGTCAAGTAATCAGTTTGAGCTTTAATTGCATGATCGGTGGCTTAACCTAGGCGCTCCAGACATCAGACGTTATGGTTTGTGTAAGATACGATTCTATAAATTTTATGGCGGATTAAGGTGTTTTGTTAATTTTACTGCCCAATGCTCAAGTCACGTTTACGTTTCGCAGCGTGATTGCCGAGGTAGACCTATCTGGTCATGCAGAATGCACGGGTTTCGCGCACTGTATCACCTTGAATCTGTATTACAGTATTTACACTGTTTGAATATGTCGTCATTGACACAAGGAGAAAGGGGCCTCCGTGGCTCAGTCGGTTAAAGCGCTAGCGCAGCGTAATGACCCAGGAGTCTCTCACCAATGCGGTCGCTGTGAGTTCAAGTCCAGCTCATGCTGGCTTCCTCTCCGGCCGTACGTGAGAAGGTCTGGCAGCAACCTGCGGATGGTCGTGGGTTTCCCCCGGGCTCTGCCCGGTTTCCACCCACCATAATGCTGGCCGCCGTCGTATAAGTGAAATATTCTTGAGTACGGCGTAAAACACCAATCAAAAAAAAAAAAAAAAAAAAAAACACAAGGAGAGGCACGGCGCTCTCACAGCTTCGTGACGTGACTAAAATAGTATTGAAGGTCAAGCAGACTTAATCAAAGGTATCAACAGTCCTCAGTGACACGCCTATTGCATGATGAAGACCGAGTGTTGGGGAGAGGTGATTTATGACTGGTCATGTGAAATGTATCATGAAGATCTCAGTGTAGGACATGAAGTCGTCAGCATGTAATCCCGTGTCATATTCCCGAACTGTTGTTTTTCCACAGGTGTCTCTGGCGATTGGAAGAATTGGTTTACAGTGGCACAAAATGAGCGGTTTGAAGCAGAGAGCAGAAAGCAATTGGAAGGATCAGACGTTTGTGTGAAGTGGGCCAACTGAATTAGCGTGTGAGCAAACGCACAGAAACCTGCGCTTGTCTGTCCATTTGCTTTTTTAAATGTTCATTTTTTTAATATTTTTGGGTCACTCTGTGTAATGACGTCTGTTCAATTACGCCTGTCCAATTGTTCATGTGTTACCAAAATCTGGTGCTATATTTAATACAGTATTGAATATTTTCGGGTCACTGTGTAATTACGTCTTTCCATTTGTTCACGAGTGACCAAAATTAGCTGCTTTATTTTATGTAATACTGCATATTTTGGGGTCACTGTGTAATGACGCCTGTGCAATTGTTCATGTGTAACCAAACCCAGGTGCTTTATTAAATATACAGTCATGCATATTTTGGGATTATCCTGTGTTATTAGGTCTGTCAGTGTGTTCACGTGTGATCAATAACCTGCGATAATTACAGTAAGCGTAAGCCATACACAGCTATGTGTATACACCCACTCCTGAACGTTCAGTGGACATTCAATGTCATGTTAGCATTTTGGGATAAATCATATGTGTCTTTGCTTCACTTTCTCTCAGGATCAAAGAAATTTAACAAAGGCTGAAATTTTTACTCACTCAGGAGCCTCTCTCCAGTGCTGTGGGTCCAGCTCATGTCGTCTTCCTCTTTAGTCGTACTTAAGTCAGCCAGAAACCTGTGAATGATCGTAGGTTTCCCCTGGGCTCTGCTCGAGTTCCTTCCAGTACAATGCTGATCGTCGTATAAGTGAAATATTATTACGGCGTAAAACACCAATCAAATAGACGAGTTTACTGGTACACAGAACAATGGGAGATCTCGATGAGGCGGAATCTATGCGTTCATAAAGTGGAATGTAGGGTTCGTAACGTGGAACACAGGCGTGAAAGCAGTAAAGCAATCATCAATCATCAGTCTGTAGATGTAAGCGCAGACTCCAGAGCCTCCTATCAATATGGTTGCTGTGAGTTCAAGTTGAGTTAATGCTAGAATCCTATCCGGTCATGCGTAGAGAGGTCCATGCTGATGGCCGCCGTTGTATAAGTGAAATGTCCTTGAGTACAGAGTAAAATATTACTCAAATAAATTAATAAAGTTGGATGTAGGCCTGCATTGATTATGTCACTGCAACGTGTTATATGCTCAACATTACTATTATTTATTTCCATTATTCGGCTTCAAAATACATTCCACTGTTCTGTGTAATGTTCAAGAGATATCTCTGATCATCTGCAAAGTCACGCTCCATTCCCTAGCTGTATTTGTCTTATCCCTGTTTCATACTCTTTCGGATAGATATAATATTGTCTGTCGTCAAAACCGAGAAAACAGTGTACCCGACGCAACGTGCACAGTGTTATAGAAAAAGATCCTGGCTTCTTGATGCCATGGGCGGTTGATCCCTAACCAATAATCTCACTAGTTCTAGCTGGCTCATTTGCTAAAGCCTTGTTCTCTCCCTAACCAATAATGTCACTGGCTCTCGCTGGCTCATTTCCTAAAGGCTTGTTCTCTCCTTGACCAATACTGTCACTGGTTTCGATGGAACATTTCCTAAAGCCTTGTACTCTCCTTGACCAATACTGTCACTGGTTTTCGCTGGCTCATTGCCTAAAGCCTTGTACTCTCCTTGACCAATATTGTCACTGGTTTCGTTGGCTCATTTCCTAAAGCCTTGTGCTCTCCTTGACCAATACTGTCACTGGTTTTTGCTGGCTCATCTCCTAAGGCCTTGTAATCTCCTTGACCAATACTGTCACTGGTTTTCGCTGGCTCATTTCCTAAAGCCTTGTACTCTCCTTGACCAATACTGTCACTGGTTTCGCTGGCTCATTTCCTAAAGCCTTGTACTCTCCTTGACCAATATTGTCACTGGTTTCGCTGGCTCATTTCCTAAAGCCTTGTGCTCTCCTTGATCAATACTGTCACTGGTTTTCGCTGGCTCATTTCCTAAAACCTTGTACTCTCCTTGACCCATGCTGTCACTGGTTTTCGCTGGCTCATTTCCTAAAGCCTTGTACTCTCCTTCACCATTACTGTCACTGGTTTTCGCTGGCTCATTTCCCAAAGCCTTGTACTCTCCTTGACCAATACTATCACTGGTTTCTCTGGTTCATTTCCCAAAGCCTTGTACTCTCCTTGACCAATACTGTCACTGGTTTTCGCTGGCTCATTGCCTAAAGCCTTGTACTCTCCTTGACCAATACTGTCACTGGTTGTGCTGGCTCATTTCCTAAAGCCTTGTGCTCTTTTTGACCAATACTGTCACTGGTTTCGCTGGTTCATTTCCTAAAGCCTTGTACTCTCCTTGACCAATACTGTCACTGGTTTCGCTGTCTCATTTCCTAAAGCATTGTACTCACCTTGACCAATACTGTCACTGGTTTTCGCTGGCTCATTTCCTTAAGCCTTGTACTCTCCTTGTCCAATACTGTCACTGGTTTCGCTGGCTCATTTCCTAAAGCCTTGTACTCTCCTTAACCCATGCTGTCACTGGTTTTCGCTGGCTCATTTGCTAAGTCCTTGTACTTTTCTTGACCATTACTGTCACTAGTTTTGGCTGGCTCATTTCCTAAAGCCTTGTGCTCTCCTTGACCAGTACTGTCACTGGTTTCGCTGTCTCATTTCCTAAAGCATTGTACTCTCCTTGACTAATACTGTCACTGGTTTCGCTGGCTCATTTCCTAAAGCCTTGTACTCTCTTTGACCAATACTGTCACTGGTTTCGCTGGCTCATTTCCTAAAACCTTGTACTCTCCTTAACCCATGCTGTCACTGGTTTTCGCTGGCTCATTTGCTAAGTCCTTGTACTTCTCTTGACCACTACTGTCCCTAGTTTTTGCTGGCTCATTTCCTAAAGCCTTGTGCTCTCCTTGACCAATACTGTCACTGGTTTTCGCTGGCTCATCTCCTAACGCCTTGTAATCTCCTTGACCAATATTGTCACTGGTTTCGTTGGCTCATTTCCTAAAGCCTTGTACTCTCCTTGACCAATACTGTCACTGGTTTTAGCTGTCTCATTTCCTAAAGCCTTGTAATCTCCTTGACCAATACTGTCACTGGTTTTCGCTGGCTCATTTCCTAAAGCCTTGCACTCTCCTTGACCAATACTGTCACTGGTTTCGATGGATCATTTCCTAAAGCCTTGTACTCTCCTTGACCAATACTGTCACTGGTTTCGCTGGCTCATTTCCTAAAGCCTTGTACTCTCCTTGACCAATACTGTCACTGGTTTTCGCTGGCTCATTACCTAAAGCTTTGTACTCTCCTTGACCATTACTGTCACTGGCTTTTGTTGGCTCACTTCCTAAAGCCTTGTACTCTCCTTGACCAATACTGTCACTAGTTGTGCTGGCTCATTTTCTACAGCCTTGTGCTCTTTTTGACCAATACTGTCACTGGTTTCGCTGGCTCATTTCCTAAAGCCCTGTACTCTCCTTGACCATTACTGTCACTGGTTTCGGTGGCTCATTTCCTAAAGCCTTGTACTCTCCTTGACCAATACTGTCACTGGTTGTGCTGGCACATTTCCTAATGCCTTGCACTATCCTTGACCCATGCTGTCACTGGTTTCGCTGTCTCATTTCCTAAAGCATTGTACTCTCCTTGACCAATAATGTCACTGGTTTCGCTGGCTCATTTCCTAAAACATTGTACTCTCCTTGACCCATGCTGTCACTGGTTCTCGCTACCTCATTTCCTAGTACTCTCCTTGACCAATACTGTCACTGGTTTTCGCTGGCTCATTTCCTAAAGCCTTGTTCTCTCCCTAACCAATAATGCCACTGGTTTCGCTGGCTCATTTTTTAAAACATTGTATTCTCCTTGACCAATACTGTCACTGGTTTTTGCTGGCTCATTTCCTAAAGCCTTGTACTCTCTCGAACTGACCCTCCCCCTCACCAATGATGTCACATCCTCTCCCTACCTCATTCCCAAAAGCCTTGCTCTCGCCACAGCGGACCTGCACCTCACCAATGATGTCACATCCTCTCCCTGCTTCATTCCCAGAAGCCTTGCTCTCGCCACAGCGGACCTACACCTCACCAATGATGTCACACACTCTCACTACCTCATTCCCAAAAGCCTCGCTCTCGCCACATCGGACGGGCCCTTAACCAGTATTGTCACAGGCCCTCGATACCTCATTGCCTTTATTCCAAGGCAGCTATTTCCCTTAATGAGCTCTTGGTATGCTTGTTCGTACAGTAAACAACCGGACGATGGTTATAGTTCCGTTATCGATGTGAAAATTCGATGATTTAAACACAACACGAAAAGGTACTGTTTGCATGCTTAGCTCTCGTTGAATATCACTTTTCTCGAGCTAACAATTCCTGATATCTCATTCCACAGCATGCACTATCTTTATGATGTCACCGGCTCGAGTCCCGCTCTCGCTGATTCAATAGCGCCTTTGAATCGGGAAATATTCAGGTATCGTACTCACGGTAGATTCCTTCACCTGTCAACTGGGGACTGTCTTGAGTGCAACATTAAACATCGTTGTGAACAATTATGAAATAAATCAAAACAAACACACTTTTTATTCACTTTTACTCAGACTACATGACATTCACATAACTACATATGTAACATTGATAATATTTTAGTGCATACTTATTGCAATGGACCGATTTAACCTGAAATATAAGCATAGGTTGGTCGTTTTCTCATTCTTTTTTTCGTTTAACGGTTACTGATCTGTTTAAGGTCAATATACATAGATCTATAGATTTATTGGCCGATTGTCTAACTCAGTAGGAAGTTACTTACTGACTTTGTTTGGGGAGTTACGCCTTTTCTCAAGACAAAGACATGAAGTTTATGTGGGGTGTCTCAGTTATCGTGAACTTTCCCTCGTTTCTGTGTCACGCACCCCCCCCCCCCCCAAGGAAGATAAACCATGTGTATGTGGGTGGAGGGGGCGTCCCAGTTATCTTGAACTTTCCCTCGTTTCTGTGTTACGCAAACAAACCCCTTCAAGGAAGATAAACTATTGGGGGGGGAGGGGGGTGGTCTCAGCTGTCGTGAACTTTTCCTCGTTTCTGTATTCCACAGAAAAACCACTTCAAGGGAGATAAACCGGGGGGCGGGGGGATCTCAGATATCGTGAACTTTCCCTCGTTTCTGTATTGCACAGACAAAACACTTCAAGAAAGACAAACCGGGGGGGGGGGGGGGAAGTGTCTCGGCTATCGTGAACTTTTCCCCGTTTCTGTATTACACAAACCACTTCAAGGAAGATAAACCAGTACGAATAAAAAATTTCAAACAGGGTTAGAGTAAAACAGATCCGCGTAAATAAGGAAAAAATAGGACAGCCAAGAGCAGGTATGGCATCCGAGTCTTCATGAAATAAGCAATGGCACGTCTCCTATGTTAAACGTTATAACTAGTCGGCAGCCACACACAATTTAAAAAGTTTGTAATCTTGTATCATATGTATAAGTCGCCATGTACTTCTTCTTGTCTACCATATGATACATTCTGCGCATGCGAACCCGTGCGCAATCGACGCTACCGTCCGGTTTATGCTTTACGAAGGATTGTCACCATGCAAATACTTGACACTTTCCGGGGACTCAGAATGAAGATGGTCGCCACCTTAGAAGTGCATAACAATAAGAGTATTGTGTTCACAATCGATTAATCAGAGAATCAAATTTGCCGACACATCTCCTTCATGGACGGGAGAATTATACACGGGATTTGAACAAAGCACAATAACGTGTTTGAGAACCGACAAGTCTAACTATAAGATCTACACTCGCGGCGTGTTTGAGGCGTTTCTATCGCTGCCTTTCCGCAAATATCTGCTCACTACAGGAGGGGAAATCCATCTCTTATTCCACTTTCGTGCTGATTCCTGCCTCCTGCAGCCTCCTCTTAAATTCTTTTTCGAACTCTTCATTCTGTGCGTCAGTAAACCAGTTTTTCCAGTCACCAACAATGCCTGTAAATTAGAAATAAAGTGGAATTAAACTTCCACGGGAAGGATGAAACATCAGGTTTATAAGGTTTGTTAACTTTACCATTTTCGTGTATAAAGCTTGTCGAAACGTTTCGGTGCTCGACGTTCCGAAAGTAAATCAAACATATGATTCCACTCCCCGGAAAATAAAACAGGAATAACGCTTAGCGCGATATTTTGAATTATCATTCAAACTACAGCGGCCAAATTTATGGATAAATTTATATTTAGTCATTTACTTGACTGGTGCATGTTTTACGCCATACTGATGAATATTTCACTTATATAACGGTGGCCAGCGTTTATATGGTGGGAGAAACGCGGGAAATGGTCGGAGAAATCCACGACCATCCGCATATTGCTGGCAGATCTTCCCAGGTACAACCTCAGAAGAAGCTAGCATGAGCTCACAAGCAGAGGTCGAGTTATTGTGCGGTGCGATAGCACCTAATTCCTCGGATACGAAGGATCTTTATGGATAAAGGACACAGGGATTAATTGGGCCATCGTATCAGCCCGGAATCCTGTAAATACCATACAAGCACAGCAAGTATCCAACCAGCATACCGTTTGTCTAAAGCGAGCTAGGGAATAACCCATATTCTCACAAGAGAACCAAAATGAACATAACACGACTGAAGCAACTGTATACAGTTTCATGCACTTATTTAATAACACGCTTTCGGAGGTTTAAGTACCACCTTCATCACCGGGTGCTGGCAAATGTGCGCTTTACCCATTCAGTTGATTAATGAAACGTTTACACGATAGAGTGTGTAAGTCTGACTGACTATGGTAGGTCTATACAGGAAGGTCTGGTGACTGTATAAGCGAACCGGTATATAGACATGACATTCACATCAACGGAACACTTCAAAGGCGGATAAGATCCATTTTGAGTGAGTTTATGCTTGTGGTTTAACGTCGTACTAAACAATTTTTCAGTCATATGACGACGATGATCCGTTCTGAAGTTATTTAAGGATTTTAAAGGTAACAACAAATTGTTCTTCATAGTATAGTCGATGTTATTGTCTCACCTTTCCTATAGAGATTGTATTCTTTCTTATACCATCTTTCCAATTTTTCTTTGGGGTAGCACTCCGCTTTGCTCTGCTTCATGTTGTCGAAAGTACACGCATGCGCAATGGCATCGCATAGGCTTTTGTCCGCTGTCACATTTAAAAACCCAGCGATTTTCTCAACTGCAGTTGACAGGTCCTGTTAAATGAACAAGAGAGGTGGCCAGTGTTACACGAGGTTTATCAAAGAAGACTACAACTACTTATCCATATGTCCAAACTGTGAAATCACAAGTGCTGTCGAAAATAATGATAATATTACTGAACACGCCATGCCCTAGATATCTCAATGGAATTGGCCTTTATAACTGAAGGAAACAGTTTAACGGGTCTGCAACGTTTGCTTCACGGATCAAACCTTACGGGCATCACATATCCCAGTCTTCAATTGGAAACTAAACCAAACTGGCGAAACTTTATACCGACAATACCTGATTTGTTTCTTATTAAAGGGATGTTTGTGAAAACGTTCCATTAGCTTTTCATAACACAGGTGGAGTATTTGTAATTAACCATTCAGAGCAGAACATCACAAATCATTGGAATACCAGATATGTATCGGTACATTGAGAAAAATTTTAATATGTCATCTGTTTCAGCTTAAAATATACCAGTCTACAAACTTTATTTCCGTTTAATAAGGACACATTTTGGTAATACAAAGAAATGCGAAAGCTAACACAAAGCAAAAATGTTTGCATGTTATCACATATTCAATATATATATATACATATATATATACATATATATATATATATATATATATATATATATATATATATATATATATATATATATATATATATCAATTTAGTTTTCATTTAAATTTGTAAATTTGAGGAAATAAACTGTTTAGCGGCATTCTCATCATACAGTCCCTACCTGATCACCTTTATCGGCATTCTCGTCATACAGTCCCTACTTGATCACCTTTATCGACACTCTCATCATACAGTCCCCACTTGATAACCTTTATCGGCATTCTCATCATACAGTCCCCACTTGATCACCCTTCTCGGTATTCTCATCATGCAGTCCCTACTTGATCACTTTTATCGGTATTCTCATCATACAGTCCCTACTTGATCACCTTTATCGACATTTTCATCATACAGTCTCAACTTGATCGCCTTTATCGGCATTCTCGTTATAAAGTCCCTACTCGATCACCTTTATTGGCATTCTCATCATACAGTCCCTACTTGATCACCTTTATCATATTCTCATACTGGAGATGAAGTATAGGAACATCGGGGTTCTCGTCCTCAAACTTCTTCCACGCGATCACGTAATCAAACCAGCTGCCGTATTCCACTGTAAGACAATCAAGGAGCAGGCTATACGTATATAATACATCATGCCATAGGTAAATATACAGACGCGCTGATAAGGTGAGTCTACAATATCACTCCGGCTGTACGTGGGAAGGTCTGCCACAAACTTACGGATTGTCATGGGTTTCCCCCGGGCTGTGTTCGATTTTCTCCCAGCAAAGTGAAATATTCTTGAGTACGGCGTAAAACCCAATCAAATAAATAAATAAATTGATGTATTATTTTGGTTGGGCGTTTTACGCCGCACTCAAATAAATAAATACATATAATTTCACACTTCAGTGACTATATAATATGAGACGGTAAGGAATGATCAGGTGTTGTGTTCTGAGAAATTCTGCCTTTATCCTTCAATTGTGACTTGGAATTTCTCATATTCACAAAAAAAGCTCTGTATAATACCTTAACCAGAGATAAATAAACACAACGTGTCAGATTAGGCAATGATGTAAAAATCCTCACCATTTCCCGACATGCAGAGCTCAAAGAAGGCTGGCCATTTTCCGTGTTCGTACCCGTACATCACCCTGTCTTTGATATGGTGATAATATGACACCATCACATCTTTGGGGTTTCTTTGAATGCGCAGGATTTTGCACTTCTTCCTCACAAGATCCGGTGGGTAGATATCAGGGAGGATGTGGGTGTTGAGGACGCGCGGAGATGGTTGGCTTTCTAAAGTTTCCTGATCCACATTCTCCAGAAACTGTTCCGTTTTCTCCTGGGGGATCGTCTCCGCTTTACCAATCATAAGCATCGTCACGATCTCCCACGTCCAGTGTGTACCTGCAGGGCAGCAATTCGCACAGGATTGGTGAGTGTTTAGACATTTTGTATTCCAGTTTGGAATTGCGCCTTTAACTATTGGGAACTACAGTTCAGTCATCCGGCACTAAGCCTGCTTTTTCCTAAATATTTTTATTTTATTTGACAACTAATTAATGACTTTTCAGTTTTACATAGAGATCAAAATTATGTGTGATAAAACTGGGGTGCCCGGAATAAACCACCACTCTTCACCAGGTATGCCTGAGAGACCTAGTGACTTACAGCCGCAGCGAGAGCTTGATTCCTGCCTACGATCTCAATGGCCAGAAGCCTGCTAGGAAAGGTGTCATGTATGAGCGGAATTTCGTCCCTTCGCACTTTACTTATGTCCATCTAGGTCCATCAAGGTCCAGCAATATAGGAACATTTCCCCACTGAGTGAGGAACGATGTAAGGGGTGGAGGAGAGGTAAATGATGGTTTCTTGACCTGCCGCCAAAGGTAGAAGGATTTGAGATATTTAACGCTCGTTACGCTCGCTAGCAGTTTAACGCTTTGAATAATCAGGTGACTGTTTTGCTATTGCATGATAGATTGCCAGCAGACTGACGAAAGGCACAGCGGTATATTGCTATATAGCTGGGTGTCTCCCAGAAACACAGATATTCGCAACGAACTGCAAATGACCTAGGTGTCAGTTCGCTAGGTCGCATCATGAGACTAATTTGTGAGAGTAATTAAAGACGTACTCGGTACAACATCACGAAGGATGGTCTTAAAATTTACAGGCAGATCCCCACAAATTTCAGTAGCGGTTTGAATGGCTGCTATCCAGGAATACTGATTTAAATTCATCGCACACCCGTAGTTCTCTGATTACTACCACCCAAAATGTACAATTATCTCAGTGGTCGCCATTTTCAGACGGATAATGACGTTATAGCTGAAGTGGAACCCTTTGTGTAGAACTAAGACATTGTCTTCAATGAAGAAGGGATGCGTATCTACCGCCACAGCTGGACTAAATGTGTAAATGCTGGAGGCGGCAGGGTTGAAAAATAACTCTGCCAGGTTTCCCAATACCACAGGCGAGGGACTTCAATCACATTGTAGAGTGGCTGGAACTTAACACTGTTGTGATCAGATAACAAATACTGTATCACACCGTCGACAATGTGTTAATTTACCTTGCCTCGCTATCTATAGATTCACAATCACTATTACACTGTTTGGGGCAATTTTTAACAGTAACAAGGTGGGTGGAAATACCACCATGTCAGCGGTACTCTGTACAACCTCCCGCAAGAGACCAAGTAAGAAGCACTTGCTCACCTGATTTAGGATAAGCACATATCACAATGTCGTCGCCACGGGCACGTAGCTCCGGTAGACGCTCCAGGCGCTCAACTACCCCGGGGAAGGCAGGGTAGTACCGCCCCTGGAACATCGCCTCAGTGATTCTGTTACCATCCCGATCTTCTATGTAGTGGTGTTGGACGTCGTTGGCCAACATGGCGTCACGATTCGGGGTCTCTGTAACGTTAAATTCATTTGTGTATTAGACAGATGTTCTATATTGTACTGCACGAACAAAAACTGCACTGTATGAACAACAATTGCAATGCACGAACAACAATTGTACTGCATGGACAAAAATTATTCTACACGAACAACAATTGTGCCGCTTGAAGAACAATTCTGAGATTGATTTAATTCTTTATTTTTAATTCTGCGCCAGCATGACACCAAAGCTGAAGTCCAATAGCCGACAATATTCTACTGTCAGTGGTCAAAATTCTACGCTTCAGGTGAATACTCCGAGTATATGCTAAATAGAAAAAATTAAAGAAATTAACAAATAAAATAAATACAAAAAGTCTTTTTGTTGACTGCACTTGGTACATGTTTAACAAGCCGTTCCTCTGGGGATAGGAACCTACAACTAAATATCTGTCAAGACATTAGAACTTCTGAACAGCTGTAACTTCATATCCGTTTAGAAAAAATGATTTTGATTGAATGCTAGGGTTAATGCACATGACTGTTTGAAAAGAAGGACGGTTTAACTTACACCACGAGTAGATCCTTCATTCTGTTGGAATTTTCATTATAAGGAACCTGCCCAATAACCTACACATGTATCCTCCGCGAAGAGAATGTAGTCTTTGCTAGATTTATGGCATCTACAGTTTCTTTGATTTATACCAGAAAGAGAACAGGAATTAATACTGATCCCTGGGGAACGCCACAGCTTAGGGGTGTACATGAGGACAACAGGCGGTAGGCGGTAGGCGGTTGTCATAGTAACGGTCAGGATTAGTCCCTGACCGTACTGAAATTTTGCAAGCAAGATTTAGTGGCTAATTGCATCGATGGTTAAATTTGTTTATTTATTTGATTGGAGTTATACGCCGTATTTTCAAGAATATTTCAGTTATTCGACGTGGGCCAACATTGTGGAGGGAAACCTGGCAGAACCCAGAGGAAAGCCACGATCATCCGCCGGTTGCTGCAGGTCCTTCTCAGGTACGACCGGAGAAGTCCATCACAAGTCAACTTGTGATGGACTTGAACTCATGCCGCATTGGTGTCATTTTACTGCAATATCACGCTTACTACTTGGCCACCTACGCCCTCGACAGTTATACCAGAAAGAGAACAGGCATCAGCCGGTTGCTAACAGACCTTCCCTCGTACGAACGGACAGGAAGTCTTGTGAGTTAATGAGTTCGAGAATTCGTCATGTTCTAACTGGTTATCAGCTCTAGTGACTGCACCCTGCACTGGCTCAATCCTTGACCTTTGGCCTAGGTCAGGTCAGCTTGCACTGACAGCATATGGCATTCACACCACTGACCTAAGCTGTATGGGCTTATAATCGTAACCTGTATATGTGACTTAAATATAAAATGTTGTAAGATGCTGCAATACTGCCTAAGCTGCATTAGCCATACAGTCACTCCTTCATTCGTTAAATTCCCCCGGGCTCCACCTTGTTTCCTCCCACCATAATGCAGGCCGCCCGTCGTATACGTGAAATATTCTTGAGTGTAGCGTAAAACACCAATCTGATAAATAAATAAACAATTCATTAAAATGCCCGGTCATACCGAATCCGGTAACACACAATCTAATAGTGGCAGTTATTTGATTTGATTGGGAATATGTTATAACGTCGTTCTCAAGAAGTTTTCACTCATACACGACGGGGCCGAGTCATGCAGGTTTGAGGATGGCCAGGAGCAAGCCATCGCCTCTCGCTAATGACCTGACAAAAAACACCTGACTTGACGTCGCAGCTGAACAAGCAAACGCTAGAGATTCCATCGCGCGATCTACTTGGTCGAGGGGCGATCACTGCTGTGGCGAGGGCGGAGTTCTAACCGTGCAAGGCCTGCGGTGAGGGCCCCCTGGCTAGCATTATGTATCATGTACAGTGTATCTTTGGACCGCTGCGATTTAGGCCTGTGCTAGATAAAGCCCCTATATGTAGTCTGCATATACGTACCTAGATAAGCGCCAGAAGCTGAAGAAATCCCTCGATTGATGGTTAGTGTGGGCTACTAACCCAGTAGGCCTATAGTCGATAGCAATGCTGTCTGCACTAAACCACACCACTCAAGGTCCTTCCGTGATTCTTGGAGACAGATTCTGATTGTGAACTGTGCGCAGCCTACCAGGATGATGAACACATGGAGATATATCGATTGAAATGTGCAGCAGAAGGCTCACGACGAAAGCAACGTCCACATCAAGTACACCTAAATCCGCACACACAGAACAAGACCCACACAGTGTATACATTATTTACTGTATGGTAGACTCGGCGGTTCCGGCTATGCGAGGCACTGCTATAATGCACTGGAGCTAATTCCATGACTCAGTCCAGGAGACTTTCTTTAGCCTAAAGACACGGTCGAACTGGCTGTATTACATAGATGCAGTTTCTTTTTGACGGGGACATTAGAGCCTATGTTTTAGTTTACGTCAATATGCTTTGCAATTCGTTGTACAACCGGAGGTGAGAGGTCAGGAAACACGGGCTAGCAGATTGCGGCGGGGAATATGAAAAATATCAGATCTAATCTAATCTAGATCTAATAGCCCCCAGTAATATTCATGCACAAATGCCCCGAGGGGACGTGGAGTACATGCACCTAACAGTTTGGGGTTTGTCAAGTAGCCTTGCCCGTTTGGATAAAAGGAGTAGGGTCAATTTTGAGCACAGTTTTGAACAATGGAGGTGGTTCCGTGGTTAAGGTGCTTGCTCTTTACCTCTAGGGCACAGGTGTGGGTTCAAATCCCGCCCACTCTACATCCATCAATCAATGGTTCGTGGGTTCTTCCATCTTCGTTTCATTAAGTCCAACATGATCTATATCTTGATTTACTGGGTCACATTGACTTCAAAGCCCTGAACTTCCCTTTAAAGGCATGATTCACTGCCTAATCAGATTTCACTTTTCCAAGGTCGACGGGTCGATTAGTTTACTGACGCTGATAGTTCAAAACAACATGGCACTGGAAAATGTGAGGTGTATGGAATAAATTTATTTCACATTAGATGTAAAAGTGTTCGTGCCAACAATACACCCTGCACATCGAGTTGCTGAAGTTTATCGTGGGGTTCGACCTCTTTCGCTATCACTGTGACTTTTCGCTGTCTATTCGTGTCGATGAAAGCAAGCACGTCAACGCAATACACAACACTGCTTATTGCTGTTTTACAATATAGTGTCAATGAAAGAACTCCATCGGAAAATAAATGCATTTGTTTCAAAACAAATACACGCTTATAAGGGACGATCAATGATCTGAAAATCCCCTAGCTGGCGGAAGTACGCCGGCCGCAATGTCATTGACTGTGAAAAGAGAAGATTTCACATTTACCACCTGTATATGTACAGTCAAGCAAGGGAAATTGCGAAGCCTACAGCGCAGTATCAACCGTGCTGGCAAGAAGATGGGATCCTTGGTGACAATACACACTCGCTTGAGCAATCTTCCTAACGTTTTGTTAGGACCACTTTTCTGCACCACTACAGAATGCAAATCTGTATGTCACATGTAGGAAAGTTTGTTAGTTAATTACCAATGGTAAGTGGTTTACACCGGGCACTCTAATTTCCTCCATCCAGTAGTGGTATTAGTGACAATATCTTGAGAACAAGCCATAGTCAAATAACAAACAAACAAATATATAAGTAAATAAAATAAATCAATCAAGAAGACATCATCTATACATAGCGACCTCAATGACCATATCCCTGACGGAAGGCGACAATAGGCCTATGGCGCTCTGTAAGGCTCAACTGATGTTTTTGAGTAGATTCACGGCCCGAATACCTTGTGATTGTTGTTTTTTTCTGGTTTTGACAACTGATGTATAGGAAGTCTAACAGACCTGCTGTTGGCAGACGTGTCGATGCATTATTGATGCTGCTCTTATCACTTGTTTTAATATTTACGGCTGCACGTCATTTAGCTATAATTGTTCAGGTAAAATATCAGTACAAACATCCTAAACATAAAAGCCCACTCTTGATGTCTGACAAACGTCATATATCTGCTGGCATCGTCTTGTCTAACCGAGTTTTGTAAAAGAAAGAGCAGGTTTATTGGGAATTTGCAACTATTACTGTCACTATAATTGGCCAGCCTTCATCGATGAAGACATAGAATTTCTACCACTTGATACCCTATCATGTATGTATATGAGCTCTGTATGTATGCTATATATATATATATAGAGAGAGAGAGAGAGAGAGAGAGAGAGAGATGCTCTTGCTGGCTTACTTGTCAAAAGCTGCCCTTCTCATTGTAGTAACCCAGCATGACTGGATAAAAAGACCAGCGTGACTGGATTAAAGCCAGGCCCGCGTTTGATGATTAATGTCGGAACTTTTTGGGCGTACAGTTTACCAGCACATAACAAAGAGATGATTGGCTTGAGTTTGTGGAAAGGTCTTTATGTCGCAGGCCTATGTTTTAACTTACACGTACGTTGCGAATCTACGGGGTTTCACGACACCATAAAACGGGGACCTGTGCGTATAAGTTCGTCTTCTACATTTGGCGACAGGCAGTGGTTTTCTCTGATTTACCATAACCTGACTAAAATAATTGAGTATTGCGTTAAAACCCAATGAAAAAATGTATAAAAACTAATCTCATCTATTCCATTTCCACGAGGATTCTCCCGTTACCGTCAAATATAACGCGTTGCCGCAAGTCGGGCACAGTGTGGTGTCGTACCACAGCGTTCTTCCATTTGCGACTACATTCATATGCAGGATTCAGAATTGTTTTTCAAGACTATTAAAGCATTTAACAACACAGTCAAACTCTCGAATGAAAACTTCATCAAGCTAAATCCGTTCTTGATCCGAATTCGAACGCGGGAGCGGGAAGAGGAACGGGTAGAATTTAGCGACATGTCTTTAGTCCACTCTTCCAGGTACAGACTGATTCTCTCTAGAAACGTGTACAATTCACACATCTGGTAGGGAAGATTTTTATTTCTGTATGTTTTCATGCACATATACTATGCATGATATAAATTATACATGAAATTATTTACACTATCACATGATAAAACTTCACAATGCATTCGGAGTATGAGATATAAAATGGTTCACGTTACAAAGACCACGAAATTTACTCAAAACACACCAATTGAAATACCAAATTAAAAGAAAGACTAAAAATGCAGTAAAGAAGTTGATCAGACCGACAACTGCAAACGATCGATATGTAAAAAACACTTCCACTTGTTTTTCTTAGTTACCGGTATATTTATTTTATATTTTTTTTTCTTTATATTTTTGTGTAGGAAAATTATTTCTGTCATCTTTCACTTATGCGCTGAAATGATTGTGCTGGTAAAACTGCTTGTGACGTCAGATACCCCCGAACACTGGCAGAATGCACGTTCCATACGCCCAACTAAGAATTCAAACATTCTGATGCATTTTACTCCCATACAAAGCCTAAAAAAACAATGAATGTATTTTTAGATATTATTTTTTTGGAGGCCTGTCTGGTGCAGTTCACTTACATTTGAAGCCTTGATCTTTAGTTTAACATAAATTCAAAGCTTCATAAATTATAGCTTAAAGACTGCCGGCATAAGAAAATACAAAACTCAAAATTGTTTGATACAAATTTATACCGCCAACATGTGGTATCCACAGTTCCCCACACCCTTAAGTTATTTTGATTCTTCATAATACTGCTAAATGTTGACATTAAACTTCTGATTGTTGTCAAAATTCTGATGAAAATAAAGAATATAGCACATCTGCTTTTGCAATAGTCTGAAGACAGGACAACCTGCCTCCTATATGTAATTGTTATTAAACAACATAAGTACATTATTCCTCGTTATTAAGCAGGCCACCTTATGAAAAATTAAGATTAAAAATTAATTGCAACCCATTTCAAGATAGTTGGAATGAAACTAAATTCTTTGCATACATCCACATATTAGAGTATAATAAAGTGTTCTTAAATCGTTTTCTTCCCTTTCACGAATCCACGAATGAAATTCACTTGGAGCCCTTACTTGGTTCTGAGAATGCCATGTTTAGCCCTTTGTCATGTTTGTTGTGTAACAACATCAACAGTGTAACAATATCAACAATGTAACAATACACCAGCTGAATGCACATTCACTTTGTGGTTTCTGTCTCCATCTTTTTTTTTTTTTTTTTTTTTTTTTGAAGTTTTGCCTGTGTATGTTTGTTTGTATTCATGTATGTTATTGTGGCTACGATTTAAGAAGACCATGCATTATCACACAGCCGACTTTCGGTCATAGTATCATCATTATTAGGGATGCCGCTTTCTGGACATAACACAGGTTCTAGTACCAAAAACAGGCTCTGTCCAGGTATTCAAACAAGCTGCCTCAGAGTAATGCTCCAAATCACCATGCCAAGATCACTCGACCCATTTTCAGCACTAGACTCTCTGCTACATCAAAAACGGGTAAGCCCTATAATACTACAACTTAAAACTGACTCTCTAAATGGCATCTGCCGATCTCACTTTGGGGCAGATAACACCGATATTTAGCAATTTTGGAATGAGGGCATTCTACCGTTAACAATTATTATTACCTCCAGAGTTACCTCCCTTAGGCGATATTTCCTTTTTACACACACATTTACATTGTGCGTAATATTTTAAAATTTGTGTACCCGTCATATTTCCAATTACACAAAATATAACATTAATAAAATAAATAAATAAATATCACGTTACAATCGCATTTAAATGTTTTCTCATCTGTGAGGATTCCCTCAAAAAATTAAGATCAGTTATTTTGCAAAAATAAAATGAAATCAAATCTGTTAAGTACCCTATTTTTGGCAGTGCACTTTGATATCATGGCTTAGTTATTTGGACTAAAAACAAATCTCATGGAATTAACCGTTAGATTTAGATGAAGATGGAGAATTTTATCACTGAGATTTTCTATGGTTACACAGTTACATGGATTGTGAATGCTGTATGTGACAGCTGATATTTACAAAAGATTTAGGTGAAAATTGAACAAAATGACAAATTTGCAACAAATCTAAATGATCATTGATACATGAAATTGTGATACTTGTTAATGTTTTTTCACAGGTTTTGAAAGCTGCAATCACTCTTATTAATGAGATTTGTTTTTGTTTTGTTTTTATTTCTATTTTCGTTTATACGACCTGTACTAAATAAAAAGTAAAATCATTCAAATCTCCCAGATTTTTCTGGGATCAAATGAGCTTTTATGTTAACTTTAAACTCTCTATATAGGAATATTGTCATGTCAGTCAGAGCTGAAGGATTAAGTTATTAGGTGACATTGATATAAACTTTAACTCAGAACTCTTTTCTTTCTTGACTTTGTCTTAAGGTTATTTAATGTATGTGTGGTTTTGATTTAACAAAATATATCTTATTCCAAAACTTTAATATAGCACAACATTAATCTCACATGGTTTTCCCACAAAGGGACGCTATACACTTCTAGAGTTAACCTATGTCTTCCTCAGTGACATTAATTTCACGGTATAAAACTGGAGCTCTGGTAGCTTTGAACAGGTTCTGTATCTCTTCTATTGTTCTTCCTTTTGTCTCCGGAACTCGGAAAAATGTGAAGAGCCAGAATAATGCCAAGAGGACAGCAAAGATGATGAATGTATAGGGACCAATGGCATCCTGAAAACAAACCAGACTAGTGTTAGGCAGCAAAGATGGTGAATGTATAGGGACCAATGGCATCCTGAAAACAAACCAGACTAGCGTTAGGCAGCAAAGATGGTGAATGTATAGGGACCAATGGCATCCTGAAAACAAACCAGACTAGTGTTAGGCAGCAAAGATGATGAATGTATAGGGACCAATGGCATCCTGAAAACAAACCAGACTAGTGTTAGGCTGCAAAGATGATGAATGTGTAGGGACCAATGGCATCCTGAAAACAAACCAGACTAGTGTTAGACAGCAAAGATGGTGAATGTATAGTGACCAATGGCATCCTGAAAACAAACCAGTCTAGTGTTAGGCAGCAAAGATGGTGAATGTGTAAGGACCACTGGCATCCTGAAAACAAACCAGACTAGTGTTAGGCAGCAAAGATGATGCATGTATAGGGGCCAATGGCATCCTGAAAACAAACCAGACTACTGTTAGGCAGCAAAGATGGTGAATGTGTAGGGACCAATGGCATCCTGAAAACAAACCAGGCTAGTGTTAGGCAGCAAAGATGGTGAATGTGTAGGGACCAATGGCATCCTGAAAACAAACCAGACTAGTGTTAGGCTGCAAAGATGATGAATGTTTAGGGACCAATGGCATCCTGAAAACAAACCAGACTAGTGTTAGGCACCAAAGATGATGAATGTATAGGGACCAATGGCAGCCTGAAAACAAACCAGGCTAGTGTTAGGCAGCAAAGATGGTGAATGTGTAGGGACCAATGGCATCCTGAAAACAAACCAGACTAGTGTTAGGCTGCAAAGATGATGAATGTTTAGGGACCAATGGCATCCTGAAAACAAACCTGACTAGTGTTAAGCAGCAAAGATGGTGAATGTATAGGGACCAATGGCATCCTGAAAACAAACCGGACTAGTGTTAGGCAGCAAAGATGGTGAATGTGTAGAGACCAATGGCATCCTGAAAACAAATCAGGCTAGTGTTAGACAGCAAAGATGATGAATGTATAGCGACCAATGGCATCCTGAAAACAAATCAGGCAATGTCACAAAGGAAGTAACAAGCACATCATCATACTACAAGCATGTCACAAAGAAAGTAACAAGGTCATCGCCATACTACAGGTTTACTGTCACATTATGGAAGTAACAGGAAAATCACCTTAGTAAAGGATTAATGTCACAAGCATATTGCCCATACTGCTGGTACAAACATAACAATCATCCTACATGTATGCCCAATCCTGCTGCTGTCAGTTGAAGTGCAACTCATGCGGGCTTCCTCACTGGTCGTATACAGAAAAGTCTGCCAGCAACCTGCGAATGGTCGGCCATCATAAAAACCACCGATGAAGGACACCTCATTGTAGAATATTTCAATTTTCATACATTTTTAAGGGCCTCTGTTCCTATGGTAGACCTCCACCTCACGTCCACACCACAACATGTACCTAGCCCAAAAATTCAGTCTAAGGATGGCTTGTATTTACTGATATGTGGAGATATCCCAGATGACATGTGGATTTGATCATCACATTGTATCATAGCTACCCCACGCCATCATTAAGAAATTGTTTGTTGCGGGTAACAAACACTGTTTTTTTGATGTCGGGTCGGTCAGTCGGATTTTTTTTTTTTTTGGAAAGTAATTCCCGGCCTGCATAATCTGAATGTTAATTGAATTATTGCAGGTCAAATTTTCGTCACCTGCTTAAGGGCATACATTTCCGATTTTAATTGCTCTTTAAAGTTTTCATAACCAAGTTCTTTCACACTGAAGTCAAATATTCCTTCTTGATTCTGGATCCAATATTAAATTTGAGTAAATTTGCGAACTTTAAACCTAAACAACTGAAGTTGAAAGGCATCCATTGCTTTTGCCACTGTGGAGAAGGGACAACAAATTGCTTTCACCACACGGAAATTATATTTGCCAAATTATATTTTTGGACGCACAGGGCACTCCGAGGGAACAGCAGCATCTGGTAATCGGACACTAAGAAGGGCTGGATTAGGCCCTGCATGCACAAACCACATGTACACACCACAAATGTACATCAAGATGGATTTCACACATCCACACTACAAATGTACATCAAGGCGGACTTCATACATCCACACCACAAATGTACATCAAGGCGGATTTTATACATCCACACCACAAGTGTACATCAAAGCGGATTTCATACATCCACACCACAAATGTACATCAAGATGGATTTCATACATCCACACCACAAATGTACATCAAGGTGGATTTTATACATCCACACCACAAATGTACATCAAGGCGGATTTCATACATTCACACCACAAATGTACATCAAGGCGGATTTCATACATCCACACCACAAATGTACATCAAGGCGGATTTCATACATCCACACCACAAATGTACATCAAGGCGGATTTCATACATCCACACCACAAATGTACATCAAGGCGGATTTCATACATCCACACCACAAATGTACATCAAGGCGGATTTCATACATCCACGCCACAAATGTACATCAAGATGGATTTCATACATCCACACCACAAATGTACATCAAGGCAGATTGCATACATCCACACTACAAATGTACATCAAGGCGGATTTCATACATCCACACCACAAATGTACATCAAGGCGGATTTCATACATCCACACCACAAATGTACATCAAGGCTGATTTCATACATCCACACCACAAATGTACATCAAGATGGATTTCATACATCCACACCACAAATGTACATCAAGGCAGATTGCATACATCCACACCACAAATGTACATCAAGATGGATTTCATACATCCACACCACAAATGTACATCAAGGCGGATTTCATACATCCACACCACAAATGTACATCAAGCCGGATTTCATACATCCACACCACAAGTGTACATCAAGATGGATTTCATACATCCACACCACAAATGTACATCAAGGCAGATTTCATACATCCACACCACAAATGTACATCAAGGCAGATTTCATACATCCACACCACAAATGTACATCAAGGCAGATTTCATACATCCACACTACAAATGTACATCAAGGCAGATTTCATACATCCACACCACAAATGTACATCAAGGCGGATTTCATACATCCACACCACAAATGTACATCAAGATGGATTTCATACATCCACACCACAAATGTACATCATGGCAGATTTCATACATCCACACCACAAATGTACATCAAGATGGATTTCATACATCCACACCACAAATGTACATCAAGGCAGATTTCATACATCCACACCACAAATGTACATCAAGATGGATTTCATACATCCACACCACAAATGTACATCAAGATGGATTTCATACATCCACACCACAAATGTACATCAAGATGGATTTCATACATCCACACCACAAATGTACATCAAGATGGATTTCACACATCCACACCACAAATGTACATCAAGGCAGATTTCATACATCCACACCACAAATGTACATCAAGGCGAATTTCATACATCCACACCACAAATGTACATCAAGGCAGATTTCATACATCCACACCACAAATGTACATCAAGATGGATTTCATACATCCACAAATGTACATCAAGGCAGATTTCATACATCCACACCACAAATGTACATCAAGGCGGATTTCATACATCCACACCACAAGTGTACATCAAGGCGGATTTCATACATCCACACCACAAATGTACATCAAGATGGATTTCATACATCCACACCACAAATGTACATCAAGATGGATTTCATACATCCACACAACAAATGTACATCAAGGTGGATTTCATACATCCACACCACAAATGTACATCAAGATGGATTTCATACATCCACACCACAAATGTACATCAAGGTGGATTTCATACATCCACACCACAAATGTACATCAAGGTGGATTTCATACATCCACACCACAAATGTACATCAAGATGGATTTCATACATCCACACCACAAATGTACATCAAGGTGGATTTCATACATCCACTCACCAAATGTACATCAAGAAGGATTTTATACATCCATGCCACAAATGACGTTTGTAAAATTCCAACATGACAAGCAATAAAATAAAACAAAAAAGAAATTACCTTGACCTCTGGGAAGCCTAGTCCTACTGTAAAGTTCGCAAACCAGTTGACAAGGACGGACAAGCTGACAGCTGCAGGCCGCGGACCCTGCGCAAAGAGCTCAGCCACAATAAACCACGGAATAGAACCTGAAATGATTATACATCCTCTGTACAGTTCTGGACAAACAATGTACATGTAATAGATCAGGGATACAATTGTACACGAACCAAACTTATGAACATACATCCTCTGTACAGCTGCGGACATACAATGTACGTGTAATAGATCAGGGATAAAACAGTACATGAACCAAACTTATGAACATACATCCTCTGTACAGCTCTGAACAAACAAAGTACATGTAATAGATCAGGGATAAAACAGTACATGAACCAAACTTATGAACATACATCCTCTGTACAGCTCTGAACAAACAAAGTACATGTAATAGATCAGGGATACAATTGTACACAAACCAAACTTATACATGTGAATCTATCCAGTAAATATTAGATTTATAACTCAGATAGTGTTCATATATGACACAGCAGCAAAACAGAATTCATTTGCCAAAAATTGTGAGATTTTTACAAACTGCCACACAATTTTCAAGTTAATGAAAGTTGGAACAACATGATTTCTGTGACAACCTTTTGGGGAGAAAAGATCATATCTGATGTAAAGGATGCTCCATCAGTATATAAAAAAAAGAACTATATTCAGTTTTATACATTCAACTCCTGATGATTTATCTGACGCACCTGGTCCAGTTGCGAAGAAGATGATGTAAAAAGTGATGGACACAATGCTAAGGTAGGAAAACCAGCTGACAGAGTCCTGTGGTGAGAAATTATTGATTATTGATTACTGATGTGGTAAGAAACTTACAGTACTGGTAAAATGCAACACATGTGTTTTATTATCACAAACAAAACAAACAGGTCAAAACTGAAGAAGAAACATTAAAACAGCAAAACTTGTGGCAGGAAAAAACGGGTTTGGATTTATAAATAATATCAACAACTGGAAATGGAAACAATCTATCACATTTAAAAATTCTTGTATGACAAATTCTGCTTGAAGATATTTGGATTATGACCACATTAACATGGTTTATGTACAGGTACAACATTTACAACCCAATTCAAATGAATTATTAAAAACCAAATTTATGCACATTGCACAGTGTATGAAACATACAATTACCTTGAAAATAAGTGCTAAGGATAGCACTGTAGTGAATACAAACATTCCCCCTAAGCCAATCAGGTGAAGTGTACGCCTGCCAGCCCTGTCCACAATCAGTGCTGATATCAGCGTCATCAGGACATTTATAACCCCTGTGCCAAGAGTCGCATATTTCGATACCGCTTCCGATAAATTAGCTCCTTCAAATATGTCAGTTGAGTAATAAATTACCTGGATAGAAACAGAAAACTCCAAATATGTCAAAGTAAAACTTACGAGTACATGAATAATTACGGCTTAACGCCACATCGGCAATTGTTCAGACATATCATGGCGACACACAAGGATACAATGTTGTACTACACTGTACACAGAGACATTTCTGTTGTCATTAATTACCATCTCCCCTTCACCATAAGCCATTATCATCTTATGTTCCCCTTTGTACACCATTACCATCCTCACTTTAATAGTCTCATGTTATTAAATACCATCTTATCTTCAGCTCATGACCTCACCTGCATCTTCCTTTTACATCATGCCTTTACCATCTTCCCTTTGCAACATCAATACTATACAGTCTTCCCTTTCCCTTATGCAATTACCACATTCCAGTCACCTTTTGTTATTACCATTTTCTCCTTGCGTTAATATACCATTACAATCTTCCTGTCACCTTATGCTATTATTATCTTCCCTTCACCTTATGCCATTACCATCTTCCCTTCACCTCACACCAATATCATCTTCCCTTCGCCGTATGCCATTACCATCTTCACCTTACACCATTACCACCTTCCCTTCACCTTAATATGACATTTAACACCATCTTCCCTTCACCCAAATATGCTGTTACCGTCTTCTCTTTACCTTATGCCATTAACACCTTCCCTTACCTTAATGTGCCATTACCATCTTCCCTTCACTTGATGCTATTACTGTCTTCCCTTCACCTTATGTGTGGCTCAGTCGGTTAGCGCGCTAGCGCTGCGTAATGACCCAGAAGCCTCTCACCAATGCGGTCGCTGTGAGTTCAAGACCAGCTCATGCTGCCTTCCTATCCGGCCGTACGTGGGAAGGTTTGCCAGCAACCTGCGGATGGTCGTGGGTTTCCCCCGGGCTCTGCCCGGTTTCCACCCACCATAATGCTGGCCGCCGTCGTATAAGTGAAATATTCTTGAGTACGGCGTAAAACACCAATCATAATCATAATCACCTTATGTCATTGCCGTCTTCCTTTCACCTTGTGCCAGTACCGCCTTCCCTTCACCTTAATATGCCATTTAATACCATCTTCCCTTCACCTTAATTTGACCTTACCATCTTCCCTTCACCTTAATTTGACCTTACCATCTTCTCTTCCCTTTATACCAATAACACCTTCCCTTCACCTTACAACAGTACCATCTTCCCTTCACCTTATGCCATTACCATCTTCACAAATTTAGGTAATGGAAATTGTATCATCTTAAATGTACACGTATAAACTTTACTACAGCACTGCAAATCATATGCATATTTCCCTTCAAACAGTAATACACTGACTCATAAATTCAACAAGGTCCACGGTGGCTTGGACACTGCCATAAGACGTAAATGAGGACATGTACAAAGTATGTACCTGAGCTTACTACAGGAGGTTTCCTATCACTTACAGCATTAATCCCTGAGAACTGCTGAGAGAGTTGCATGACCAAGCTGATGATGAGGGCATGGCGCAGGAATGGGTCTACCAGCAGATTCCGTACACTGAACTGTTAACAGTCAACGGAGAATTACACTCATCAGAAGCCAACACAACTTTCAACTCAATGTACTTCTAGATGAATATCTTTAGCAAGCACAAAGACCACAGTGATTTCTAAACTACTTTCAACAAAAGTGATTTTCAAAAGTTAGGACTCTTTAAAAAGACAATAGGTTTCACTTTGACTGTTTCGGGCTGGCAGTTTGTCACCTGACCTTCTCCTGCCGACTGGCCTCTTCTCTTTCCCGCCTCATTTCTTCCACCTCGTCTGTCACATTGGAAGAGCCCCGTAGCCATGTAAGAGCTGAACAGGAAAAGAAAAGAAAATCAACAAATGATTGAGGTTTAATGACTGTTTAATATTTCAGCTTCAAACCCGGTGAGCACAGTATGATGAAAAGAAGAGGAAAACAGGTTTGTTTGTCACGTGTTGATAACACAGAACTATCTGATGTGTTAAATGAACAGAGGAAGGGCAAATTCTACTGGAAAATCCCAAAACTTTATTACAAAAATTAATATTACACTCAAAATGACAAAGACAAATAACACTCCTATTGTTATCATATGTATGTCAATACTATAAAAAGCTTTTAATACAAAATCATCCAAAGTGAGAAAACTGTTTTTCCAATCGCTTTTATACTTTTTAGGATTATGGTAATGTCAAAAAGTCTTGTTAGAGATTGTAACAATGTACAGTCTGAAAGCATCTGAACCTCTCAACAGACACTCCCACTTCATGAAGCCTAACAAAACAAGGCATTCAGAGAATTCCAGTGGCTCACCAGATTGATCAGTTGGTAATGTTCAAGTCATGTGATACATTCAAATATTGCCCTCTAAACCAGCCAAAAAAGAGGAATGATCAACGCTGTCATACACAGATATTATCCTCCAACTACATAGTGCTAAGTTCCTGCTATTAAATCAACATTAAAGGCCAAAATTATTACACTGTCACAACTATGAATGTTTATCGTATGTGTAAGGATTGCAGAGCAGTGACTTCATATGTTATGGAGTTGTAAATCATTGTGGTGGTAAAAAGACACTGTAGGGAGTTTATGCACACACATACCACACACATCTTCGATATGCAAATCGGGAACTTCATTTGGCAGTCCGTATACTATAGGTGGTAACTGCAACCCTGTGAATAGCTGAGAAAAATGTTGACCTGAGAAGTAAAAGACTTCCTTGGTCTTTGATATGCAGGATATGCAAATCTGTGTTGCCACTGTAACCCTATGTTTGGCTATCTGTGTACTACGGGTGGCCACTGTAACCCTATGATTGGCTAGCTGTGTACTACAGGTGGCCACTGTAACCCTATGATTGGCTAGCTGTGTACTACGGGTGGCTACTGTAACACTATGATTGGCTATCTGTGTACTACAGGTGGCTACGGGAGGCTACTGTGACCCTATGATTGGCTATCTGTGTACTACAGGTGGCCACTTTAACCCTATGATTGGTAAGCTGTGTACTACGGGTGGCTACTGTAACCCTATGATTGGCTATCTGTGTACTACAGGTGGCCACTTCAACCCTATGATTGGTTAGCTGTGTACTACGGGTGGCCACTGTAACCCTATGATTGGCTAGCTGTGTACTATGGGTGGCCACTGTAACCCTATGATTGGCTAGCTGTGTACTACAGGTGGCTACTGTAACCCTATGATTGGCTATCTGTGTACTATGGGTGGCTACGGGAGGCCACTGTAACCCTATGATTGGCTATCTGTGTACTACTGGTGGTGACTGTAACCCTATGTTTGGCTATCTGTGTACTACGGGTGGCCACTGTAACTCTATGATTGGCTACTTGTGTACTACAGGAGGCCACTGTAACCCTATGATTGGCTATCTGTGTACTACTGGAGGCGACTGTAACTCTATGATTGGCTAGCTGTGTACGACGGGTAGCCACTGTAACCCTATGATTGGCTAGCTGTGTACGAAGGGTAGCCACTGTAACCCTAAGACTGGCCAAAAACTTTAACCAAGCTGGACACCAACACTGATACCGCCACTGCCACCGACAGTATCTGATCCACCTTTCACAATATCTCTGTAAGGCGAGCTAATAAAATGAGATAAGTCTTGACATGTACAAGCAAACATACTCTCCATAATAAATAACCATAAATTTCGTCCATGACTGACTTGCCAATTTCTCCTGTTTCTGAGAATTCTATTGATTTTAGAAAAGGGTTTTGCGGTTTGCTTGGAACATGGGATGATATTCTACTGGAAAATTGTAACATACTGTGCCAAAAATAATATTTTGTGATATTTATTAGCCTCTAAAATGCACTTTTGTGGCGAAATTTGAGGGTCATTTAGGGTATGTATAAATGGAGGTGCTGGGCTTACCTGTTCTGGCCTCCTCATCCAGTCCTTTATTTAGTATCAGAAATCTGGGGGTTTCTGGGCAGAAGGGTAAAACAATGAGCTGGAAAATCACAGGAACTATGGAGAAACCTATGAAACAAGGAGATACGTACAACAGTGAAATAAGAAACAAGTAAATACATACAACAGTGATATATGAGAAAAGTAGATACATACAACAGTGAAATAAGAGACACCCAATTGAGCTGTACAATACTGCCAATGTTACACACAGTGGAGATGTACAATACTGCCTATATGTGTAAGACTCACCCAGTAGAGCTGTACAATACTGCCTATATGTGTATGACTCGCCCAGTAGAGCTGTACAATACTGCCTACATGTATATATGTATGACTCACCCAGTAGAGCTGTACAATACTGCCTACATATCTATGACTCACCCAGTAGAGCTGTACAATACTGCCTACATGTGTACGACTCACCCAGTAGAGCTGTACAATACTGCCTACATGTGTATGTGTTTGACTTGCCCAGTAGAGCTGTACAATACTGCCTACATGTGTATGACTCGTCCAGTAGAGCTGTGCAGTACTGCCTATATGTGTATGACTCGGCCAGTAGAGCTGTACAATACTGCCTACATATGTATGACTCGGCCAGTAGAGCTGTACAATACTGCCTACATGTGTATGACCCGTCCAGTAGAGCTGTGCAGTACTGCCTATATGTGTATGACTCGCCCAGCAGAGCTGTACAATACTGCCTCCATGTGTATGACTTGCCCAGTAGAGCTGTACAATACTTCCTACATATGTATGACTTGCCCAGTAGAGCTGTACAATACTGCCCACATGTATGACTCACCCAGTAGTGCTGGCCACAGCTTTTCTGTCCCCAAAGCAAAGGACTGGCCAATCAGTTCTGACACCAGTACCCCTGTGGTGATGGACAGTTGGTTGAAGGTACCTGTGAGACCTCTGAAGGCAGTAGGGGCAATCTCGGCCAGGTACAGCGGGGCAATCGCTGTGTTCACGCCTGCATGTACAATTAACATGTCACTTAAAGCTATTGGTTAAAGAATAAATGACCAAAAGCACCACTTTCCATTTCAATATCTCATTTCTACTGGTACTGGATAAACTGTACTCAAGGAGCTTCGTTTATTTATCCATTTATTTAATTAGTGTTTAATGCCCTACTGTTAAGCTGACTGTTCATGCAGTGCAGGTACTTTTGTAGTCAGTGATACATGGAGTTATATGATTTCCTAAAGACTTCATACCTGCACTTAGGCCGATGATAAAACGGCCCACAATCAGCATCTCGTAAGACTTGGCCAGTTTGCTGCAGGCCATCAGGCCAGTGGCAACAACAACAACACCATTGTTCATCAGCAAAGAGCCTTTCCTGAAAACAGATCAACCCACACACTTCATAAAGACTGGGATGAACTGGAGCATTAGAAATAGTTCCATATCAGTAACTATTGATAGTCTCAATAGGTCTAAACAGAACTGCACTAATTATTGTGCCATGTTGCTCTCTTATTGTACCAGCCTGTGAATGGCCGTGGGTTTCCTTGGGGCTCTGTGGGTTTCCTCCCACGATAATAAAATATAAGAGAAGTATTCTTGAGTACCGATATAACATAAAAACAACAATCAAATAAAGAAATAAATCTTATTGTATCAAAACACATTAATCCTCCTGAAAGCTGTTTTCAAAAGTAATTCTATTCCAGTAAAATCTAAGAAAAAGTCTACATCTTACATATACACCACAAGCACAACAAGTCTGCCAACATGTATGTATGTACATTATTAAAGGAATAGGACAAACTTTAACTAAAACTCTCAACTTTTTTTTCCAATGGAAGTCTTTAAAATGTTAAAAACATATGAAAATGATCTTCACGCTATTTTTACTACATTCTGTTTATATCATCTTTTAATATCTTTAAAAAGCTTACAATCAGGGAAGTTTCAAATTTTTTCTGTTTATATTTTTCTTTGTTATTTGGAAATAAGAGGCTTCTTTGCATGTTTAATACATGACATTCACTTGACACCACTTGCCTTTCACAATCATGACATATATCACATTCAGGAAAGTTTGCCAGTAGCTTCCCAAAGATCAATTGTCTTTGTCCAGAATTCATGAACACTGGCTGTCATGGCAAAGGTGGAAAATTCTTGAGTTAGAGTGAGTGCTTGGGGTTTAACGTCGCACTTAACAATTTTTCAGTCATATGACAACGAAAGAATCCTTAGAGTGCATGTAATGTGCCTCCTTGTTGCAGGGCAGATTTGCAACCGCTTTTTTATCTTGTGCTGCTTCAATGAGACGCCTTACCGAAGGCAAGTAAGCCCCTCCGCCTGAGCCATTAAACTGATACGGGTCAACCAGTCGTTGCACTATCCCCTTCATGCTGAACGCCCAGCAAGGAAGTTACAACTTGCTCTTTTAAGGTTTTAGGTGTGACTCGACCCAGCACTGACCCTGGATCTACCGCTCCCATCATGAGTAAGACTTTCAACCAAAAGCAAACAAATGACTAATTTAACTTAATTCAAGTAACTTCAATTTACGAGGTGCTGCAGAATCAGAGTATAACACCAGCATATAAGCACTAATTTTATCAAGTGTGCGTACCTGCCAAACCTGTTAGCAAAGTAGCCAGCAGACACACCCCCAATCATTCCACCCACAGCATAGATAGAGACGATGATGGCCCATAGGGTGGTGAGGAGTGAGTGGGAGATAAAGTGACCTGACCGCTGCTCAACTGTCTCATTCAGGAACTCTTCTAACCTCTAGACCAAAAACATAGTCAGAAATTCTACAAGTATATTCTTATATATTTCACTGGTGTTGGACACTATGCAGTTCACAAATTGTTCACTTATATTCATTTATTTATTTGTTAATTTCATTGGTGTTATATGAATACTTAATGCAGATAGCACTATGGTGAAAGGAAACTGGACAGGTTGCTCGAGGGCATAAGACCAGTGAGGAAGCCAGCATGAGCTGGGCTTGAACTCACAGTGACACCATTGGTGAGAGGCTAATGGCCAATGCATGGCACTAGCATGCTAATCACTAGACCACCATTCACTTTATGTGACAGCAGTTCAGGTGCAGGTGGAGGACACCAGGCTACCCCCGCCCACTGTCAGTTACCAAGCACCCGACAAAGTTCCCGAATTCCAAATTCAGCCAAACCAACAATAGCTGCATTCTAGCATTCCACTTCATCCACATGCAACAAGTCTCTTAATTATTGGACTTGTGTTTTCATTATTACCACTTAATGGTTAAGACCTCTCTGACAGTACGTGGGTGGGTCTGTCAGCAAATCTGTAGATGGTCGTTGGATTCCCTCGGAACTCTGCCTGATTGCCTCCCACCATAATGCTGGCTGCCATCGTATGAAATATTCTTGAGTATGGCGTAAAAGACCAAATAAATCAATAAATAATTGTAAAGACTTATTTGATTTGAGTTTTTTTTGCCATAGTCAAGAATATGTTACTGGTAGCACCATATGTATTACGGCAGTTAGTAGGCCTACGTGTATCTCAATCTGTCCAATGACATGACATACATACACATAATGTATGCCACATGGACAAGATCTCTGCCACTTCAAACAATAGCTACTTGTAAATGTAGGGCTTGACTCTACATCTTTGTATAAGATATAGAGTCTGAACACACCAACAGGGCAGTAGGCTATTAGGTTATCTGATAATGTGATCTAATGGATATATTAGTTAACATGTCATTTAGCAAAGGCATGAAATATGCACAGACAGACATGAAACAACTGTGTCATAAGAAGCATTCTGCCACCTGCCTCAACATACCATGCACTGTAATATAGAAACCGGGAAGAGCCTGTGACTTTCTCAACAGTCCGCAGGTTGGTGACTGATCTTCCAACATAAGGCATGAGGCACTGTAATATAATCTACCTACACATATGGCACACTGTAATATAATTTGCCTACACATATGGTGCACTGTAACATAATTTGCCTACACATATGGTGCACTGTAATACCATCTGCCTACACATATGGTACACTGTAACATAACCATCCTACACATATGGTACACTGTAATATCATCTGCCTACACATACAGTGCCCTATTATATCATCTGGATACACATACGGTGCACTGCAATATCATCTGTTTACACTTATGGTATACTGCAATATAATCTGCCTACACATATGGTATACTGCAATATAATCTGCCTACACATATGGTATACGGCAACATAATCTGCCTACACATATGGTGCACTATAATATTATCTGCCTACACATATGGTGCACTGTAATATCATCTGCCTACACATATGGTGCACTGTAAAACAACAGGTCTACACATATGGTGCACTGTAATATAACATGCTTATCCATACCTGTCTACACATACAGTGTACTGTATTACAATCTGCCCACACATGCATGTTTGGTGCATTGTGATGTAACTCACCTACAAATATGGTGCACTGTAATAATACTAACTCACACAGTATACTGTAACTACCTGCCAACACATAAGGTGGCATAACCGGAAACAGAGGCATCCTTGGCATGCATTCGCGATCCACCTACACATATGGTCTGCTGTGACTACAGCTCCACACATACAATGTACTGTAACCACCTGCCTAAATAGAATGTAATGTACCACCTTCCCAAAATTTTGGTGCATAGTAACCACCCGCCTAAAATTGAGTGTATTGTAACCACCTGCCTAAAATTGGGTGTACTGTGACCACCTGTCTGAAATTGGGTCTACTGTAACCACCTGCCTAAAATTAGGTGGACTGTAACCACCTGCCTAAAATCTGGTGTATTATAACTAAAAACTGGGGGTGCTGTAACCACCTGCCTTAAATTGGGTATACAGGGACCACCTGCCTAAAATTTGGTGTACTGTGATTACCTGCCTAAAACTGAGTGTACTATAACCATCTGCGTAGAATAGGGTGTACGATAACCACCTGCCTAAAATCTGGTGTATTGTAACCACTTGCCTACAACCAGGATTATGGAAATAACCATGAAGGAAGTGTGTTTACAATTACCTTGAATTTGTCAATTTGCTTTCTTTCTCTTATAACTCCAAACCCTAACTGTTAGCCTTAGGCCTACTGATTAAGACACGAACCTAACAACCATACCTATAGGCCTATACATAATTGTGCTTAAGGACAGCCACACTTACAATTTGTGGAACATTCACCACACCGGTGTTGTAACCAAACTGAAACGATGATCAAGAACACAGGCTGCTATTGCCACTAACAAATTTCTTGTCACTCCAGCCTTCTTGTCTCCTAAAAATACAGGGAGAAAAATAAACAATAAATAATTTTTAACATATCCCTTATTTCTTGAATCTGCCACATCATGTGTGCATTGCATTCAAAGTGAAGTCAGGAAATTACAGGGATAACCATCTCATTTAGGTCAATTTTTCAACAGCACAACAACAGCATTTTGCATAATGAGAGTCAGGCCTGAGAGTGTGTCGAAAAGATTAATTAATGCATTAACTATAAGTCATCTTTGGGTTACATGTCAGGAGAAGCTGGGGTCAAGACAGATGCTGTGTCCGCCTTAATTCCAGGAAGGACACACTCACTTCCTATCAGGGAGATTGAGATCTTACTCCTGTGCCACATCATTCGGGTCAAAATAAATGTGACGATTAAAAGACATCATTTAGAATGGGTTTGGCGTGAAACAGAGCATGATATACCATAGGTTGCCGCTGTGGCAATCAAACTCTGCCAGCGCAGTGTAATGACAGCCCTTGAAACAGCCACCTGCATGGGACTATACGCCCTTATTTCACTGTTTCAAATGCCTGGTTGCCTCGGTTATTTGGCTACATCAGTATCAGATTTACCATGGTTTGGGCGCTCTCCTGGGCTTGTACTGTTGGTTAGACGTAAGTGGTTTTCGCCACGGAATAAAAGACATGGCGACAGGTCTCAAGTCAGAAATAAGGACTAAGTATCCGCTTGACGCCAGGCTCGGCAATATCAACCCCCCTGAGTTTGGATATCTTTTGACACAATCGGCATGTGGTGTAAACCTGTAGTAGTGTTGTTGTTGTTGTTGTTTGTGTCTATCTAAAAACCACCTCGAAGAAAAGAAACAATAAGTTGTCGCCAGTAGTGTGAAACTTCGTATGATTTACTTACTGTCCTTGGTCTCCGGTTCATCATCTGTCCGTCGTCCTTGGACATTTCCATCACTCAGTAGAGGTTCGTGTTCTGTCATTATCCCCACACAACTCAACTGTCACATGTCGGGAGAACACACTTCCGGTCACGGTGGGGCATACGATCTAGACTACGTACAAGCGTATTACACGCCTGCACCAACTGATGGTCGAATGCACGGCGCAGCAAAACGTACCTGTGGGCTGAAGAAAACAAAGAAAACCTAGGGCTCTGTCCAAACAAGGTATAATTAGGCCTAGTGCTGGGTAGCAGGGAAAGAAACATTAAAGCGAGATTTATTTCGCATAGCCTGTGTCATTAGTGGAGGTATTCTGCTTTAAAGGACACAAAGCAGGCTCAGGGACCTGCGTGGCTCAGTTGGTTAGCGCGCTAGCACAGCGTAATGACCCAGAGGCCTCTCACCGATGCGTTCGCTGTGAGTTGAAGTCCATCTCATGCTGGCATCCCCTCCGGCCGTAAGTGGGAAGGTTTTCCAGCAACCTGCGGATGCTCGTGGGTTTCCCCCGGTTTCCTCCCACTATAATGCTGGCCGCCGTCGCATAAGTGAAATATTCTTGAGTACGGTGTAAAACATCAGTCAAGTAAATAAATCAAACAAAGCAGGTTTTCTCCGGCCATAATTAAGTGGGAAGGTCTGGCAGAAACCTGCGGATGGTCGTGGCTCTGCCCGGTTTCCTCCCACCATAATGCTGGCCACCGTCGTATAAGTGAAATATTCTTGAGTACGGCGTAAAACACCAATCAAATGAATAAATAAATAAACAAAGCACGCTCAAGCTGAGACCAGTGAATACAACAGATATATTAGTCCCAGGCTTTTGTAACCGAGAGAGCGACTGTCTCCAAAACATGTCCCACCTTTAATTACTATTGCAGGTCAGAAAAAATTCCATTTGTATTCAGAAATACTTTTTCAACACTACCGTAACATCTATGGAACCGTGAAAAGGACATAGTTTTATAATTCTTTTTATAAATTTATTTTATTTATTTATTTGGTTGGTGTTTTACGCTGTTCTCAAGAATATTTCACTTATACGACGGCGGCCAGCATTATGGAGGGAGGTCTTTTTATAAGGAACTATAGCCTAATAACTACTATTTCAAATTTCAACATTTTGATTGGTTGGTTAAGTCGGTGGAAAGTACGTTCCCCGGTTTAAACAGAATAGCTTTTTTGTTTTCTTTTTTAAAAAAAAATGGCTGAAAAAAATAAAAGAATTATATACCTAAGTCTCTTCCGCGGTGCCGTAAACATCTGATAAAAAAATGTTCTTTTTACAATGAAATGATTTTTAAAACACAATTATTGGGATTAATTAATTAACAAAATCTACAACTTCCGGTGTTGCTATTTCTATGGATGGCTTCCTCTCCAGTCATACATTGGAAGGTCTGTCAGCAAGCTGCAGATGATCGAGGGTTTCCCCCAGGCTCTACCCGATTTCCTCCACCATAATACTGGCCTTGACCTATAATGTAAATATTCTTGCATGGCTACGGCGTAAAATGCCAATCGAATAAATAACTGAATATTTCCATGGATTGTGTCAACCATGCTCGCTGGTTACGTGGCTCTGCACCATATAGTAGGCCTCTACGTGTGTAGTTCTACATGACTGTACATAACTTCGTTTCTCTAGACTGCTTAGGTTGAATGGTTAGAGCGTCCGCCTCGAAGTCGGGAGACCTGTGATCAAACTCGTGTCGGGTCATATCAAATATTTTAAAATGGTACTTGTTGCAGCCTTGCGTGGCGCTCAGCACTGAAAGGTAAGAGTAAGCAAACAGGACTGGTTGTCACGGTGTCAGTAAAATGTGACTGGCTGAGGTGTCATGTCTGGTGTCTTTGGCACGATAAGCTTACTTCAGTGGTGGCAGCGCTTTAGCGGCATGGCCTCGTCCTGCCTCAAGAAGACACATAACACATATATGTACACACACCGATAATGTCTTCTCGTCGTTATATGACTGTAATACTGATAAGTACGACGTTAAACCCCAAGCGTTCATTCATTCATTCATTCGCTTCTCATATTTTAACTAGCCCACGCATATGGTAATGAATTGCTCCCATTCACCCCTAAAGGTGAACATACTAACCTCCCACGCCTGTCCAGTCTGCCCTTTACAATGTTTAGGACACTTCGATCAAGAAGACCTTAGACCGCCAGGCAGATTGTACATTTCTGTTGGTCAATTATCTCCTGAACACGACCTATGAAAAAAACATAACTGACACTTTCAAAGTTATGTGTGTGTATTTTTTCTACTTAAATTTTTTTCTAACCATGTCACTTTTACGGTTCCGTACAAAATGGCTGCTCTAGTTCCAGCAGTGGAAAAAAGAAATGACCGTTCGATGGCTACGCCTCCCAAAATCTCTCTACCCAATCAAGAAGCGCGCTGAAATAATTCAGTCAGGGAAGACAAGTTGTCCACAACAGACTGCGGTTGACAGTGCAGGCTAGTTATCGGTCAAATGTTGCATGATGAAATGCAGTAATGCTGTGTAGTCTTTATTCATTGATCTATTGATTGATTTATTTATTTGATTGATGTATTACACCGTACTCTAGAATATTTCCCTTATACGACGGCAACCAGCATTATGGTGGGAGGAAACTCACAACCATCCGCATGTTTATGACAGACCTTCCAACGCACGACTGGAGAGAAGGCCAGCATGAGCTGGACTTAAACTCACAGCGATCGTGTTGGTGGAGACTACTGGGTCACATCATTGCGTCGTGCAAATCCCCTCGGTGACTGTGGTCTTCACAGTTGACATTCCCATCAGGCGCCATATTGATTTTTGAGCAAACGAGTCTAAATATGCGATTGACGTTTTCTGTTGAACGAAACTAAAAACTACCTGCAAAAATGCCAGAGTAAACTATACCATTTAATCCAAATTACACTTATAGGGTTTGTGCACGCTATACATTGATATCCAGGCCAGACTGTATTCGGGACACACAAATGTCTTTTTCTCACGAGTACTCAGTCACGTATCGGTACAATCATTCTAGGCTATAGGTATAGAACATTTCAGACAGAAGACTTTTGTATGGACTGACCTTTATTTAACAAGGCACATGTAATTATCTGACCAAAAGGGAACAGATTTTGAATATGATCATCGATAAAGCAAGACAGTAGACCACGACTGAAGCTCTTATTTTAGGTTTTGTTATGTAACAAAATATGTAATGGACCAATGACAAAAATGTATGCACTAGACACGGTCATGTATGCTTCTGTTCACTGTCTGTAAAATGTGGCCGGAGTGGGCTGCCGTAAGGCAGAATATTCCATTAACTTGGGTCAACGGAGACACACACATACGTTTGAAGTACATATTCTACAGTTCGTATCCTCCATTCACCATTTTACCAAGATGGCATGGAACAGGATCTGTTGTTTTTTATTGGTCATCACGGTTTTCAGCGTGACGGCCTCAGCCTTTGTCACCTCACAAACAGGTAATCAGTATTGCACATCTGTAGGTATATATACGTATTTTGAAATAGCTGAGATGAAAGACGCCTATATTGCATCATCACGTATGTGGCCACGTGTTACATAGGCCTACTATAGTCGTTGCGCGAAGTTTTTTCGGAAATCATGAATGTTAAAGTAGAGACGCCATGGAACAAGGTAATTCTGACTGCTTGAATGTTACGAAAAAGTGGTATATACCAGTTTTTTAAAACGCATGCCCTAATCTACATGTAGTTGTATATGATGTAAGCTGGAACTTGGACATTGTCTCCATCAAGGAACAAAGCCACGTGGCGATTGCTCTGGATAAACAGAACATACATGTATATTATTCCTTGTTTGTTGTAAATAAAGTAAGATAACAAATAGCTTTTAGTTACTGTAATTCATTCATTCAGTGAAGCTATTCCTTTCGTTAGTGCTGTTTTTGTTGTTGATATGTAACAGACTGTGAACGTTTTGGCGGAAAGTGTGTGCAGCACCAGGAGTACTGTGACGCTATGGTGGAGCCTCATCACGACTGTGGAGTTCCTCACCACGTCTGCTGTGTGGAGGTGGTCAGGACGCTGCACTAGTACACAGGTGAGAAATGGCGGTATACAATGTACTCCTCAAACGGGAGGGAAGGGGGCGGTGAAGATTCTCATCAATGCGGTCGCATTGAGTTCAAGTCTAGCTCATGCTGGCTTCCTCTCCGGCGGTAAGTTGGAAGGTTTTCCAGCAGCCTGCGGATGGTTATGTGTTTCCCCCGGGCCCTGTCCGGTTTCCTCCCTCCATAATGCTGGCCGCCGTGGTATAAGTGATAAGCGTGCTTGAGTTCCGCAGAAAACACCAATCAAATAAATAAATAAATCTTAGACGAGCTGGTGCACCAGTTGTACCAACCATTTGCAAATAACTGAATATCATAAACTCATTGACAAGTTGGGACAGAAGTTGAAACAATCATCATCATATCTTTGAAATTAATTCACGTAAACCCTTTGACGTGTTAGAGCAACCTAACCAAAAGAATTCGCAAGTCTAACCAGTTATTTTAGACTTAAGAGATAAAGCGGAATATCTCAGGAACCAACTGGACACAGGAAGAGATTTTATGTACATATATGGTTTGTGTTTTATGGCGTACTCAGATAAATTTCACTTATGCGACGGTGGAGAGCGTTGTGGCGGGAGAACACAGGGCAAAGCCACAGGGAAACCCACGGCCATCCGCAGGTTACTGAAGGTCTTCCCACGTACATCTGGAGAAGAACCCAGCATGATCTGGACTTGAGCTCACAGCGATTGCATTGGTGAGAGTCACCTGGGTTACTGAGCTACCCTCGTGCGCCAACATCTACTAAAGCCAACAAGGAAGCGTAGGCCAGTGAATCAGTAAACTACTTGACTAACTGTAGGCGCTTGGGATTCTTTACCGACAAAATACCTACATGAATACGGTTTTGTGCGGGTCAGTTTAACGTAGAAGCTTGCAGTACTTGCAGTACTTTTCGATTTAAGGGCATGTTAATTCATACGACGTTTCGATGTCAGCTGCGCCACCTTTCTATCCATATATAGATTTCGATTTATTTGTGTTTTGATTGATTGGTGTTAAACGAAGAGCTCGGGTTTGTTTGTTCAGTTATGTGAATGTAGGTATACTAGTGGAGAAAACCCATGTGCTTGAGGTGGACCAGCAACCTTAGGCAGATACCTAACAGACCTCCTGATCACGCCATCTCTTGGTTAAACGCCCGATGGTCATAGCTAATCAGTGACTTAACATGCATCTTAGCTAGCATATATTTTGTTCCTGTTGTACATACATCCGCGCAGGTTTCTTGTAATTTATATTTTATTTTCAACAAATCCTGTTTTGTTTGCTTTTCAGACACACAGTGGTGCGTCAGACGCCCTATACATTTTGTAACATTGGCCGTCCCCTGATGTACTATTGTTTTGCTTAGTTGGAGCAGAATTAAAAAATACGGTAATTAAAAAACACCGAGCAAGTTTTCACAAATCCTTTGTTTATATTAATCCCCTTATTCCCTTTGTCTACGAAAGTTTAATAGTTATTCACTATCTAGCGAGTTTTGTATCGTAACAAATATCGGGCATGTTACAGCAAAACTTTACAGAGCTGAATATAGGCCCATTATTGGCTGATTTAGACTATGTATGCAGTTCACCACAGCGCTCCATTGCGTTTCAAAGTTAGACAGAGACAAAGTACGAAGGACACAAAAATAAAAGGCATCATTGTTCGACAAAACGGAATGTATTTCAACTAATTTTGTTTGCATGATGGAATCGAGCATGACCTTTTTGATCAGAATTTCCCTGGACTGGGTTCTATTTTTGTATTTGATATAGTCAGTAAAGGAAATCGGGTGGTGCCATCCAGTAACTGAACTTGTACATACGTATGTATACATAGCTCTCCATACGAATGAACACAATGTTCTCCGTGTATAAGGCCAGTGTGCCTTCATCATTGACAAATAAGATGTTTACCAAGGCCTCCAGACAAAATTCTTGTCCATATTGGCGATTGCCCCAAAAGATTTTCCTACACACCCATTGCAATTACCCGCTGTGGAAATGTTTTTCATATACGTCAATTTTTTGTCTGCACAAATTTGTTTCTGTCTGCCCACTGATAACTGACCCATAATGACGTAAGGCACAGACAGCCCGTCATTCCCTTGGGTACCGTGAACATTCAGAGGTATAAGATCATTCTCCGGGGGCACTAGCACAGGTTGCATTGATCCAAACTTACCATTGTCTTCGCACCACAAGTGGTGGATTCCTTGAGGTACAGGTACGTATAGGATTTGGTGAGGCGCCCGGTTCTGAAAATTGGTTGACTGGGTTTTGGTAGTATCTGATTGGTCGGAATTGAGAAGAACAGAATTTGAAATGATATTTGGTGCTGATTCCAGAGCGCACATGTTGTTGTTTTCTATAATTGTTCCCTGCACGAATTCAGGACGCCGTAAAGGTTCGCTTTGGTGTTTTGGTTCCTGCTGCGCTGTTCTGGTTGGCTGCTGTCGGTTGGCATCAGCGAATGTGTGATCTTGTACATGGCACACGTCTGCTACAGATGAAGCACTGGCTGATCTGGTTGGCTGCTGTTGATTGCCTTCAACCAATGTGTGATCTCGTACCGGATACACGCCTGCCACAAATGAAGCACTACCTGGTCTGTTTGACTGCTGCCGGTTGTCGTCAGCCAGTGTGTGATTTTGTACCGGACATACGTCTGCCACAGTAGCACTTCCTACTTGTGAACCTGTTCCTCTCTTCACCCTCGCTCTCTCTTTCAGTCGGCTCAGGATCTGGCATTTGTCGTGATTGTTTAGATCGGAAATGGTTTCAAAGAATCGGGAAACTTCAGCAATACACGTTTGGTAACCTATCGTGTAAAACGAAGGCATAGTTGACTCGGACATGGCTGAAAGGAAATTAACATACACTTATAACATCTTACAATTCGTCGTGCCTTATTAATGATAATATGTTAAGCACATTATTTTCATTTTTGTTTCAAAGTATATCATTTCATTTAATTACTGGTTGACAGATTTTCTTGTCTAATGTCTAAAGCAACAGAAGTGAACATTCATTTTCGTGAATGCTAAATATGAAGACAAGATAGCGTCCATTCAAAGACACACCCGCAGGATGGATTTCAAAATGTCCCGAAAGAAGTTGCAGGGAAGATAAAAGGGCAGGCGCTTGACCAGGGCACATGCCACCAAGGAAAAGTGAGAAAAGGAGCTCATACCTGGTTTACAGTGTAGAATCAAGTCCTGTATATATTTTACGGTCAGTTCTAATATGTCGGCTTTCTCCAATTTACTTGGCTTGACAACCAGCTGACGAAAATAAAATAAAGACAATAGGAAATAGATAATAAACAAGTAAATCGGATATTAATCGAGATATACATTGATTTATTTGTTTTATTAGTGATTTAAGAGGTAACACGTAATAATTTAACTGACTGGTATGACGGGAAGGCAAATCAGGTGCAGGCAATGCGACGTTGTACACAACTGAGCTAGCCAGGGATACACAGGGATACGTTTGTATTGTATCACCAGATTCGTTGAAGATTTACAGAACATGGTGAAGGGGAAACAGTGCCTGAACAGTTCGTGTAGGCATGAGTTAAAGTTTTTTGGAATGCAGCCTATTTCTACCTATACAAGTAAAAAATTAATTTTACTGTAGCATACAGTTTGGTATAGAGACGTATAGTAGCAGTGCAATGAAATCTTTTGTTTCAAACAAAGCCACAACCAATGCATTGCAGCTGTACTCACTTCCTTATCTCTACTATCAACGACCATGGATTTTAGCTCCATCAAACAGGCATTGATCCGATCTCTGCGCTTCTTTTCAATCATTGGTTTATTCGTCTGCAAAGAGTAATATGTTACAGAAATGTACATCATTTAGATTCAACAAACTCTGATTGGATATGGGCTGCAGTAATTTATTTGGTCAAGATTATGACTAATTATACTATGACTAAAAAAGTTGACTGTTATACATCAAGATCTAACTTTTTAAGAAATACTGAAAGTTTAACTGAATTCTAGGTAGATCAGAACATCCAAATATACATGCAAGGTAACTGTCAAACATCGACTTAATTTCTTTCTCATATATGAAAGAAATGACCTGGCATGGTTAAAGGTAGGGAACTGGCCCCAGTGCAAGGAACATTGCACCTTAAGGAACGAAACAGATTATAGTTGTGAAAGTTTCTCTTTTTCCTTTTCTTGCTACATGATAAGCGGGCGAATTATAAAATTCCAAACATACACCAAAATAAGTCTACATTCGCTCCCGGGGATGCATATAGGTGATAAAATCAAAAATATGGTAGCCTATTCCAGGCATACTGAAATGTCTTTTTTGTGTTTGATCCTGCAGAGTTGGGAAAATCACTGTCACAAATGTGAATGTATTTAATGGGTTACCTAAGGGTTAAATTTGTAGTGCAGTGATTTTCATAACTCAACAACGCCTAATGCCAAAAAAAGATATTTCAGTGTGACCGGAGCCAGCTACAATTTTTCGATTTTATGACCTATACATTGCTTCACTGCATTCTTGCTATATAACAGAAAAAGAGAAGTAAAACAGAACTGAAAAAAGAAATAGCCTTACGAGTGTGTCAGCTGCTGTTAGTCATAGCTATATTTAGTTTCGCTTCTTGAGGTGCACAGTTTTGTGCACTGGGGCCGATTCCACGCCTTACCATATCAGGTCCTTCACAGAATTCTCATAAGTCCCCACTATGACTTTTCCCACTATACAAATCCATCAAATATCAGGTTATAATAATTTCATACTATACTAGAAAAGCAACCAACCCTCTTTATAGACCTACATTCTTCACAGCCAGGAACAATAACCTGTAGCCAAAAGTTATGCCGCAGTCTTGTCAGCGCTGTTGTGTGTTGAACTGAACAAGCATTACAAAAGCATGCAACTCCACAGAACCCCAATTACCCCCAAGCTGCCAACCCATTCATGTGAGCTCAGCTCAAACAAACAGGTATGCACGCCGCAATCCAGGACCTATGTACCCGGGTGTAACAATTAAACATTTTTAATGTATAAAAACAGACCGATTTTGAGATTTGCATTTTCTTATCGTATCTATCTGGGGCCAATTCTCCGCCTTACCGTACCAGGCCTGGATTTACGATGGATAGTATGCAGCCTTACCCGAGTAGATTTCTTAAAGCCAGTAAGTTTCTTGTCCATGTTTGCTCCAGTCCCCTCTTGGGCGTCACTCATTCCCTGCTCCCAGACCCACACTGATCTTCCCAAATACCCATCTTCTTCATTTCTCTCCAACAATTTCCTTGACCAGTCATGTATATTCCTGTCACTTCTCATGCTATTCCATTGGCTGTTGAGATTTTGGCTACGGGAGATAACTGTACTAATCAACATTCCACAGTGAATAGCGGGTGATCTTGGACAAACAACGCAAAGTCACGTCTCATGATTCCCGAGAGTTCACCGATGGAAGGCGACTGACAACACAAGTGACATAACGAATTCGTCTTACGAATCTTGTCTTCACTGAACTAACATCTTAAAGTTATTTAAAAGGTAGTTTGGTTAATTTATAAACTGTAGTTATTTCGAGTTATAGACAAACGCATACATGTATTATTTTAAAGTTCTTGTATTGTGTATCTTAGAGCTATGGCGTTATCAGCAAATAAGTCTTCAAATTATTTTATTTCTTTATATGAGCATGTTTACCACTTAGCAAATCTGTGGAAAACTTCTTTAGCAGTTATGATGACTCAATCGAATGTTAGTGATGTTCAGACTTCGATGTTTTTAAAGTGCAAATGGTTTGAGTGTTTACTTATAAGATTGATCTTAAACTAGCAATATTGCAATAGGGCTTTCAAAAACATTCCTATTCTTTTACATATTTACGTAAAATCGGGCATCATTCTAACATGTCCTGTTCAGATCAAATCCTGAGTACTTATATGAACTTAACATTTTTCATTTCTGTGACCCAAATGTTTTCCATGCAATGGGAGTCATGTATAAAGACTAACATCTCTGAAGTTATCTCTCACACTTGCTCTCAGACTGAAATCCAAACAGGTTGTATTAGAAATCACAATAGGTGTGCATACATCTACCCTTATACTCAAAGAAAGCCTTCCTAAAGGTTCAGTGATTAGTGCATATGTTGTACATGTACTGTTTAAATGTTTACATTTTACAGAAAATTTCCACATTTAATAAGATGAACTGAGGTATTTTTTACTTGAAATAGTAATCGTTTACAAAGTGATACTAACAGTCAGTAAACAAGTACATATTCACGTACGGGTATATCCCACCCTTCACCCAAATAGCTGAACGTATACATTTGACGCTTGTGTCTTTTAAATTATGAATATGAAATCAACACTTTCGTAAAGTAAATAGGCGTATAAACCTACTGCAGCCTGCTTAAATGAGGACTACAAATCTAGGCTTTTTGAGTACATGTTTCAGTAAAGGTTTACTCATGACCGGTAAATGTTTACCAAGGTAAATGTTACCCTTTACATTACAAAAGTAAACGTACACTTTTATGTGACGTAAAACTTTACTGAATCAAATGTACTCCAGCTGCACCTTTTTCAGTGAACATTAACGACTGTTATAGACGGGAAACAGCGAAAGTCACGTTGGGATCTTTAAACCAGAAGCATTCTGCTTCTGTCAACCACTGAACATTGAAAAAGTCAAGCCCTGATCGGTTGTATTGTACGTGCAGTGTATAAGACACCAATGTGATAACAGTTTATGATATGACAAATTCGTTCAGATGAATCCCAATATTTTGCTAACCCTCATTATGATCATCTTGCAAAGTATTCATCCGAATAACGAACAGATAAAATATAGCCCCGAACGTGCAAAACTGGTCAATAATAAGATATTAATAATAAGATATTTCGTGCTACAGTACACTGAATGGCCTGGGTAGTTTACAAGAAAACAGAGCTATTGCTTCCACTGAGACTGACCGTCGTAGTGCAGCAGTCACAGTCATCATGGATGACAATGTCCTGTGTTGCATCGGTCAACAGTGTCCGTGCCTCAGATCAGAGGCAATGAATCACACGATAACAAAGGGACTTGGCTGAAGAAGCGGAAGAGTGGCGGACCGCCGTATTGTCCACTACCGTTAAAAGGTTATAATTGCCACTGACGATGTTGACTTTGTCTTTATCTCCCTTAGAGATTCTTTTGATGGACTTTATCCAACCCTGCTAAACTTGCCGATGTGAACAGCTTTTCTCGTATGACAGGTGACAGAATTGCCAGGTAACGTGCTAACTCGCCACCCTAAGGGACACTGGTCATTGTCCTGGCTTCTGGGTGTCGCGATCGCGCGTGCTATGATGAAGGTACCAGGCATTCCACGGCTCATCTTGCATGGCGTAACACGGGGTCGGGAATGTTCCGTTAGGTGTGTTTGGCTTGAGGAGGGAGTGGGAGCGGACTGACCTTTAGAGTGATATCTGCTACCAGAACTGGACATGTTTTAGATGTTTGCCTGTAGATGCCTGTATCCGCTAAGCTGTTTTCTGCCAAGCAAGAGGCACATGCCTGCACCATCACTGAAATCAAATTTATTAGATTTGTCAGAAATGTTGACATTAACCTCAAGGAATTAAACTTTTGTTTGTGAGAATGTTTGACATGAAATTTCAAAATGTAAATTTATATATCACATGAACTACGTATATTTTAAAAGAAGATCAATTTCTCTGAAACCGTGGGATGTGTGTTACTGGTCTAACTCTGCTTGTATTATGATCATATGCATCGACATTTAGGGCCACATTGTGGCACAGAAAGTTTGAGGGCACCATCAACATGTGCGTTGTCTTTCCGTCCAAACACATTAATATCTATTAATGTTGGGATTAACTTAGCCCTGTAAAAAACATCTTTCCACTTTGATGAAAAGGTAGATTGCCTTCGTTATGTAGGCCTAAGTCCACACGTCCTATTGCATCAGGATATCAATTTGTTACCAATTTACATCTCGACAGCAGATCTAGCTAGCTTCGAACATTTACATTATGTCTAAACAGATTAGATCGCTTTACAATAGTTATCCCATTGTTCGATCACCCTCATAATGACGATGCAAAGTTATTGATAATTTGTATACAAAGAGAAACTTTGGATTCTTGATGAAATGTTTGCACAGAAGGAACATGTATGAGTTGATTGGACGTCACAGTAGATCTGGTACCATTAAATAATATTCCGTCATGTGATTCTTCGGGAACAACCTCACTTCTCGAGGTGTAGCTGAAGACAAGAGTCTGGAAATGCGTTTCACAATTATACATTTAATAGTCTCTTTTTAAGCGCTGTACCAAGAAACTTACACATAAATCAGTAAATAACAGTAAACCCTGAATTTCCAAAGTACAAATTTTACAAACAAAGAGAACACTTGGCTACAACCGAGAGCTCTCAGACCACGCGTCAGAAGGTGTTGTATGGCTACAGTATAGTGTACAAAGGAGCCGTGTAAAGTGTCAGATTCAGCCCATACTGCTGTACATATGGGCGATCTGCGACATTTCTGATGAAGCCATGGTGCGAATATCACGAGTAGACAAATGAAAGGTCCGCGTGTTACTCTCACTGAAAAGAAGAAACGTGTTCGACAAAGATACTGTTTGTATCACTGGACGAAACCTCCTTTCCTGTTGTTCTCAACAGGGATTCGCCTGGTTCAAATATGTGTAGAATTGAGAGATACACTGTGTCAGTTTGTCTTCAAACAGGTGCTGGTAATGACCAAACATTCGACTCCTTCCCCTGATAATTAAAGATACACACGAACCCCTCTCTATCTAATTTGACATCCCATCTCGAATGTATTGCCCGCAGTTACAGAGTATGCGTTGAGCGTGCCACCTCCGGCCACTCATTGGAAAATCTCCGGCAAATGACGGAGATCAAATTCATTGAGACAGTATGATAGTTAGTACATACATGTGTTTGACTACGGTGATTGCCTTTTCATATCAACTTACCTTTTCAGACAGCTTCTTCTAATTATAGATGTCATTCTCACAACTACCACTGCTATATACCAGTACTGAATACATGTATAGACTTTAGCGTCTTGACTCCTTCATTGAATCCAGTCCCAGTAGCGATTGCCGTATTATTCACATACGCAGTTTCGGCCTATTTCTGTGCTGCTAATATTAACTTGTCATGGCGCATAAAGACTTCAGGTAAATGAAAATTCTCTTATTTTGAAAGGAATGAAAGCAATCGTTAAGTCAGGATTAAATCCGTTTTATTTTTCTTCTTCAGTAATTACACTATTTTAAGGACCCTGGCTTAGCGCTATATGTGGGAATAGGACCTAGAATTATACGGTCAGTATGTAGGTATTAACATTATACATAAGCTGTTTTTACTAGCCGCAACCATTACTATCTAAACAGATATTATTTAAGAACACGAGACTACACCCACTGTTATCTAATGGCCAGTTCCGTTTACATATATAGGACAATGCATCCAGCACCATATAAAGTAGGCTCAGTCAAATTATTTGCCCAAACTACAGGTGTACAAGAGAGCACGTGATGAACCAAGACTAACATCATTCTTAACCACATTTAACTGTCCATCGTCGCTACTTCTTCCATGAGCTACCTGTATTTTACAGCTTTCAAAATGCCGATAAGTTTCTATCCACCTTTACTTGATGGGTTTATGAAAAGTATGTTTTAGTAAAAAAAAAAAAAAAGTTTGTCTACAAAGAACCAAGCTATATAAGCAGAACGTCATCCTGTGACAGGACCTTGTTAGGCGACAAGGCAACGTTCATGAATGCCCATATTAACAGAGAGAACGACACATTAACTTCCCGTTTTTTTTTTCTTCTGGCACACTTGCACATTTTCCGATATTTTTTATCAACAGTCATAGAGAAAAAATAACTAAAAATATTGATCCAAACAGTTGACTAATTTAAATCAAGAGATATACACATCTGTACGTCACTTTGACCCAATTCCTTATCGACATACCGAAGATAAATATTTCTAGAACTCTTCCTAGGAAGGTCCAAGAGACTGAGTCAAACTCTTTTTCGAAATCGATAATTATCAATAAACCAGGAATGTCTTCTTTCGGGATAGACAGCTTTGGCTGTACAATTTATAGCTAGATTCTCTTTGGTTTTAACAAATAACGCGTTGACTTTTTCAGTGGCATTTAGAAGTTGTGTTGGAAAACATAGCAAATATATGAATCACAGCTACTATTTATTCAGTGAGCGACGATTCGGGATACATGTAGGTATTAATACCGTTATCAAGCATAATGATCAATTGGTGACAGAAATGGGTATTTAGAGAGAGTGCAAGATTATATTAGGAATTTTAAAATTTGTCGATCACATAGGCCTATACGGCCTTTTTCGGGGCTCTTTAGCATAGTGAAAAAATTTCGCCAGAGACGCTCATCTGTCACTAACCTAAAAGTGGAAGCCTCAGTGTTACATTTAGAACTGTAGAGGCCTTAATGTTACACTTAGAACCACGACCCTTAAACTCGGTGCACTGACCTCTAATCTTTTCAAGTTTTTGTCAAGTTTTCGGTTCCTTACTCTTTAGACCCCATGTACGTCTCGGGGGGACACATTAACTTTGAATGAGTGGAAACTGAATACGACAATCTAGTATCGCCCTTGGGCTGTCCCCTAATGTGCTTGGTCTGGATGGTACATCCACACAGGTAACATTGCATGGGCTACCGGGTGCAGCCAATCCAGCCCTTGGAGACTTAATGACGTCATATCTTTTAATGATGTCATGTTGTCTTGCTCGCCTGATGCAATTTGTGCAGACAGAGGATAATGATTTAAGTGACCCGTGTTGTTCCACCGAAAATTTGTCCTTCAACATTTTAGCACTTTTTTGTTGAATGCATTATTACTGGTCAACTAACACGGCATTTTTCTTGCCCTTCACACTGTGTGAGAGTTGGTATCGGCCGTGAACGTGCATTAGGTTTGTCTTGAATCAAAGCAGTATTATACATTAGCCTATACTTTTTTTAGACATTTTACTCTTATTTCAGTTTGTTTCTTCAACTTTAATATATCAGCTGTGCATTTGTGTACGTGTCTGTACGCCATCTCTGTAGGCAGACACGTTGTTTGGTACACATAAGTTGAGTGTGGTCATGCTAAACGCCATTGTGTCGTTTTTACTCTAAGGGTACTTCCAAATTACAAATTAATACCATGTACCCAGATATTACTAACAGACAGCAGGTCTAATTAATCCCATTGCTTCTAGGTACAGTAGCCAGTACAAAAGCGTACAATCCCTATTAGTGCTGATTACACACGGTGGTAGAAGATAGAATAGCGTAAGTTACACATGGTGGTAGAACAGACAAAAGCGTAAGTTACACACAATGGTGAACATAGAAAAGCGTAAGTTACACATGGTGGTAGAACAGACAAAAGCGTAAGTTACACATGACGGTAGAACAGAGAAAAGTACGTTACACAAGACGGTAGAACATAGAAATGCGTACGTTACACATTACGGTAGAACATGGAAAAGCACAAGTTAAACATGTTGGTAGAACATAGAAATGCGTACGTTATACATTACGGTAGAACATGGAAAAGCGTAAGTTAAACATGCTGGTAAAACATAGAAAATCATAAGTTAAACATGCTGGTAGAACATAAAAAAGCATCACTTACACAAGGTGGTAGAAAATAGAAAAGCATAAGTTTCACATGGTGGTAGAAAACAGAAAAGCATAAGTTAAACATGCTGATAGAACATAGAAAAGCATAAGTTACACATGGTGGTAGAACATAGAAAAGCATAAGTTTCACATGGTGGTAGAACACAGAAAAGTGTAAGCTACACATGGTGATAGAACGTAGAAAGCATAAGTTAAACATGATGGTAGAACACAGAAAGATGTAAATTACACATGGTGGTAGAATATAGAAAAGTACTAGTTACACATGGTAATAGAGCATGGAGAAGCTAAGTTAAACATTGCGGTAGAACACAGATAAACGTAACTTACTATTGTTGATAGAACATAGAAAATGTTAAGTTACACATGTTGGAAGAACATAGAAAAGGGTAAGTCACACATGTTGGTAGAACACAGAAAACAGTAAGTTACACATGGTGGTAGAACACAGAAAACTGTAAGTTATACATTGCGGTAGAACATAAAAAAGCGCAATTTACATATGGTGGTAGAACATTAAAAATAAGTTATACATGATGATAGATCATAGAAAAGGGTAAATTACACATGATCGTAGAAAATAGAAAAGTTACACATGGTGGTAGAGAATAGAAAAGTGCTGATTACACACGGTGGGAGAACATAGAAAAGCGTAAGTTACACATGATGGTAGAACAGAGAAAAGCGTAAGTTACGCATGGTGGTAGAAACTAGAAAAGTGCTAATTACAAATGGTAGTAGAATATGGAGAAGCGTAAGTTACACAAGGTGGTAGAACATAGACAATCGTAACTTAAACTTGTTTGTAGAACATAGAAAATGTTAAGTTACGCATGGTGGTAGAACATAGAAAACTGTAACTTAACGTGGTAGTAGAAACTGAAAAGCGTGCGGTAAACATGGTGGTAAAACATAGAAAAGCACAAGTTACACATGGTGGTAGAACATAGAAAACTGTACGTTACACATGGTAGTAGGACATGGAAAGTTACTGTAGGTTACACATTTTGATCCAATCTGTTCCAGTGTGTAAACTACACCACAACTGGTGACCATGCTTTATAGCTGAACGCACCTGGCTATTGTTTTCGGAAACAGTTTCCTCATGTATAAATAACCCCATTCAGATGAACACGTTTATCAAACTTATTTACATTACGCATGCCCATAAAAGCGATCCAAGCATGAAACGTATAGTTCATAGTGTTAAGCCCTGTAATAATTTTCCTTTTCATAATTATACGTTCACACTTACAGGGTGGTAATAGCGATAATAAAACATAGCCTTTAGCCTATAACCTATACTCTGAATAAAATTTTATACTTTTGATTCACAGTACTGGTTAAGGACTACAATCGAATTGACGAAGTGTGGGGGGGATACTGATCAGTTTTCTTTCTTAGCAGCCATACAAAACATTCCTTTTGAATCAGAAGTTTGGTTAACAGCCATGTCCGCTTCAGTCATGTCGTATTGCTTCCAAACTTTTATCGTGAACCCGATATCCGTCCAGATTTGCTTTAGATTTGATGACGTCATTGGAATAGCAGGATATCGACAATTACCGAAGCGGTAAAAGTTACAGCCCAATGAGCCAACCAGGACCACCCAACCCCCGGGACGGAGAAGTGACGTTACATTCTTCGCCGCTGCTTGGTAGCCGACCAAGGTACCAGAGGGAACAACGTCGAGGCAAAGACTCGAGCTGATGGCGTCAAATGGGGGAAACATCGATGGAAACAAAGGGTTTGGTTGCGTCATGTCGCAATGTAGAATACCTTTGATCCGGCTGCGTAAGTCGTCTTCCAAGCATGAGGAAGCAGTTCTGAGAACAGATGCACAAGCAGAAGTTACTTTATAACTGCCATCGCGGCAAGGAAAAATCACAACGAAAGTGTAATTAGAACAATTGTAAAATAACAATAGGTGCGAGATCCCTCAATATGTAGAGGCCCATTTCGTGCCGTCTTAATTGCACTCAGGCCCTCCATAAATGAATGATTGATGAAAAGTCATGATGTTAAAATTTGACTGGCCGACCGGCAGACAAAAAGATTGACTTACAGAGCTGCTTATATAGCCGCAGCTAAAGATTTATAGTCGTATATAAAATCGGATGTTGATTGTTACAATTATATCAAATGTCGACTAACAGACAATTACATCAACTGTTTACTGTAACAGACAATTACATCAAAGGTTGACTGTAACAGACAATCACATCAAATGTTTACGGTAACAGACAATTACATCAAATGTATACTATAACAGACAATTACATTAAATATATACCATACCAGACATTACATGAAATGTTTTACGGCAACACACAATTACATCAAATGTTTACTATAACAGACAATTACATCAAATGTTTACTGGAACTCTTGACAGAATGATGTTCTTTTATAGAATTTTCATCCGTTAAACGTCTGAACATTGAGCTCATGATTTGCTGCATGACGACGAAGCACACACCGGATAGTGCCCGGACAGCACAGTTGGTAGAGCGTCCGCTTCGAGACCGGTAGATCCAGGATCAATCCTTGATCGAGTCACACCTAAGACTTTAAAAGAGGAAGTTGTAACTTCCTCGCTTGGCGTTCAGCATAAAGGGGATAGTGCAACGACTGGTTGACCCGTATCAGTATAATGGCTCGGGCGGGGCGGCTTACTTGCCTTCGGTAAGTCGTCTCAGTGAAGCAGCACTAAATAAAAGAGCGGTGGAAATCCGTCCTGCAACAAGGAGGCACATGCACCATAATGATTCCTTCGTCGTCAAATGACTGAAAAATTGTTGAGTACGACGTTTTGGAAGAATGAAGAAGCTCTGCTTAGGTAACAACGAAGGCTCTACACCTGTAAAAATGAAGTTAGAACATTTTTTCTAATTCATAATGTTAAAATTCATAAGCCCCATTTCGATTGCAAAAACCCATTGCATCCAAAAGACGTTATAATTATTCAAAAACCAGTGCCATGCTGGATACTGGGCGGAGTTCAACATGTTTTGACGGAGGGCAACACCAGTTTCCTAAATTGCTATCGATCTTACTGTAAACCCTGTTTCTGCCTCTGCCATATTTGAAATTGTTTACACGTTTTGGTATAATATAACCTTAGTAAATGAATATAATTTTATCTGTTGTAGTATATTATCTCACAGAAGTATGGTTTTAAAGCTGGATGTTAGGACATTTTGTTATAAAAAAACAATGTAGTCTATTAACTGAGGGTGTCGTGTAGGATGTGTTACTGAGTACTGTTTGTTCTTACCGCATGTTGATGTACCTATTGTGAAACAAATTACTCTCCACGCCCATTCCCCAGCATGTCACTGTTTTTTAAATAATTATGACGTCACCCAAGGCAATGAGTTCTTGGTGACGAAACTAATCTTATGAAGTTCAATATTATGAATTAGAAAAAGTGTTTTATTTTGATGTCCATTGCAAGACTATGAACTTCCAACATATCAATGTGTAGAGCTTGCGATGTTTCGTGTCACTAACTAAAGGCAATTTTGGTAGCAAGTATGACTGATTTTACGGGCAGCTGAATATAGGCGATTCTCTAATATAAGAAATAGAATATAACAGATGCTACAAATGACAAGAGCGCCATATGACTTGCGAAACAGCAAACTAATGATGATAATACAGAGAGATGCTACATGTGTTACATGCCTCTCCTAGGCCAAGACTATCGATTTTACAATCTTTATCTATAGGCACTGGAAAAGTTATATACAACTTATATGCAGCTGACATGCAGCAGTTATTGGTCAGTGCAAGTTGTTTTCTGTGAATATTAACGCTCCTTACCCTTTTTTCTGACGACCGCTTACGTATTCAAAGAAGTGAGAAGAGTCATTGGCCTGTGGATCGTTTATCAGCCACCGCCAGACGGCGTTCCGATTGACTTCGCTAAAATCACTGAGGTAGATGTTAGAGAAGTGAGGAGCAGCGCTGGTTAAATTATACACAGTTGGTCCGGTGCCCACGTCCAGAAGCATTTCGCCGGATATTTCACCTAAGATGAAACACATATAACATATATGTAAGATTTATAAATGAGAAGGAATGCTTGGGGTTTTAGGTCGTACTTAACAACTTTTCTCTCAAATGACGAGTAAGTGCTTGGGCTTTAACGTCATATTTAACAATTTTTCAGTAGAGTGTTGTTATGCATTTTATGTACCTCCTTGTTGCAGGAGGGATTTCCACCGCTCTTTTATCTATTGCTGGGGCCTCCGTGGCTCAGTCGGTTAGCACGCTGGCGCGCGCTAGCGCAGCGTAGTGACGCAGGGGCCTCCCACCAATGCGGTCGCTGTGAGTTCAAGACCAGCTCATGCTGGCTTCCTCTCCGGCCGTACGTGGGAAGGTCTGTCAGGAACCTGCGGATGGTCGTTGGTTTCCCCGCGTCCTGTGCCAGGTTTCCACCCACCATAATTCTGGCCGCTGTCGTAGAACTGAAATATTCTTCAGTACGGCGTAAAACACCAGTCAAATAAATAAATTTATCTATTGCTGCTTCACTGAGACGACTTACCGAAGACAAGTGAGTTGCCCCACCCGAGCCATTTTACTGATACGGGCCAACCACTTGTTGCACTATCCCCTTAATGCTGAACGCCAAGCGCGAAAATTACAAATTCCTCTTAGGTGTGACCCTACCTAGGATTGACCCTTCATCTACCGCTCCCGAAGCGGACGCTTTACCAACTGTGCTATCGACCCGGTACCTCAAATGTCGCCGAATGAATGATAATATCGTCAGCTTATATAACAGAGGTCGCGTGTTCAAATCCAAAATCGGCTTTGGGATTATGTGACGAGTTTTATGAGTTACCTAACGAAGGACGGTGATTTTACTCCGGCTTCCTCCATTCTTAAACTTTCCTCATCCTGTTTACATCCCGAGCTACCAAACTTTTTCAGAGTGCCGCCATATGGTTGAAAAAGTCTAGGCTAATCAAATAAATAAATTTAGCTATTGTCCTCCATTGCAATGTATCTGACGTAATGGCTTGATTTCCAGACAAAACACAATATGGCTGGTAAGAGGTTAGTTACGGACACGTGCATGTAGGCTATTATTACTATAGATGACGGAGAGTATACGCAAAATTAAAGACTTACCAGAATTATAGATTTCCTGAAGAGAATCAAAAATGAAAAGTCTCATTTGCTTTTGACCCACCGGTCCTTCAATGGTTCTAAAATTAGTACTGCAGTAGGCCTCTGGGTCAAACTTGCTGTAGTCTGCAGTATACTTTGGGTTCTCCATGATTTACACCAACAAGAGCCTCATCTGAGCTTGCCACAATTCTGCTATAAGGTGTTATATATACATACGCATATATAGGAATGGTTGGGTTAGAAAATATCGGAGTAAGACAGCTCTACTGTTGACTGGACTTTGACCTCCTAAATTTTGGCAATGCTTAACGTGCCATGTATTAATTTGTACACGTGTAACAGAATTACTTGCGGTTCACGATTATGGAATTTTCCACAGCTGTTAAGGTGTCGATGACCAAATATGATATGATGCACTTAATATGACATGTTTCAGTCTGATACTTTATATATGCATATGTATGCACGTAACAGATCTGGGACATACGTGGTATGTCACGTACTATCCCCAATACACTGCTGGACTTTTGCTTAAGGCCGTGCTCATGAATGTGTCAATTGTAGGACGGCGGTTATGGTCACGAGAGCCTGTACTAAACCAGTGCTCCATGATTTATATATTTGATTGGTGTTTTACGCCGTACTCAAGAATATTTCACTTAGACGACGGCGGTCAGCATTATGGTGGGTGGAAACCGGGCACAGCCCGGGGGAAACCCACGACCATCCGCAGGCTGCTGGCAGATCTTCCCACGTACGGCCGGAGAGGAAGACAGCATGAGCTGGACTTGAACTCACAGCGACCGCATTGGTCGAGAAACTCCTGGGTCATTACGCTGCGCTAGCGCGCTAACCAACTGAGCCACGGAGGCCCGCAATGCTCCATGACATACCTCGTGACTTGAAAACCCGTGGCCGAAACAGCGTCGAATATTTCAATACTTGTAAAGGAATATATAACCGATCAGCCAAGAAAACGATTGTGAAAAATCTTACACTTTCATTATTCAGTTCTCGCACCACTGCAAATTTTAGCTATATTAAAACACATATTAGTATGTAGCCGTTTTTTTTTTTTTCGTATTTTTTTGTATTTTTATTTTTGTATTTTTTTTTTTTTTTTTTTTTTTTGACTACGACTATGGACAGAATATCGATCTGCACGAGAGGATTTCAGCTATGATGTTATCATTGGTTGTATCAGTGCATGCCTTTCAGCAAGGATTATATCACTTTTACAGTGATCGTATAAGAAAGACAAGGAACAAATATGTAACTATATAGTCAATTTCCTGAACTGAGACTCGAAAGCTGTAGAGTTCAGGGTAATGTGTAATTTAATTCTGAAACGGACATGACATGAAACCCAACTAAACACCTAGCTAACACCTACTTAGTGTTTAAAGTGTAAACAGTAGCACCTACGATACGAGTTCTAACATGCTTCACAACTCAGGTTTATTTAAGTAATATAGCTCGTTGTTTTGACGCACTTTCGGGAAGAGGTACATGAAGGTAGATTTCGAATTTTATTTTTCGATTTGTGCTCATTTTTTTGTTCATACAACGGTTGTTATTTTTATGGATGAAGGAGACGGAAAAGTAAACCACAGCCGTAAAGTCGCCGTGATGTTAATCTCCATGCATGCTATTTTATGTCGCATAGAAATTCACCAGCAAAGTGACCCTACGTGCGACATCAACCGATTATTTAAACCAAGGTGCCCGAACAGTTGAGGCGGGGATAGGATTTCACCACCATATATAATGCTGGGAGCTGTCGTATAAGTGAAATATTTTTCAGTGCACGGCGTAAAGCACCAATAAAATAAAATAAGTAAATAAATTAAGGACAACATACTTATTTCAAAGATGGCTCTCCCGTATCCCTATCTTTTCTAAATGGTAAGTCTAGAGGAATGTAGCCTGATGTATATTGCTTGTGTGCATGTTTAACATATTCTATTATAGAAAAACAGACAGTAACAATTTAACTCTACCAAAGCATGTTTTAGTAGGGCTTTTTGTATGATGTGAGCTAGAGACCTTGTCATGTATACTAAGCGACAGGGACTTATCTTGCTACGACTTGAATCACACGCTGAATCTCAGTCAAAAATAAGTGGTTTGGTGGTTTACCAGCAACACAGCGATGCTGGCATATTATACGATACAAAAGCCATTCTGGGAAATCGTGGACACTTAACTAGGCGGTTAAAGAGCATAGAACTAATATTGTCTAGTTCGTCTCTGTTTGGGTTAAATGAATGGGCTTAAATTCCTATATCTGAAATAGGGTGATGTCTTTAAATCACTATTGATGGTAGCTTAAAATGGTTCAACCCCTATGAATTTCGTGCAAATTCCAGTGAAACGTTGAACACTTTGACCACTTTGACAAAAATCACCGCAGTTAATTTTTAGAATTTTATACAATGTTATATATTCGACTAGTGACGACCTTCTAAAGTTTTAACAGATTTTCTTTTTCAAAGTGTAAAAGGTATCGCACTAAATGCATATCATATCATATTTTAGAAGGATCCGTTCCATTAGTTCCAATATGGCCGCCAAACTAAGTGACCAAGAGGAACAACCTGAGCAGGTCTTTAGGGCAGTGGACCCCGAACTACAAAACTGTTGCAACACTGCGCCAACAGAAACGTATCCCCTCACTGTATGTTACCGTGGAGTTACACCAGTCGCAGGTTGCGATTGCTTCGTAAAACAGGCCCCAGTTGAATTAGACTGTATGACTAAAACGGTGATTTTCAAAGATTGATGGTACATGTGTAGGGTTCCTATGGATTCGCAGTGCAGGATTTTTCTTATGTTTTTCAAAAGATTGAGATGAGAAAGTGATTCATGTATGTACCTTGTGTCAGCACTGATGGTGCCATACAAGAGGAGTAACTCACAGATCATCGTAGTTTCAGATTTATCCCCCTTGTTTTAAAGGACATTTGAAGTATCGACACTGGTGAAAACTGCGCGCAGAGCGGACGGGTGTATCTGCTGACATATTATATTGTAACGTTAAAGACATAAAGATGAGAAGCAAGAGAAAAGTGCATGCTATTTGCTCCCTGTACGTCACTGTCGCGTTATGTAGTTTAGAATCGTTGTAAACGCCTCCTACATATACATGTACTCCCTACAAAGTGGTTGGCAGCGATACTGAGTAGTCCGTCTATACCCGTCCAAGTAGACATCACTTCAGTATGGCTAACTGGGTATTGTTTTGCTGGCATGAACTCCTCTATAGACAGTTGGTTTCTATGGGTCTGGTTGTTCAAACCTGAATTAAAAGTTACGTCGGCTGTCAAATAGAAATTGTCAAAGCAATGTAAAATTTTTTTATATACTTTAAATTAAATTACATAAAAATATAAATTTTAATAGTAAACAGAGCTATTTTGTTAAAAAAAGAAGTACCAGTAAATAAAATTTGTTCCGATGGGATGAGAGATAAATAAAATACATGAAGATATGATAGATTGTTTGTCACTGTGGAGTCCGAATTACTGTTCGGATTCACAAGCGGCTGTATTTACGGGACTAAAACATTGGTCCCGGATATCTTGCGTAACCAAGGTCTTGTTTCGTTCAATATTATTCCCTGATGTTGGGATTGTTCTTCGTTCTATGACTACAAGTTTTAATAGTAAAACCTACTACTAAGTTGTATTCAAAGTTGACTGCAATCAGATGAACCTGATCAACTAAAAAAAAAGTCAAAACCAATGTGTTTTTAAAACGTATTTGTAATTTTTTTCGTAAAAACACATGCACACAGATACATCAACTTGAAGTTGTTTTTCGAATACGGCAAACATTCGTCACACATGTGTCACACATCCGTCCCATATCTGTCACAAAAAGTTAACGTCTCCAAAATGCGTTATAGGCGAAGCTTTAACCCAGTTTTATTAGACAGTGTTTCAGTTTTAAAATTTGAGCAAGAGGTGTAGAAATGACCAAACGTCATGTTATTTGCACAATCTTTTAACTGATGCTGGTCCTTTCCTGACGCTTGATCAGGGTCTACAGTTTTGTTTCAAACAACGCTGTGACACCATTGACACGTTCCCCTCCACATTTCATGGAAACTGGCAAACTTGGTACCGGTAACTTTTTAGTATAACTCGATAGATAACAATCAGACAGAGAGACAGGAATGTGACCTTATAGCTCCTCAGTTCGGGGACGAAATAAGCTGCAGAACAGACACGGAATGCATTTGATGCACAAACAAATACTGACACATCCAACAGCCTTATACAATCTTCCGTTAACTCTGCTCTCTGAGTCATGACAGATTGCATTTTCATCCATCTATATAACGGATTCATCCGTAATCAGTAATAGATCAATAGGTTACATCGACTTTTTACAAAGGTTTTCTCTGAAGAGGTCTGTTGAATGCCATAACTATAAACAGTGCTGATGGACGTTTGTTCAATGTATAGTCTCAAATAATTATCTGTGGTACTTCTCATGATTTTTCTCATACTTTTGTGGTATTTGTTCTTTGGGGACAGGAACTCACCACAAGTATTAATTAAGCCAGAACAAAAGGTATACGTGGTCATGCATGAACAGTCATGTTCGGTAATCTGATATTTCATACTTTATGGATTTCTTTCTCCAACAAATAGTTTTGTATTGAATTCTCACATTACCTTTTATCGTCACAATTACAGCGTCCTATCTATACAAAGATCAAGTAGAATGCTACCACTTAAAGTCAATTCGATGTACACGCAGGTAATTATAGTCATCTCGCATTTATGACTCGGCACATGTTTAATATTTCTACTAACATCACTTTTATTATTTAATTATTTTGTGTATCAAAATTAGTATATGATATTTAAAAATATTATTTTTCGCATATTTCCGATTAATTATCCAGCTGTCATTCACAGGTTTTTTCTTCCAAGCTAAAGTTAGTCCAGTATTAAATAGAAATTTTATGGGAAGAATATTTGAGAACAATACAAAAGGCGTTATTTTATGTCTTAGTGTGAACACTGATTGTACGATGAAAACCTTACTAAGTGTGCCCATGTACTAGAGTAAACCTGTAAAGTAAGGTTGACAGATATATTATATACATGAATGCATTTGGTATGAAAATGGGAAAAAATGGCACGCATAAGTTATTATTACAAGTGTACTCGTAGCATTAATGCTTTTATAGACATTTCCGTTGCGATCACCATTTGATATGTCTCAAACAATACTGCGGCAAACTGGATATCCATAACATTATATACATATATTAAGAGTTTGACGACTTCTTTGGTGGAAATTCTCCTAAGCGAAAAAGGTTGTTGAACATATAATTGAATATGTAGAAGCCAGCCTATTCCCCGCTGCACCATAACGAATCCCCAAATACTGAAATAATACAACTGTTCATTATAGTTGGCTACCAGCTATCTGCAGCCTGCTACTTTTTGTTGAAAGAAAATGGAACAGGTAGTCTAATATTTTGACCAAAGCTCCTATACGTGTACTGACTTCGTTTATTTCTCTGCCAGGTATACAGCTGGTTACTTGTCCAGGGTAGCCATTTGAAAACCGTACTGAACACCCCACCACGCAACAGGGCCTACCACTTCGTCAGTACGAGTACCACAATGTTTCGCTCATATCGCAGCAGCATCACTGCACCCATGCCCCCGGCGCCAACATCACACCACAGCCAATGTACAAACAAATGACCTGTTAGCAATGTTCCTTCTTTCAGAGAAGCTTAGCGGATGCTGTAGTTCAACTTCATGAGTCAGACCTTGCCCTCGTGCCACTACATCAACGGCCAGCAATGCGAAATAGAACGGATGTCAGCAGGAGGACCGGCAATGAATGGGTGTAGAGGATAGGAGCACTGGAAACTCGGCACTTGAGGTCGTCGTACCTGGAACAACAAGAGAATTAATAATGGACATGTAAACCACCGCTGAAACCATTTTCCCAACACCACAATGACAAGGAAATCCGCGTCAGCTTAAGAACACGCTTGGGTCGCCATGCCCTGATATATAGGCTTTGGGATGCAATATGTTCGCCAGTTACCAAGGCTGTTCTTTTCCGACCCTCGCGTGAAAAACCCGGGTCGGGTCATACTTGCTGCTGCCTCGCGTGGCGCTCGGCACTGAGAGGTCAAAGCATGACAAAAAATGTCTTCGGAAGGATACTTCAGTGACTGCAACACTTTGGCGGCACGGACTCCCCCTGCCACAAGAAGACACAATAAAAGTCCATACACCTAATGATTCCTCGTCGTCATATAACTGAAAAACTGCTAAGTGCGACGTTAAACCCCAAGCATACTGACAGGCATTCACGTGAAGTCTGTACTGTCACTGGTGTCTATAGCATTAGTATACATACTAATGAGATCAGAGAAATATCATGCACACCATGCACAGTTTCAAGTCGAAACTGCAAAACTTTTCTTGGGTTTTCTTATTTGTTGCCAGCATCAAACTGACACTGATCGGCTCCTTACCTGCTAAACAGCCCTTTCTGCTGCTTCTCATACTCGTTTTCAAGCAGCTGGCCCTCTATCCACATCTTCTTATCTCTGTGAGGGTACTCGAACCCCGGTGCGCAGTTACATCGATACCCTCCGCCGATAAACTTCAACCCTTTAATCTGGGCACACTGTAACAAAGGGCATATTGTATCAAAGGGTACACTGTAACAAATGACAATCTGTAGCAATCGGCAGTGCAACAAAGTGCTAAATGTAGCAAAGTACACATTGTATTAAGGGGAGCGCTAATACAAATAGGGCACTGTTGCAATAACTGTAATGAAGGACAGTGATTTGCAAAAAGCACGTATCGTAAAACACGCAAATTAGCAAACTCACACAGCTGAACAGTAACGTAAAACAGGCGAGAAAGACATATCTCAGAAGATACCGTAGTTGTATAACTCATTTACATCCAGTGACTTACCACAGTAGAGAGTCCGTCGCATCGGGCCGTATTTTTGAAAGCGTTGGCCACATAGAAGGGCTGAGGACACTGATATATGTCAAGGTCATCCAGCTTCACGTCCACAGAGATGACCCCTCTGAAAAGTTTAGATATGGAGATTATGCGTAAAGTTCGTTTTTTATCAGCCAGAGTCACAAGGATCCGCATAAGGAGCTCTGTCGGTTTGTCAGTGCGTCTGTCTGTCTGTTGCGTCTGTCTGACTATTGGTCAACCTCGTTTTGTTATTATGGCATATTCATATTAAAGGAAACCTGGGTTCATAAAGACATCTGTTCCTTGTGTTGTCTTGCAGCTATTGTGAATTCCCGCTTCTTCTTCTTTTTTCACGACAGTATAAAGAGTACAAGAGACAGCTCATAATCATAATTTGGCTACCAGGTGAATCAGTCATTAAAACGTTTTTCTCCGTAGCGTGTCAAGAGATTCTACTTTAGTTCCCATTTGTCATCTCAGAGGTCTCAAGAAGCGGAATGGCCGCTTCCTTCGTTGGTTGCTGAACTATTTCTCAGTTGTTCGTTGTGAAAACAATAATCTGCATTCAACTGAATCTGTCATGTGACAGCAAACTCAACAAATCCCCTTATCAATTTTGAACATATCCTTTTTTATATTCACGTTTTCCATGTAGGTTTCCATTTTTAAAAAGTAAATCATCAAAACAGATCTACGGTGGGTTATTAGTGCCATGCAACCAATGCGGTCGCTGTGAGTTCAAGTCCAACTCATCCTGACTTCCTTTCCGGCCGTAAGTGAGAAGGACTCTCAGCAACCTACGGATGGTCGTGGGATTCCCCTGGCTCTGCAAGTTTCCTCCCACCATATTGCTGGCCGCCGTCGGATAAGTGAAATATGCGTAATGAGTATGGCGTAAAACACCGGTCATACCAGTTTCATATAGGAATTGTTTTTCACGAGGAAAATTTTTTTTTCTTTGCGAGGAAATTTTTTTTTACATGAAAAATATTTCCACCGTATTGGAAATATTTTCACCACGGTGTAAATGATTTCTACCACGGTTGAAATATTTCCACCGAGGCATTTTTCATGTGAAAAAATAATTTCCTCGTAATAAACAATTTCCTCGTAAAAAATAATTTCATATGTAAAACATTTTCTTCGCTAAAATGTAAACCGATCAACTAAGATTACTGATAAAACAGCTTGATACGCCGCCTTACTAGCAAAAATTCAGAAAATGCAAAAGTAATTGTATCGCACTGATAAGCCACCTTACAGATCGGTACTGTTACCTGAACTGCAGCCTATCTCTTAACTGCGTTCTCCCGAAAAAAGGCACAGTGAAGGTCATGACCCAGTCATCAGTTATGCCGTCACACTTAAAATACGGCCGGCTCCATCGACCGTGTTTCAGCTCTGGTGCTTTGTACGACATCGGAAAGTACTCAAACCGCTTATGTCCCGTTCCATTCACGTCTGATCTTAAGTAGGGTCTCATTTTGTACTTAACCAAACCCTCAAAGTTTGTCTCCCATCTGTCCTTCATAGACACAAACCAATCCTGCGTTGTGTAAGGTGTCCTAAGCCCAGCCCAGTCGAAAGCGTCGTAAGTTGATTTTACTGTTCGAAAAGCGTAAGGCCCGAAATACTCGCGTGTCGACCCATCCGAATTTTCGAAGGAATTTCTTTCGAAGAAAATCCCACTGGACCACAGGCGGTAATTGGACATGACGTTAGCGATGACTTCTCCAAACATATGATCAACATGAAGATGTCCTCCGCTTCGGATATCGCCAAAGTTCTCGCCATAGTTCACATTTTGAAGATAGTTAGAGAGGAAGTGGGCAAGGCGCAAGGCGGTACGTGCCTCGGCCTCAAACTGCTCGTCGACGCCGTAAGAGACGTCGCCCGGAAGCTGTAACTCTGTTTCACTACGACCGCCACAGTTCGCAGCCGTGACGGATTTCTTCTTGCGAAAGATTCTGTCCATCCGATGGCGTTTAGTTTGATCGAACAGCGATCGTTTCCGTCTCACGCGTCTAGAAACTGACCAAGTCAGATTTCCGCGATCATTTTCTTCGCTGAAGCGATACATCAGCTGGTGGCTGTGGACGATCTCGTAATGAGACACCGCCGTTGTAGTTTCATGAGAGGGACCAACCCGAAAGTGACGTGGCATGTACCGGCGAGAAAACTTCAGCTGAGGTCCGAAAGCCTCTGCGGTCAAGTTGATCGATCTCAGTCCTCGGGTTTTCACGATATCTGTTAAATACGCTTGCTTGATTCTTGATACTCGTCCCATCAGCACATCTCTGTCGTATTCAATATTAGGAAGGACCTGGGCCCCTGTTCAAAACAGAAATGAAGATTTAAAGAAAAGACAAAAATAATATAATCTTACACAAGTTATTTGGGAAGAGAGATGAAATTCACCGACATTTTTCGGAACTGCTTGGTAACGCTGTACAAATCAACTTCTAATAAGGTATTTTTGCGAGACCATTGGATGTGCCATGTTAGAGCGACCGGAAACTCAACGCACATATAGTTAAAAGGATAAACAGGGCTTGGGTGACATATAACCGGAAACAGACGCCTTCTCGGGTTTTAGAAATAACTCCTGATTAGATAACCCTGACAACATGACGGAGCTTTCGATTGTCTCAATATACATGATTCTTATTAGTATGAACTGCGATATCTAGGTTATGCAACATCACAAAAGCAACGTTATGCTGTTTAAAATATGGGACATTTTATTGGTGTATATATACATTTGGCCTCGTGTTGTCTTTTGTTTAAGAGAATTTTTATTCACAGTAATATAAAATATAAAAACTTTACTGTACCATTAAAGGCATACAATTTAAATCGTGGATAATGGAGTTTCTGAAAGTGACACATTAGCTCACTGCATGACATCAACTATATAGTTTCCCTTTAATAATTAAGTGTGCGTTATATTCGTTAACGAAGACCACATTAATTTGTGGAAACCGAGAGGAAACCACCACACCTTGCAGTGTGATACACTGTATATGAAATGATGAGCCCAATTGGTGGTACCACGCGAAATCACGAGTAAACAATCGCATCTGACAAAACTTGGATGTGTATGGATACATGTATATTCCAATAAAACCCAGTGTCCTCAAACCGCAGCCAACTCAGCGGGAAGTGAATTGAAACATTCGGTCTGCATGATCGACCAAGTTCAAGTGTTGCTCTGTATATACCAGGCCGTTTCTTCCTGGATATGAATGGTGAAATAAATCTCAAAAATACACACAATTGTCAGAAGATAACTTTGGCCGTAACTTGACAGTGTATACTACACACATACAATGTGCGCGAGTGAAATACACAACACAAAAAGATAAAGGCTTTAGATATGTGATAAAAACTATCGTTTGCGAGATAACCACTACATGGTCTATAATAGATAGGCAATATTGTACAGGATATAACTATATAAGGCATATCGTTTAAGAGATAATCACTATAAGAGGTCAGCAATATCGTAAAAAAATAATCACTATAAGAGATCAGCAATATCGTAAAAGAAATAATCAGTATATGGTCTACAAAAGATAAGCAATATCACATAAGAGATAACTACTATAAGGAATAAGCAATATTGTATAGGAGATAACTACTATATTGTCTATTAAAGATAAGCAATTTTCTGTAGATGATCTCTAAGCAATATAGTATAAAATATAACCACTGTATGGTCACTAAAAGCAATATCGTATAATAATCTCGAGATGATGTATAAGAGATAACAACTATATGTTCTGTAAGAGATAAGCACAATATGAACTATACGAGAAAAGAAACATGGTGTAAGAAATAACCACATATTAACAGGTCCATAAGAAATATCGTATACGAGATAAGCACTATATGGTCTATAAGAGATAAGAACATCCTATAAGAGATAATCACTAAATGGTCTAGATAAGTAATATTCTATAGTAATATTCTATATCTAGAGATAATCTCTAGATGATCTATAAGAGAGAAGCAATATCGTATAATATATAGCCACTATATGGTCTATCAGATATTTATTTATTTATTTAATTGGTGTTTTACGCCGTACTCAAAAATATTTCACTTATGCCACGAAACCGGGCAAAACCTGGGGGAAACAAACGACCATCCGCAAGTTGCTGAGAGACCTTCCCACGTACGGCCTAAAAGGAAGCCAACATGAGCTGCACTTGAACTCACGGCGACCGCATTGGTGAGAGGCCCCTGGTTTATTACGCTGCGCTAGCGCGCTAACCAACTGAGCCACGGAGGGCCCTGGTCTATAAGAGATGAGCAATATCGTATGTAATATGCAATATGTCCGAAAATAACAGATGCAGTCACCTACATATTTATAGTTGTATTGAAGCGAACTCGACATTGTTCGTTTAATGTGAATTAAGACCGGCTGTACTATATGCAAACAAGCTAAAGTGAAGGGTTTCCTAAAACTGCAGTTTCATTTACCTACATGCACATATAAAGGGAAGACCAGAAATCAAATAAGACTTCATCTCACTCACAGTCGACAGAGTCGCACTGGTAACTGTTGTTGTATTCATACTCCGTGGCTCGTTCCAAATCCACGCCTTGAAACGGTGGGGTGACGTACATCGGGTACCTGTAGCCTGGGCGACATATACACACGTATCCACCCCTCTTAAAGCCGAAGCCCATCTTATGCTTGCACTGCCATCATAACATAGAATCACGAATAACCATCAATACCCGAACTAAAAGTTTAAAGTATGTAATTATATGAAAATTTTATCCTACCCAACATTCTCTTTAAAAGTTGCAATCATTGTAAACAGAATGTTGGGTGGAATAAAATTCTAGCGGCCTTGAGTTGACAAAACAAATTCCAGACATGGCAGAAGTTGATTTGAGAGGTCCGATTCCAAACTTTAAACGGCTGGATTACTGTTGAAAGACGGCTTTGACATACTAGTATTACATTTCGGCCGTTTTAGGGAATCGGTGGATAGCAAAAATTAGGTAGGGTTCGAGCCGGTGTTTTTAGTAAAATTGTCGGTGGAAGCCTATGTGACCGGAGCTGAGCGTTACGGTGGGAACGTTACGATGGGCTATCTGTCACGGTCTAAAAGGAATCATGCGTTTTTGCAGTACCCTTCAAGACCTTTGTCCGCGATAAACCATCGCTCTTTGGCAAGTTACTGACGAACTTTTTCACGTTCATGTGACGTTGAGATATCCACATCATTTTGGTGGAAGCCAAGTGATCTTCAACTAACGTTAGGCTGTGCAAGACCATCTCAAAAGCTGATACAGATTCTAGATACAGTTTCTCGTGTACCTCCTGACGTCCTTAATAAAGGTACTTCATTTTATGTTTTCTCCGCCTTTATTACTCACCATTGTCGTCTTCGTTTTACACCTGTCTATCCCAGACAGGTAACTCGGACCAGGATTACCAACAGCTACTGGGCATGCGTTGAAATCCAGTTTGTTAAAATCAGTGTCTATAACAACCAGAGCAGTGATCCTACAACCATAGAATATAATATACATACAGTAATTAAGTCTTTGATGAACTGGACGAAGCATGGTATAAACCCACATTTATCCTTCTCAGGGCGTCATTGTGTGATACACATACGGTACGTAATATTCAGTGAAACATGAACATTCAGCCAGTACTACGAAATGTTTCGAAATAAAATATATACAATATTTAATTTTGTTCTGAAAACAGCGAGATGCATAGCAACTTATTTGGATGAAATCCTCATTTTCATTATAGAATGGTAACCGTGGCCACAGACCTTTTATCTTGTCTCCATTCTGTTCCGCGGTTAATTTTGTGTATTAGGTTATTAATATTTTCATTATAAATAATAATCCAAATTCTACAGCATATATCTGCAACAGATCTGCTCTCAAGCGTTCAGGGGAAAGAACAGTGCAGTCATCATATTTAGTCGAGCAACCCCCCACAAAAGTTTAGGCTAATACGATCGCATAACATTTTGGACTCTTCCAGTTTCAATCATGTCGAATGAGCTTACTCAAATATACATTTTTGTCACGCCCTCAGAATCTGTTGACTGATATTTACAACAAGTAACTGTACCACTGGCATGATTCGCTCTGAAGGAAATGTAAAGAATCAAATAAAAAAATGTTTATGGCAACATTCTATACCTGTACTTTGTACAGTTTTAATTGCTATTTTTACTCTTTATTCTGCATGCCTTAATTCTGTAGATAGACTTTGATGTTTTCTAAAATAAATAAACTAATCTAAGCTAAGCTAAACAGTGAAATAGTGACAAAATGAGCATAGCTCATTAGCCGAAAATGTAATGTAACACATCTGCCTGAAGATGAGACTTCGCCTTGAAGTTAAAGTTTAAATGTTAAAGAAATGAATACTAAAGGACACAGCAAACAATGAATATCAATGGTTCATTCTATTGTTTCTGAAAATGATTTTTTATCACCATCCAAATGTTCTATATCCCCACATGTTCCTCCGCCAAGAGCATAGAGATCTTTATCACGACAGAGCGCGTTCTTCCATTATGAACATGATAACGACTATACATGATACCAAAGTCATACATGTAGTTGGTATACATTTACTCTGTATTTGCGTGTTGTCAGTGGAGAGATGTAGAAGATATACACAGACACATACAAGGGACTAAATGGGGTGAAATTCAGAGGGAAGAAAATCAGTAAAACGATACCAATAACCTATATATTTTCCTCTATTAGGTAAATAGTGTAAAATATACATTCCAAATCTCCAAAACTAACGACCGAAACCTCGCCCTTGAACAGTATCTTAGCGTGAACAGCACGATATGTAACACAGATTTAGCTGTATTCAAGGTGTCATGCGCTGACTTAGCTTAAAAAAGCCGGAGAGACAAGGAGGTTTTTCTCAGGCACGTCCTAAGGGGTATGTTACCCGCCTAAGGGGTAGTTCAGGGGTTCTACAGAGGTTATTTGTATTATTTTACCAACATATATTCCTTTCTGAAAGCTGTTTTCTTCGGATTTCATGACATTTTACCCCACATGTCTATCAGAGTTTCGACAGAATGGAAGTTTAATGTTGTATTTGTTAATAAAAACACACGCCAGTTCAGATCCATTTGTGTCGAATTTCAGCATGAGATATTGCCTTGACAAATAAATTACAGAACTTGTTCTGTCTAGTTGTGTAATAAAATACCCGTAGAGGATACGCGTCTTTTGTCCTAACAATGTCCTAGAAATAGTGCATCCCTCGTGAACATGACCCCTGGGTAAGGGGCACTTCTTACAGCGATATACTATGTCAGATGGTTACACGGCGGTTGACTCAACAACAGCCCGTGTAAAACTCCGTATGTCGGTTATGGCCACAACGGGGAATATTTTAAAGCGTATGTAAGCTTCCCAGTTTCGTGAAACATCCAAATTTTACGTGTACATCAGTTATATCGCTGTACAATATAATGTATGAATAGTCATTGCCACTAAATGATAACAAACAAATGTCTTGCGGAATAGTAGTCTCAGTTATTTAAGTACATATATATGCTTAAGCTTTTACTCCGTATTCAACAATTTTTCAGTTATATAACGACAAGAAATCATTAGGTGTCCGTACACTGTTTCTTTTTGTGGCAAGTCCATGCCGCTAAGGTGCTGTCGCCACTAAAGTATCATCCGGAAGACATCAGATATCAGATCACACTCAAACACATTTATGCTGACACTAGAAGCACCAGCCTTGTTTCCTTGCTTTATAACCCCAGAGTGCTGAGCGCCAAACGAAGCAGCAATAAGGACAAGTCATTTAAGTATATACATAATCCACAAAACGGTATTTGACAACTTGCAGCGATAAAGATCTACCTACCTACTTACTTATTTTAATAGCGTTTCACACCCAAAAAGTTAATTGTGACTATTTCGCTTATGCTACTGTGATCATCTATTAGGAGGAAACCGTCTCTACTACGGTCTCGCGACAAATTACCAACAAACTTTTAGCGCGCAACAAAGGTAACCCGCAACAAGAGTAACACCCAACAAGATAAACGCGCTACAAAGGTAACCCACAACAAGAGTAACGCGCAGCAAGATTTCATACAGCATGCCCTTCAAACAAAATGCTGGATTTCATCCAAAAAGTACAAATCCGCATTATTACTTTTCACCAAGCTACGTACAACATTTCCTAAATATTTTGAAGGTGTTACCAGTTAAGCGTTAACCTGACACTATAAACGTTTTCCCACCTCCATCCATGTACAACTGCCAGAATGTTGGCCTTAACATTACCAACGTTATTTATAACATTTCAGTATTATGAGAGTAATGAAGCTTTCAACATTGATTTGACAGAAAACATCCTTCTAAATGCAGTCAGTTGTTTCAGGATTGTCTGATGTAAAGAATATGAAACTTAACAAAAATACATTGGATGTATAGGCCAGCTGTTGTCTCGGTTGAATCTTGCGAAATTTCTACTAGTTGCAACTCGACAAAAGCACGTGTCAAGGCTTAGCGGATATGGTTCAAACGGCTATGCAAGATACACTGTTTTGCGTTTCCTGTACATGTAGTAAAAGTGAAAGACAGCACCGACTAATGTTTATGTCCACTGAAAGGCTACCTTTCAAAGTATCTTAAAATTTTTTTCAACTCAATAAAAGTTTGGTGAAACTTTGTGTTGACACAGCTTCAGTGCGCCTCCATTATCGACAGGAAGGTGACGTCAAGTTTACTCTAGCTCTCTAACTTCGAAGGTATTTCAGTATTATAATCAAAGCAGTAGTCTATGGCAGATAAATGTTGTGGACTTCGGCGATGAGGGTCCAATAAATAGCTTCCTCAGAAACTGGACACACTGGAAGGATATTTCTTCCACCGCTTGAACTGTTGATACAAGTAAGCCCGCTTGATGCATGGCCGGGATATTCCTGGTTCAGGTCGTACCGTCCAGAGAGGTTGTGCTGGTTATTTTGACCCATATTAAATGTATATAAATTACGACAGGATTGTCGTACAACTAGATTCATGATCAATTCTGAAACAAATGGAAATATATTTAAGCACCAGTGAGGCTGATCTAGGCAGTCGACTGTCGTTGAATTTTATGCTTCGGTTTTGTGGTGGTGGCGTCTAAGATGAGAGCTCTGTTGACCTGGCTATCGCGGACGTTAGAGAAAGCACCTCCGCTTGAACACGGCGTTTCAATAATTTTAGTATATTTTATAAAACAAAACGGGAAAAACCCATCACTTGTATGCGAGAAAAGACAAAGGAGCAAAATTTAAATTCTTCACTTCTAATAAACTTAGAGAAAAAAACAATATATCATAAGGAATAATTAATTTTAAGCACTGTTCGGTGAGATTCCGTTTTGTCAATCCCAATAACCTCCGGCATCCCTAATGAATTTTTCACTGACCCTGATACTTGTTATTTGGAAACTGCCGACTAAACGCTAAAAAGAACGACAAAAGATGTATTTGTATAATTTAAACAGCGCGTCTAAGTAGGCCTAGGATCTATGGGGACATAAATGCGGTTTTGTAGTCGAGACATTATGCTATGACATAACTTTTGTGATGCAATCGTTGAATATTAGACGGCTTGTAAATAAATTAATTAACGTCTGTGGTGGACCGTAACTGATACACACCTATCCCACAACCCTGTATGAAATGGCCCTTCGGCTACACGTAACTAAATCCTTGTAAACGATTTCAAAATGATATCACATACAGTGGTTCTGTGTTATAATCAAATAATATCATGGAGAGAATGGGTACAGACTATGTCACAGCTTAGGCCGCGCATTCTGATAGCAACGTATTTCATTGGATAAAACTCTCAGGATGTCTGCCTCGATTAACACCAGCGATTTGTGCAATATTGTCATATTGTTCTACATGTTATTCGGTGAAATTTCATTGAAATAATAAAGTATGATACTTTTTAGAAAACTTGAGAATACTGCTTTCGATAGAAATATGTTTTAGCCAGGTGCTGTCTTGTCCTTTAATCTACTTGCTATCAACCAAGATCACATACATTCTACTGATCGATGTGTCAGATCGCCATGATCTTAAAGAATGAACGGATTTCGGCATAATGTTAATAAGAACAGTTGCAATAAATTAGGGTTTATATTTCTTGGCTTTTCTTCCCTGGCAGCTTATAGGTACATGAATACCCGGCTCTTTCTATACCCTCTCATTTAGATAGACGACATGAATTCTACCCTTGATTTTACATTGTCCACACCCACATTTACATACATGCAGGATATATATTACCAAGAATGCTATCCTCCTGATTACCCACCTGAACATAAATTCTAACCTTCAAGTGGGTAAATGACCATCTTGGTTTCGTGACTAACTAAGCACTCCCATGCATGTCATCTCAAACTTATCGTTCACCTCCCGTACACCTTAAAGCCGTATTCCAAGTTAGTAGTCGTAAGATCCAAAACAAAATAAAGCATTCATTACCAAAGGAACGTGTTATATATAATATATTTATTTATTTATTTGATTTGTACTTTACGTCGTACTCAAGGATATTTCACTTCTACGACGGCGGCCAGTATTATAGTGGGAGGAAACCGGGCAGAGCCCGGGGAAAACCCACGACCATCCGCAAGTTGCTGTCAGACCTTCCCACTTACAGCCGGAGAGGAAGCCAGGATGAGCTGGACGAGCTCATAGCGACCGTATTGGTGAGAGGCTCCTGGGCCATTACGCTGCGCTAGCGCACTATCCAACTGAGCCACGGAGGCTCAACCATAATGTATAAATAGTAATTAATAAAGCTGGAAGAGTAGAATATAGAAGCAATAATCACTTTTCAATTACCCATGTTCGGGAGAGGTAGGTGCAGGGTCAATCCTGGGTCGAGTCACAGATAGATTTTAAAAGAGGAAGTTAGAACTTGCTCGCTTGGCGCCCACTATTAAGGGAAAAGTGCAACGACTGGATGACCTGTATCAGTATAATGACTCGGGCGGGGCGCCTTACTTGCCTTCAGTAAGACGTCTCAGTGAGGCAGCACTAGATAAAAGAGCGGTGGAAATCCGTCCTGCAACAAAGAGGCACATTACATGCACTGTAAGGATTCCTTCGTCGTCATATATCTGAAAAATTGTTAAATACGACGTCAAACCTCAAACACTCATTCACTCAATTACGCATGCATGCGGGAGGATTGCAGGCATGACTTCAGATTCAAATTTCAAACTGTTACTCTACGAATAATTCCAATGTCAAATACAAATATAGGTACGTGTATACATCTCTGTCGCGATTTGGTCGCAGCTGTCCTTGAAATCACCATGTTGATTCAATAGACATAAATACTGACAAGTCTCCTATAACACAGCGTATAGCGGAATTTTATATAATAACAACTAAACTTCTGAATGGTCTGTTCCAACAACAGTGCCAATCTCATTGGAGAACGGATTTGAAGAAATTTAAGGGTGTTTGGCGAGATGTTAGAAATGAAAGGTTTCAGAGAAGTCCAAATCACATGTATAACTGGCATAAATGCTAACGGTACAGAATTCGGACAGGGACAGAGCTCTAAATACATTATATTCGGTGAATCCATAGATATATATATATAATTTAGGATCTATTTTACGTTATACATAACGAATGTAACCTTGCTACACTCAAAATATTAATCTGTTATATTTAACACAAAGTTTGTTGTCTGAGTGATAGTAGAATGTCTTCTGTTCTTATAACACAATTTTGTGACATATTCAACACAATATCCTGTTGGTCTAACAGAGTGGTTACGTTGAATTAACAGAATATTTGTGTTATATTTAACAGATTAATCTGCCGCAATAAAAGAATATATTCTAGCATCACTCAGATAGCAGACTTTCTGTTAAATCTAACACATTATATTTGCAGCTGAAAGCAATTATGTACAAAAACTACGCAAGACCTGTTCCACGGACACACGTTAATTGTAAAAAGCTTTAATTGCACATGCAGGAACTTTAACGTGTACCTTGCATACATCATCTTTATGTGCCTACACTTTAAATGTGTGTCACAACGTGCACCTATGTGTATGTAGACTATGTGTGTATGTATGCTTAAGATTTTGTACGTATATGTGATATATACACACACTGTTTACATCGGGAGCCAGGTCGGGCCATATCAAAGACATTAAAAATGGTACTTGTTGCTACCTCGTTTGGTTCTCAGCACTCAGAGGTTAGAGCAAGGAGACAAGACTGGTTGGCCCAGTGTCAGTATAATGTGACTAGGTGGGGTGTCATGTCTGGTGTCTTCGTCATAATACTTTAATGGCGGCAGCACTTTGGAGGCATCGAATCGCCCTGCCACAAGAAGACACATTATATGTACACACACGTAATGGCGCCTCGTCGTCATATGACTGAAAAATTGTTACGTACGACGTTAAACCCCAAGCCTTCATTCATTCATTCTACGCAAACAAGTGTGTGTACAGAACCGTGCATATTTGTTTTACGAGAGTGTTAGCTATACCCGTTTTGAAAACAAACATTACAGTATAACGTAGATCAGATTTTCCAAGTTAGAAACAAGAGAATTGGTTGGATTGATACATTTATGACCACTAACAGTGAACACTCTGGCAACCAAAATAAATTAATTTGCTCAGTTCAAGAATTACTACCTGTGTCTCATTTGCTATTCCCAGTGTTTAAAATAGAAGAGTAAAGCAATCGACAGGATTTCTTGTGAATGAATCTCCTCATACAATTTGGATGGGATTTTCGTAAAACTTGATGACCAAGATGAGGATTATCTGCGGATATGTATGTGTTGTTGGGGTTACACTGCAGCAACTATTTACGGTTACCATCCTTTCAACGTACAATCTGCATGTACGGCGAGGATTTTTGCAAAAAATCCATGCTCGCTAATCAAATCACATTTTCTGCATTAATAAGAATAGTTCCCATTATTTCCTTTTAGCAAATATTAAGCCTCTGTGTGTATTTGTAGTGTTAAAATGATTCTAAAATTTGAAAATGTTATAATGTGACCCGTATTACGAATTTAGGAACTTCCTTACCCAGTTTGAATAGTAACGCGTGAACAGACGAGACGGACATTTTGTGATAGGTAATTTTTGGGGCTATTGGGCTGGATTTGCCCTGATGAAGAGAGTGAAGGTGTGGGGTATCTTCTGTTAATTCTTGTATAATTTGTTAAGAGCTCATTAAGTTTCATCTATATAGATGCTGAATCATACATGTACATATAATGTGTTTAATCATCTGGCTTCATCTTTAAGCCGATTGAGTCATATCATAATGGTGACATTCTCTATACTCGTGATAAATTTGGTGCGTCATAATTTTAAAATAAACTAAGCGAAACGGATACAAAAACATACGTTAAGCTGCTGGAAAAAATGTGTAAAGCTGTGGACCGATAATCTGTGGGCTGTAAATGAGACATATGATACAGAGATTAGGCTAAGTGGTAAATGTGGATGTATTTATACCGTGTCTGGATGTATACACGGTTTAATAAAAGCGCTATTCTCGTATATATTATTCGTGTCTGCTCTACTTTGGATACAAGAAAATGGAAAATGAATAGGAGCGATGTCTCTGTCTCAAAGAAATGTCACATTCAGGAGGTGTTCGTGGCACTGTTGATAGCTCACGACAGCATACCATAAAGTGGTCGTTACTATGTCAACGACACCGTCACGTGAACCAAACAAGCATGTCCATGTACATGTGAACTATATATACCGTATAGATACGAGTGTCAGGGCTCTGCACTATAAGGAAAGAACGGAACAACGGAGTACACGTCACATTTGAGTACAGGTCTCCTTATAGTAATAATATATCAGTATGCTTACGTGGCACGCCTAAGATGTGTCCAATTGCTGTAACGGGGCATGAAGTCAACTATTGGAGAATACGCACTGACGATCCATTTATTAGCCTGGCCACAGTCGTAATAGGGTCTCGTGAAAAGCACGGGCAAGGCTATGTCTTTGTCCAAAGCGCCAGGTGAGGCGGGTCCGAAGAATGCCGTACCTTCATACTCGTCTGCGACGAAAGTTCCTGTGACATCGGAGTATTTTATGCCCACGCTGTATGTAAACTTCGTGACAGTGTCCATTTTCGCATCTTTATCCGGAAGCCACCTAAACCCGGTGGAGGTACCCGTGTACCACGGGTTCATTTTAAACGCGTCATGAGTATAGTTGCTGCCTAGCCCGGCCCCAATGTCCCTGACCATGGCTACCCTTTTGGTCGGTTCTCTAAGCCAGTTATCTTGATCACCGTAGTCATCCCATCGCCAGGATTTAGGTGCAAATAGCTCGAGAGTTGTGTTGAAAGGCAGTGTGACAAACCAGTTGGGATAGGAAGAGTTGAATGCGAAAAACACGGCGCTTCCGTTAATCATGTTAGGGTTAGCGTTGACGTCAGCAGTGGCGCTCATGTAATAGTACTGCCAGTCAGGCTGGTAAGCAAACTGCTCGGTTTTGTTCAACTTTTGGAAAATAAAACTGTAGAAGAAGGCCCTGTTGAGTGCCATATTGTGCATATGGATAAGCGTCGTCCGATTCTGGTACCAAGGTTGGGTCGGCAGTTGGTTGAATTGCGGTTTTTGAGCCACGGTCGAGTCCGGAAACATCAAATCCTCTTTCATCTTCGTCATGCAGTTTTTGGAATTAACAGACGTAAACTTTGTGTCAATTTCGTCGTAACTGTCCCACCGCATCCATCGAAAAGGTCCGTTGGATCTGGTGTCTCTCAGAGAACTCAGCTGGTAAACTAACACAATCACCGTGAACAGCCAGAGTGCGAACCCATCCATTTTGAAACAAACTTTCACTCAATCGTCGACTTGAAAATTCCAATCCTTGTTTCAATTTACCTTCCCGATTGACACCGGCGACAAAGGTGTGTCGTTACATGAAAAGCTTCTGCGCCCAGTGCAGTTCCAGGGGCCCACCCGTCTCCGCTCACGACACATTGAAGCGATCGTGTTCGCTTTTCTCCGCTCTACAAACATAAATGTGATTATGCGAGGTTACAGGCGGTAACAGAGAGGCTGTGTGTATACAGGTATTATAGCACTGGCCTTCCTTCTGTCAATAGCCTAACCCCTTCAGACTTAACCCAGACGCACTGGTCAATTCCGACAGCCTTATACCCAGATGCCGATCGCTCTCCTCGAGCCGGTAGCGGCCACATTCTTCGTCTGCTGCCACGACAGATGGCATTTAAACTGTCGTCGCGGGCTTTTTTCTTTTCGAATTCAGGTACGCTTAGTAAAAATGCGTATCAGCATATGGGCCAAAGGGAAGGACAGCGTTAATACGGGCAGAAATCACCCCGGCGTGAAATTGGGACCGTCTGTACTGGGCTGCTAGTCACATATATATGTGAACTGTACCCGTCAGATAGTGACCGACGACGAATTCCACACTTTTACAGCAATGTATTGCCATAAAAAATTTTAGCGGTAAAGACTGTGTGGACGTGATGGGTTTATGCATACGCCTCTAGAGCTATTTGAAAGAACAATCTGAGCTTTTTATATTTGCTTAAAAAATCTGAAAAATTATCATGCTATGAATACATTATGTGCCGCGTATAATTTTTATAGAGTTGGCAATTCTGGATGCATGTGTTTGCATGCAGTTTTCCCTCGTCTCTCAAGGTCCGGGTTTGTACATATATACCTAGTTGGCTAGAATCCAGAAATGATACATAAGCGAGCTATCGTATGGTAAGCACGCTCATTCGAGAAAGGATGAGCTGCCTTGCATCTGACATGCTGTTCTGTTTACAAATAAGATCAACTATGACTTGATTAAAGAAACAGTTAATTCATGTTTGATAAATGACATATAGCACTTAAAGGTTATATTAATATAATAAAAGAGCATAAAGAGCAGTGACAACAGTGTTATAATTGGCAAATGGTCACACCTGACCAGTGAAATACGGTCTGTTGTCAATTAACCTCAGTTAAAGTTTTATTCTAACTGTTCATGGAAATGCTTAAGTATTAAATTACACGCCCCCGGTGTCCATTAAGGCTTAATGAGAATAAATCAAACAAAAATGCGGTGATGTTAATTGGAATTTATTAGACGTCACTGGTCTAGGATTATTCAAAAATGTGTGTTGTCATCATAGTTAAGATATAATAACATTAAAACAATGCAAATGCATATAGCCGTATGTATTATAAGATACACATATACTTGAATCAAAAGAAAATATTCTGACATGTTTGTTTTTTTTACTTCCAATTTCAAAATATAAATGGTAAAAAACGTGTTGTAAAGTAAATTACCAGTAAGTAATTCTCATAACATGCTAAGATGTTGGCTCCCGTGCATTACAGCTCTTAACCATGTTCATCGTTCTTACACATCCCAAATGTTGACATCTCAGCACCTGCGTTTTAAGAGTGTACATCTACGTGCATGTACATGTATATTCTATGACTGCATTTACCTTTGAATGTTTTGTCAAAGCTGTGACAGGAAGTGGACAGATTTCTGCAATGCACGCGCAGAAAATGTGAATGATTTGGCTGGGGGGTGGGGTGGGGGAGTATTAATGTGGTCACCGTATCTGTACGCATAGTGCACGTATACATGACCTCCCGCGCATTCATCCCTCGTTTTCTTTGCCTTGGCTTCTATTATACCTATTCAGCTCATGCGTATCAGGTATAGAGTTGTATTAACAGACAGTATGGACAAGCTGACAGGTGAACTATATATGAGTAGCATACATATAACAACACAGTAGACCTATAGCAGCCATATAGGGTCATATAGGCCTGCGCGTCCGTGTTCTATACTGCTTGCACCAATTATGGTCGAGACGTTAAAATTGACGATATGCTTCCTCGCATTGCAGTTATATAGAATAAGGGCATAGATAAAGTATATCTTCCATTGACCACACTGCCTTAGTTGTGACCGCACATAATCGTCTTGTTACCCTATATAAGGTGTCACGGTGAAAGATCGAGCCACGTCCCATGCTCACTCCTTTGCACTTTGAATCGCACTATCATATACCTGAATGGTCAAGCCAGAGACGTATGTACAGACAGTTTATCCAATGAAATTGACGCTCTGATTCTCTATCTCAGACGTTATCTCATATTTCTTTTATTCTACATCATGCCCAAACTAAATACTTGTGAATTTGTGGCGTACATCTCAAAATAAATCTCTCTGTATACTTGCAAGAGCTTAACTGAAAGCTCTTACCACCATAAGGTAAATAAAATATCACTAGCAAGAAGGCTAGTGAAACAGCACAGTCCTGGTACAAACTTGTTTAATAGTTCACTGTAACTTTTACCGAACTTTTTTACAGTAGGCTACACACTAATACTATCAATTTACTGGCGGCACAACAATATCACCGGTTAGCTTTATTCTTGGGTGTACATATTTTAAAACTTCTAATTTGTTAAGATTTTCGGTGGACGTCGTCTGGAAAGCTTTATTTATTTATTTTATTCGTGTTTTACGCCGTACTCAAGAATATTTACCGCGGCGACCAGCATTATATGCATCTGGAAAGGTGTATGAGAATGAGTAAGTGCTTGGGGTTTAACGTTGTACTTAACAATTATTCAGTCATATGACGACGAAATAGTAATTTGAGTGCATGTAATGTGCCTCCTTGGGACGGGACGGATTTCCACCCCTCTTTTATCTATTGCTGTTTCACTGACACAGCTTACCGAAAGCAAGTAACCATTAGGCTACCGAAGCGGTCTATTCAGTGTTGAAGAACAGCAGCTACTCCATGTTGTACCAACAGAATACTGTTGAGTGAATATACAATGGGTTGCATGCCTGGAACTTGCCTGAGGAGGCTATTTCAGTGTTATATTGGTAGAAGGTAGTAGTCTTAAATGAACTTGATGTAAGACCACCAAAGCCGCCATTCGAGTGTTGTCAGCCGCTGATTGTCGCCAAGACTTGAGAGCAGTCTGGATGAAGGAATATGAGGCGTTTCTTGTCCGGTACGTGACTGAGACAGAATCAACATATCAGGAGGTATTCGTTTGTGAATGATATGCAAACTTTCATTTGCCCGTGGTTAATTTTAATGGTAGGCATGCTGGATCAGGAGTTTAAACTTAACAATGGTTAAATATGAATTGTTATTGGTCTCATATAGCTAGTTTTTCGCATTTTTTACAACAAACTTCAGCGAAGTAAAAACGTCGATCGACTGAAGTAGACCTGTATATCATATGAAAACCATTTAAACACTGTCCAGAAAAGTGTTTGTTTTTAATATTTTTTTCCACTGGATAAAATACTTTTAAAACATCGAATTCTACGGTAATTGTTGAGAATCAATGACGTCATATCCATATTTTTGCTTGAAAATAGTTCGTTTCAAGGTCCATTCTGTGAATACTTTCATACATATGAATATGTACACGCATATGCATTAAGTCTGTGTATTACAAGGGGCAAAGACCTCATGTGATGTTACTGTTTTCAATATCACGCGAATATGATCAGAAAAGATCACCGTAGAATCCAAAGTTTCAAATGCAACTTACTTTGTGGGGAAAATTCTAAAAATAAAATCTGACTTCGAATCGACCCTGTTTAATGGCCTTCCATCTGACATATACTTGGTTGGGTTTTTTTAAGCTGTACTCAACAATATTTCATTTATTGCAGCCATGTAGCATTACATATAATGCGAGGAAACATTACATATAATGCGCGGAGAACCCGGGGAAAACCCATGACCCATGGTATGAAGGATGCTACCAGGCCTTTCAATGTACAACCGGAGAGGAAGCCTGCATGGGTTGGACTCAGTGAAGCTCCTGGGTTATTGTGCTGCGCTATCACGCTAACCACCAGGCCACCCTAGATATGAGTTCACACAATTTCGCATCCACGCTTATTGTCAAATGAGGAAAATAGAAGCACAAGCACTCATATTAACGCTAATGTGTGTACAAGCCACGGAAAATTCTTGTCATACGTAGATTTACACGCGAGTGGCAAACCATATATATTTGTCCTTGAGTTTATTTTATTCCGATTATAAAACATTTTAAGTTCATTTGACATGGTCACCCCTTATATATGTTTGTTTGCCTTAATGTAAGTCTGTTATAGACTATATTTCAGTGATCTTCATTCGCCACGATATGGCTGGGAAATTGCCCATGTGGCGTTAAGCCATAATCATTCATTCAGTGATCTTCATCATGTCATCATAACGATTAACTAGAACTGTATGCAGTTTCGCGGTTTCCAAGCACTCTACACGAACGGTTTTCAGCTTCTGTGTCATACAGTGCAGACATAGCGACATGACAATGTTTTCAAACGGTCATTCAGGAACAATGATTCTGGTATATTATGATCCACAGCCCGCCTTTTGAAATCATGGACAGTTCAGCCGAGTTCAAGGGCATCTAAATGTCTAGTTACCCTTATGAATGGGCTTAAATTTAAACCCTAAAATTAATTTCTTGACTGTATATCAAAAAGTTACAAACATAGACAAAAAAAGAAAGAGAAAGTAGTACATACATCATTGGAGCACCCGAAATACACTGTATATCAAGTCATATACCCGACCATTGGGGAGCTTCTAAAATTTTCACACACCGAGCAGGAACAACAGGCTTCAGCTAGGAAGAATAATAATTATTGCAGTTGTCCCAAAATGATGTAAGAAATAGCCAGATATCATATATGCAAAGTTAATTTTAAACCAAGCTCCCTACAGATGAGAAATTTAGCACAGGTTATTGTGACCTATAAGCACACGTGCGTGACGAAAACAAGCTAGGACATCGTAGCCACTTTCGTCAAAATGGGTTCTGACTACACGTCAGAACAAGGGCTCATTTCCACATTCGGAATGGCTTTTACTTCGACAAATCCTTAACAAATATATCCCGCCAAAGGGTGAATCCTCGTGACGGCGTCTGAAAAAGGTTCGAGCATATATTAAAGCCAGGATGCTCATCAACAACTGACGTCATAAATAGATACGTTTGTAAGTATAGAAAGCTCCGGTCATTTGTTGGGGCTAGTGTGTTTATAGTGCTTAATTACGAGCGGAGAAACGCGTTATCACTCTTACAGAATTAAGAACCCCAAAGTCGGCCAAAACACTTGAACTATACGTACAGTGTCTCCACTGAATCTGCGCAGAAGCTGGCCATACATGCTTGCTGGATTAAAGTGGAGTATATATGTTTTCTGATTGGACCAGATTTGCTGAGGGTTGTATTCTGGGCATTTCATCCTCGTGGTCGAGTGGATAAGACACTTTTCTTAAAAAAAACCGTTATGACTTACCAGGAGCAGATTCAAACCCGGTCTGGGGCGAGGAATTTGTAAAGAATGCGTGGATTCCTGTATGACAATGGACACTAAGCCTTGGTCAAAGGGATTTTATAGAATCATAACAGCATCATAACAAGTCATTTCAGAGTATCAGGCTGAACTGGCTGTATACAGGGGTGGTAATTTAAATATGAACCGGTTATGGAAAGGATAAGAAATATGTGAATAAAAACGCAAGTACCGGTACTGTAAGTAATGTAACTGTAGATCAACACGTGGCTCTAATTTTCCCGTATGACAAACCCAGTCAACACATGCTTTTAAATTTGATTTTTTTTTTAATTCTGTTAACTGAGAATATTCAGGTAAACTAAATTTCTTCACACTAAAAGTTTCTCTCTTTCACTTCTCACACAACCTGGAAAGAACGCTGCTGTTTCCAGATACAAGAATGGAAACAGTGCAGCTGTTGTATCCATGTATTCTTCAACATGGGCGAAGGGGAGGCAAGTCATTTACAGAGTTATAGACCTTGATGGAATCTGCACATGCGCGTTAGAACACTACCGCGAAAATGGCGACCACGTTACGAGCGGCATGATGTTGTGAAATTTAATAGATTCCGTCATGGAGTTTGGATCACAGGTATTGTCATAGAGTGAGAATACAAGAAATGGCTTTGATTCATCATTGATTAACCCCGTATCTTTAAATAAAGACGCATATTTGACTAGAATTTAAGATTTTCGTTACAACATGGAGGTCGCCGGGTCTTGCCTCATCGTTGCACGCAGATCACTGGGCGTGTTATCACCCACGTTTCTTTCATTCTTTAAAACTCCTTTCATTGAACAACTTATCTGCAGTTGTTGAACATGGATTATAGAATAGATGCAGTGTTTTATGTTGGAAACGGTCCTAATTCTAGTCGACGGCTTTCACATATAAATCGTGACACCACATAGCCTAAGCTAGTTGGTAATGTAGTTTGCTCATGCGAGTCATGGCAGTGATGAAGGTATGGGCGTACATAGGAAATCGGAAAATACAGATCTAAACAATCACATGGCAGACGTCTGTTTGTGTATGAATCGAAAGGGTCGGACAGACCTGGCCTCATTGCTGCATTCTTCCAAGAAGGGGAATGGTTAGCCTTATAATCCGTTATAAGGATGGCTTATATAAGCCAAGTCATCTTTTCAGGAGTCTAACAAGTTTATGCAGATATGGACGAAACAGGATGGGAACTTTCACATACTAACGCAGATAAAAGGCGAGATTTTACAGTACTTGTTAGACTGAATATACATCTCGCATAGCCAGGTCTGTCTGCCCATCGGCGCAGTTAGCAACTGCCATAAAACCCTACCTTTTAGCGGTATTCGTTCGCGAGAGACCCACCCTGTCTAGTCTCAACCTGTGTGAACTCACCAGATTCCTGAAATAGGCTTATTTACTGACATGCAGAGATCACTGCCATCCTTAGCCCAGATCATGCGTGCACGAAGTTATCACATTGTATCTATTTAGCTACCCAGTCGGCAAAGCTTGCTGCATATGTGATAATAGTTCAATTAAATATAGTTCAATTTTCAACAATTTCTGATGTTTACGTACCTCAGCGCTTAATCATTCAATTTTTAAAAATCCAGTTAGTGTATTCCGCAAGGCTAGGTCATGGTGACATTGTATGAACTTACAGCTAATATTGTGATAAGCCTTACAGGATGCAGCAGTTCTATTGTAGCTGTGACAGTATTCTGTTTAACTGTGACAGTATTCTGTGTAGTCTGAATATTCTGACTAAAACTAGCAGCAGATATTGTGGTAGGCGTGACGGCTGCTGCAGCGTCAGTTAGAATTCACTCCAAAAATTAAGTTTCCATTCTGTGTGGCATTATTCTGTGTAGATGTGCCAGTATTCTGTGTAGCACTCTTCGAAGAAAGCTTATGTATAATTGTTTTGCTCTTCACTGAGTACACACTACTGTGTGAAGAACAGAAGGATTTTTGAAGCCATTTTCTCTTTTGTTTGTTTTGGAAACTGCACTGTCTGTGTTTAAACAGCCTAACACATTAGGCCATTTTCTATGTTAAAATGGCCCAAGGATTTATTAGAAACATTACAAAAGATTATTATGAAGATTTTGTCAAAATGTTGCTTTCATTGGTAATTAATATTTGATTGTAGTTTTTATTACCATTGTGCCATGAGTCACTTGTATTTGTCGTAAGCTTTAACAGGCCATCCTAAAGATGGATAAGTGTGAAGACCAGGCCAGAGACTAAATGGGCTGCATATAAGTGAAAGTGGCCATTTGTTAGTTTGATTGGGGTTTAACGTTGCTCTTATCAACATTTTGGGCAGCAGGCTGTAACCAATGTCGACATATTTATAGTCCTTCCTGGCTTGAAGGTCATGGAAAACACCTAGTCAAGACTCTCATGACTTTCATACAATCATCCAGTCTGTCATTCCAGTCTTATTTCTGCAGACCAAGTTTCAGCACATACATGTACAGGTGCCTTGATATGTCGGGTGCTCCTTCTCCTTGTATGGTGATCTGACTTTTATTACCAGGCTTCTCAAAATTGAAGTAATTTTGAAAGGCCTGTGTGATTTGCCATCAGGTTCCTTATCCAATACATGTAATTCAGAAATTGTGTTGGAAAATGGTCATTAGGTTTTACTTATGCTCTTTTATATACAGAATTTATCCTTTGGGGACTTTAGCAACCTGAGTGATGAGGAGCATGATAAAGTGTTTGCAATCCTTCATCGCTCTCGAGGAGCTAGGGATAGAAAAGTTGAGGTAAGATTGAGTTTAGATGTATCAGAACAGTTTAGACCACTGCTATAATTTTATGTGCACATATACAGGTGTCTTGCTACATGTAACTCAAATGGTTAAAACTCTGGCTCGCTGCAGCCCGCACGCAATTTACCTGTGAAGTTGTGTGTTTAAATTCAACTGTCGCTCTGACATATACATTGGCATTTGCCACTTGAAGGCAGGAAGTTTATCCAGCACCTTGTGAAAGCTAGCAGGGTTTACAATGCGCACTTAGGATTCCTCCACCCATAAACATGATTGTCATGAAAAATTCTTGAGCACACCAATCAAATAAATAAACATAAAACCTAGTACTGTAATTCTTCTTTTTGCATGTTTGCAAGGTGTTTACTCTAGAATTTTCTGAAGGCATTATTCTGTAGACTGATTAAATTATACTTATTGTGAAGTCCTTAATTGGCCAACCCAACCAATTTAGATTTGTCTCCAAAGTTAAAGTTTAAATGAGCATAAATTGCACTGAAAGGTGCTCTTTCACATGCAAAACTGTTGAGGAATTAGAGTATTAACTTTATTGTAACACACTAATACAGGCTAATACATACATGTATGAGGCAGTGAAAATGGAAAAAGAAAGCAAACCAACCCGTTTGGAGGCGAGCATATAGATCTCCATAATCAAATTACAAGTATTAAGACTCATAAATTTCTCAGTTGCTCTAAATTACATGTGAAACAGTTTTGCCATATAAGATAGCACGCAACAGACAGGGTAGTGTGCTCAGACTGTTCATGTATAATGAAAAACTTTGTGACAAAGCTCAGCCATTCAATGTTATTCTATCAGAACTAGATACAAGCGTGATTTTGTGACTTTTTTTTTTCTTGCAGTATTCTTTCACTATTGGTTGTATGTGACGGATCTGTTCAAGGATGTTTCAGTTTAGGCAAATCCAAATATAAGAGATTTAACCAAAAGTAAACAAGCACCCAGAAGTACAGGCTTAAACGTAATGATATTAGAGGATTCCTGTGATGTAACAGTTAAATGATGATTGTAAATGTCCATTTTTTAAGCTAATATTTAATAATGCAAAAATGCACCAAAAAAAAAAAACGCAACCTTTTCTTGCTCCACATAGATTTTTTGACACCGTTCAGGATGTACACCACTGATCAGGGTGCTGCTGAAAACTGATAACTGATTTTTAGGGCAGTTTTACCGTATAATATGAGGACTGAAAAGCTTATTTTGTACTCAATAGAATATGTCACAAACTAAAAATGGAATAAGAAAGGCATTAATACATTTTATAAATTCAGTAAACCTTTTCAAAGACCCTTGTATAAACCTTTATGCATGCAGCCTATTCTTGATCACTGGTGTAAACATCTAATCATTTGGCCATATAAGGAATCAAAAAATAAATAAAACAGATTATTTTTCAGTTAATGACAACTTGCCTGCTAAGAAGATTGGTTTTAAAATGTTCAATAACACATGCTTTATTCTCTTCTTTTCAGTTCCCTTGGGATAATGTTGATGTGCAGATGAGAGAGCTGGTCAAACAGGCTGACCATGAGCATCTCAGTGGTCCAACACTCGCTGAAAGACACGAACAAAGCTTTACAGTCACAGGCTCTATACAGAACTCTGGCCCTGATACAGCCACTACTGTGGAGGGCTTCACTATACCCAGTCAGATTAATGAACAGGTGGTTCTTCAGGGTAAACCAGCGACCGATGTTCACCCAAACAGTGATACCCGCGTGGACTTGACAAGGTACGGTCCAGCAGTGTCCAACCAGGCGGGTGGTGTCACGAGGACCTTTCAACACAGTTCCTCCCCTTCAGGTTACAGTGTGGCCCATCATGACAGATCGGACGATTCCTCATCGGGGAGTGCTCGTGGTTCTACAGACCGCAGCCGGGAAGTTACGCCCACAGACGGTAACGAGCTCTACTCTGAGAACGGAGGCAGTTTTGATGGGAAACAGCGCGGGACTGGCAGGCTGTTAGCAAGTATGAAGACTTATGAGAGACGCAATAAAAAGAAACGTACTCCTGGATACTATGAAAAGATTGCCGCACAAGAGGAAGCATTCACTGGAAGCCCAGTCAGCTACAGGCCAGAAGAATTAAATTACATGCTACACAACAAAGACAATTCTGGCTACCATAAGGCACTGCCTCCAATGGTGGCGCCGCCTACATCACATCAACCACAAGTGCTTTCCTCCCCTGTGATGCTGCCAGCGGGTGGATTCACTGGACTCCGAGGGGGTATGGTACCAATGTTTTCTGTGCCTCCAGGTTATCCCATGTCACCATTTCAAGGGGGTGTATCTATGCCGATGCATCCTCCAGGTGTTCCCCTGCTGGCCAGCCATATGCAACAACAACATGGATTGTTGACAATGCCACCCCCACCAGCCCACATGACTTCGCCCGTCAACCAGCACCAACATGGCATTCCTATGGAAATGACCCCTACATACCAGAGGAACCCGGTGGACACCCGGCCTCCTCCCATAGTCAGTCAGGATGTGCGGCAACATCCTCCGGGGTTCGGAATGCCTGAGCGGTCTCCCCAGCGGCAGATCATGCCGCAGGTTGCGAAAACTGAAACGCATTACATGAGGCGGCCGTCCCCAACTGAAAAGATTCAGCCCAAACCTCAAGATTCAAGTCAGCATAGGCATGTAGAGTCCAGCCAACGGCGGCCACGTAACTCTCCTCCCATTCAGTTTGGAGAGGTTATATACGAGGACAGCTCTCTTACGGGATGTGCTAAAGACAATAATATTGTAAAAGTGAATAAAGATGTGAAATATGTGCATGTACTAGACGGTAAGACAGAACCTAGTGTGTCACAGGATTCAAGGATTACCTCCCCTTGTAGGACTTCAGAACCCTCTGGTCAAAATGAATTTATCAGTGGCAAACAAGTTACTGTGACAAACTCTTGTAGTACTGAACCAAATGATATCAGTGCTAATAAGAAAGTGGCCAAAGCTGCAGATTCTCCTTCAAAAAAAGACCCACAGGAAGCTGCATGTATATCAGAGCCAGGCGTGCATATATCTAAGCCAGAAGGCCATGTTAAGTCCGTAGAAGCTGAGGCTTCTGACAAGTCCAAACCTCTAGATAAAGTAGAGAATCTTACAATATCAGATGATATCAAAAAGCCTGACAATACAGAGACGATTGACAAATCAGTTGACTGTCGGTCTGATGAGGTTATAAATGATAAGAGAAAAGACTCTGATGCCAGTTCCGATGCCTTGACTGTTTCGTCTGCGGCTAGTGTCCCTGCACAAGCCCCTAAGCCACAGGTGTCCTGGGCAGGGCTGTTTAAGGGCACATCAAACCAAGCTGCTGCTGCAAGCCCTGCTGCTACTGGTGCTATCAACAATAGTCCTGTGGTGGTCAACCACACCCCCAGTCCCCAGGAGGATGTTAAAACTCCTGTTCCTGCCTCCGAGGACAGTGCTGCCAAACAGTTGGGGGGTAAGTCAAATTCCTAGATATAATATAGGGCCATTGAAGTTCATATTTTCTTGTGAGAAATAGTAAAGATTTTTGTTTATGTATCTCGGACATGTACACATCAGGGCTTCATAGAAGTCTTCGGGACAGACTGGTATTTAGTCTGTTGATTGAATGAAAAAGTCAGTAACTGGTTATATTTATTCAGTTTGAGGTTGCTTTTTGAAAGAAATATTTAAAATTTAAATATAAACTCCATTTAAACATATATCCAAAGTTTTGCGAAGAAACTTGTTCGCAAGAGTTATCACCCTTTTACAGAAATCTTCATAACCCTCTGCGTGGATTATATTTAAAGGATTAGTGTCCAGTGTCATTATTCATTCATAATTACATGTAGCTACTCGTGTATGTATTAAGTTGACTGGGAAAAAATAATGAAAAAGGGTACATTATTCTGAGTAATATGGCAATTAAAGATAATGAGGCTGGTTTTATGCATTTTTTCCACCAACACTGGGTAATCCCGGCTGATTTACATCATACAAATCCAACTTTCAGGAGCTGTCAGAGCTTCGCCATTTAGTCTAGTGTTGAAAAAGCTACAAGAGTGACAACAAGCATATCAAATTTCTCCACGAAACGGTTTGCTGTTGAGCGTACGTTTGTAAAAACAGGTCATCAGAGAACCATGGAGTTTGTTTTCAGATGACTTGGCCTTAAGGAAGGCATGGATTTACAGCACAAGAACGAAGGATTTTGTACCCACCGATATATGCATATTTTATATATGCTCTCGCCATTTTACACCTGAAAACTGTGATAGGAATACAGCGAAATTTCCACAATGACACCTGCACACAGTACTTTTAACTGAACCGAAAATACTATTACCTGAGCCAAAATCTGATAGATAGGAAATCTCTGTACACCGTGATGCCAATGTCCACATCCTACCTGTATTTATATTGTGAAGGTAAAGCTGTAGCTTACCAGCCCGTATATGTTGCCAATGTGGTTGGAAACACCTGGACAAAGATCATTCAAAGTGTGAAAACTCAGAATCTGGCCAGCGATGTCAGTGTCATAAATCAGAACTTCGGTGTCGTCCACTATGGGTTCAAATTGATGTGGCGGTATATTTGCTTCTGAGTAGCTAAAATTCATCTCAAAAATGACACCAGTTTGACATGAATCCCCAGGTTATTTAGGCCAGCTAGGCTTGAGTTGGCCATCTATGACGTCACCCACTGAGTAAATCTGGACACTAATCTTTTAAGGAGGCAATTTTTTGGAAGCTGAGAGGCGTATGGAATCAAACATGACAGATAATAAGCTTCTTTGATCTCTGCCAAACCAGACCTTACAAATAATTTGACCTACTTCCGCTTCAGATCGTTCTTTGTTTGACATAAGGGTGGCGTGAGTGACTCGTTTTCGGAAGTCTAAAGTTTGATAAATGGCTTATAGTAGCAACATTAAAACCTTCTTTGCCAGATCTGAACATTAACTATATTCGCTATAAAATTTTGTTTTTTCTTCAAAGGCATTTTCTCATTACCGATGGCTGATTTTCCCCATAAATTTCATGTGACTAGTACAATGGCAGTAAGTTAAATCAGACTTCGCTTTGAACTGCTTTTGTTGATTGAATCATTTTGATGAGTAAGGGTAATATTTCAACAGAGTGCAGATAATGCACAGAACATTCATCTGGGTGCACTATTCAGATTAGTTTCTAGTATACATGTACAATTGTTGCATGATTTTTGATTTTCTCAAATGTTTTTTTTTTTCTCTTCACATCATTTTTGAAATGTCCTTTTACAGACTAAGAGTCACAACCACATATTCCATAAGCCATTAATGCATGACCATTCTATCTTGATTCATGACTTGAATATGTTTTTGCAAGGGTTGCGAGTTTGAGTCAGTCTATACTGATGCTCTAGCTAGGTTGTAAGCTGTCTGGGCAGGTCTTCAAGCTTCACTGGACTATCCTGAAATACATGTAAAATACATACAGTGTGCGCTGATTATCATTTTACATTATCAACAAGGAGGCCAGTGTGTGTGTATATATATATATATATATATATATGCAGTGATAATTAATTTAATCAATGAAGGATCTCAAGTTCGCCCAGAAAATGATGGTTGGTGCATGGAAAAATGACTTCTGTTAATCCATGACGTGTACATGTTTGAATTGCTGTTGTGCTATAACCTGGGATGGCTGTCACTTTTTCATCTCTCCATGACTTGTCGACGTAGGGAACATGATACACTGAAATAAAATCAAGAAATTGCCATTAATCTTGAGTAATTCCTGGTGATAAATAAAGTTGATGGTTGGAATTGCGTTTTGTTAGTGTACATCATCCAAGATGGTTGATACATGTATGGCTCATCCAAATTTCCATTTATCATATCTCAAAATTGATCCTAGTCTGCTTTTCGGAGGCAAGTGGAATTTTATTTTTTTTATTTATTTTTTTCTGCATATAGATAAAAATAAATCTTAACAATTTCATGATGTTTTCCTTTGTTAGTCTTCTACCTATGCCTGTGATGAATTGGTTTTCAGGGTTTGAAATCAATTTGCAGGGTTTGAAATTAGTTTTGAGGGTTTGAAATGAGCAAGTGCTTTCAAGAGCCTTTACATGTGTTGCCAGTTTGTATATCTGGGTTCATGAGCGCACCCACATTTTTTCTGCTTTGATGTAAATAACAAGAATTATTGACGAACAGTTCAGTAACACATTCCAATGCTGTAAATGTAAATGTCAAATTGCATATACATGTAATAATATGCCTGGTCACTTGGTGTCATGTTCTGACATTTTCATATCATAGACGTATGTCATAGATGTATGTCGGGATGTACATGTAATGTATCATAGATGTATGTCAGGGGGTGTACATGTAATATCATATCATAGATGTATGTCAGGGGGTGTACATGTAATATCATATCATAGATGTATGTCGGGGTGTACATGTAATATCATATCATAGATGTATATCGGGGGTGTACATGTAATATCATATCATAGATGTATGTCAGGGGGTGTACATGTAATATCATATCATATATGTATGTCAGGGGGTGTACATGTAATATCATATCATAGATGTATATTGGGGGTGTACATGTAATATCATATCATAGATGTATGTCAGGGGGTGTACATGTAATGTATCATAGATGTATGTCCGGGTGTACATGTAAAATCATATCATAGATGTATGTCGGGGTGTACATGTAATATATCATAGATGTACGTCGGGGGTGTACATGTAATATCATATCATAGATGTATGTCAGGGGGTGTACATGTAATGTATCATAGATGTATGTCGGGGTGTACATGTAATATCATATCATAGATGTATGTCAGGGGATGTACATGTAATGTATCAGATGTATGTCGGGGTGTACATGTAATATCATATCATAGATGTATATTGGGGGTGTACATGTAATATCATATCATAGATGTATGTCAGGACGGGTACATGTAAAGTTTCATTTTGCAGAACTCCTGGATAAGTATCAGACATCGTTTGAAGCAAGTCCTCTCCAGCCCCGTGGCTTGACAAATCGGGGCAACTGGTGCTATGTCAATGCTGTATCCTTTGTCATAAAATAGAGGTGAACAAGTGGTATTAGCAAGGGCTGTTGCTTTTATAGGGTGTGAAGAATGTGATATAATGATGATTGGGTTCAGATTTCTCTGGCCAAGTGGCAGTTGCTGCTGGTTTGGTGGCCAAGGTGGTTAGCGTCCCAGTACAGAACAGGAGCCACTCACCAATATGGTCCCTGTGGGTTGAAGTCCAGTTCAATCTGATTTCCTGTCTGGCTGTTGGGATACGTGTGGGTTTCCCAAGCCTGGTTTTCTTCCACCATGCCCACTGCAATGCTGGCTGCCATCATATATAAAGTGGACTATTCTTGAATATAGCATAAAACACCAATCAAATAAATAAATAAGTTGCTGGTTTGAATCTGTTGTCTCTAACTTCTCCTGACTGAAGTGCACCTTTGTCAGAATATTGCCAGGTACATGTACCACAGTGTAGCTTACAACTTGTGTATTGTTATGCGCATACTGTGTCACGGCTGTCACTGTAGTGTCACTTCCAGGTTACTTCAGGGTTACTCAGTTAGGGATTGTCTCAATTTATGGAGAAGGTACAATATGAAAATTATTGAAAACAGCATGAAACATATTTTCTTGTAATAAAAACTCAACGACTTAGTCTCATTGAGTTCATGTATCTCATGTTATAGAATTATTTATCAATAATTCTGATGAGACGATGAGTTGTGTAAGAGTAATGTCATAGTGTCCAGCAGGGTTGTTCCAACCGCAGGGAGGATAGGTTGGTGCGGCATACAGTATAAACGTATGAAAACAAACTATATCATGTCATGGACATGAAGCTGTGCAATCTATATGTAGGTCAACTTGAGGGCAGATTACTTACTCTTCACTCGGTGACAGATCTATGTACACAAAAATCAACAGCAATTCAGCATACACATGTTGATTAATTTAATTTAATTTTCCATCAAAAATTTGATGTGCAGCTGGCCGAGAGTCCTTAGCTGAACTATGGTTAACATCCTGCGTACCTGTAGACAGTTGACCAAGTGCATTCACTGCTACTGAATGCCATAGTTTCATGTGTAGCACTTGTTACCTTGTTAGCTTAATATCCGGTTCATCATTGCCGTCTGTCAATCGTTTCTTAGTTTTATTTCCACATCTCAACACTCCTGACTGAAATATTCGTGAGGACGCACTTTAGGGAATGTCTGAAGCTCATCCAGCAACCAGCGAGGACATATCACGTGCGATCTGCTGTGTTTTCTACCGTATAAACACGTCCACAAAGTAGATTTTCTCAGGTCTAAAGGAAAATGTTGATCTAGATTCTAATGCATCTATTACCTTAACTGATGTTGAGATTCTTCAAGCCCTGCTGGCCTGCCCTGCTTTAAACCATTTGCTTCAGAAGCTGCCAAACTTCCCTGCCCTGACGCGTGGACCCAGCTCTACCCCCATCTTGGATAGCCTGTGAGTAGAGTCTGAAGACTTCACCAGCTGGCTGGACTTTGTAGATATATAAAATGTATTGATAGTTATGCTTCTGATATGTTATCAGGTGAGGTACATTCAGCTGGGCTTTTACAACTGTATTCTCCCATGTATGTCTGATAGCTTTCAGATCATTGAAATATTGTGGGAAATGGCTATTTGGAAAAAAAATAAAGGAATGAAAAGTTACTCAGGTTAATATTTCAATTTAAGATGGGTAGAGCATGACAGTGATAATATTCCTTCGAATGTGCTTTCAGCGTGTAAATGTGTGCACGGCTATAGTGTATCCAAATGTGGTAATACATGAGATACATGTACTGAATTGTTAATGATCCATTTCAGTGTCGAGTTTGTGAATGAGTTCTACCCAATGCAGTTAAAGCCAGTGGAGAAAATTGAGAAAGGTGGGTGATTGTGTTACAAACACAGTAAATAAATAAATAAATTTCAGTTTAACTGCAGACAGTTAACCTGGTGCTCAGGAATCGCTTACATGGTTAAAGACGGCAGCAGTCTGGCAGTTAGACGCATATGTATTCACTTTTACCTGAGCAAAACATTTCCATGACGACAACCTACAGAGAAGGAAGGCAATTGTAACAAAAAGTGATCATGTGCTGATTACGTGGCGAAATGAAACGGAGAAATCTGTGTATTTGAGTCAATCAGGATCCAAATTTGTGCAGTGTGTTTTTTTTAATTTCCTGTGATCAAGATTCAAAACCATGCAGTGTAGTGTATGAAGTGTATATGGATGTGTTAATATGAACAAGATCTTCACGGTGCACTGAGTTTTTTTTTTTATGTGCAGTACCTATGAAACATAATATGATATAACATTCAATGTTGCAGGTAAAAAGAAGGTTATTGTACAAGAGCTTATTCCTGGCCCAGCATTTGAACCAGCCAATGTGTACAAGATGCTGCAAGTTATGGAGTCCAGCTCCTCATTCAAGGTCAGTTGTGTCCCTTGAACAATATTGCTCCAAACTAGCAGAAAAGTGAAAGTCTTGCGAGGCTTGACTGCACCGTCCTGAAAATAATTTTTAAGGTGGCGCAGGAAATCTTCCAGTTATTCACATTATTAGAAAAGTTCCTTTGTTACTTATCTGGCTGTTTTGTCCTGTGCCTCTGAGTTGGTCCTGACAAAATACTATTTGGTGTGGGACAATGTCCTGCCACTTGTTTGCAGCTTTGTACACGGTACTGTACAGTTCTGAACTGTAAAAACTGCAAATATGTATGAATTTCCCAGAAGACTGTAATATTGAATTGTGTGTTGTCCTTCATTCGCTCAGCGTCTGCTTTTAATGAAGTTTTTGTCCTCAGACTTCAGGATAACTTTACACTGCATGTGCGTACATTTTTTAGGTGAATGTCAAACACATTTTGTACAAGAGCAAGCCAACTATCTTTGGTGCAGTGTCTGAAATTTCAGTTTTGCCAATTATTGTCATTTCAGAAGCTTGTTGTTGGGGCTTTTTTTATGAAAGAAGTCATCTTACATACTTTTCCATTAGTATTCAGGATTTTAACTGTGTTTTTTGTTTTGTGTATATCAGGGAGGTAAACAAGAAGATGCCGAGGAATTCCTCAGCTTTGTCCTAAATGGACTTCATGAAGAGATGGCTGCTGCCATCAAACAGGTGGCTCAAGTCAACAGTGTCAATGATCTTCATCAAGGTATGGCAGAACTTGTACATGTATATCCAGGGTACAACAGAAAGCTCATTCAAGCTGTTAACATCACTTCATTTAGAGGTCTGTATGTAGAAACGTCACTTAGATAATGATCACAAAAGTTTCACCTGTAAGTGAACAGTGTCTAAAACAAGTACACTGCCATTTGCAGTATGTTCCATAAAGGCCACCATAGAATTCAAACATTAAAATGCATTTAATTCGTTTCCAAAGGTTTAAAGATATAAGTAAAAGTATTTGGAATAGTTTTTAGAAGTCTGTCTGACAAGTGCAATATCATGTTATTTTTGCCTGACAACAGAGGCAGAGCCTGAGGTTGCTAATGGTTACCTGGAGACTGATGGTCAGAGCGCTGATGGTGAGGAGGAAGATCAGTGGGAACAAGTCGGCCCACGGAATAAAAGCGTTTTTACTCGTAAGGTGTGTTGTGCGTAAACATTCAATTGTATGCATTGCGCTTTCTGATGACTGTCCTGAAGCAGAGCTGTCTAACATGCTCTTTACAACTTCTCCTTTGTTCCATCCATCACAGTTATATACATGTAGATCAGCCAGGTGTTTTGTTTTAGCATGGAGATTTTTGCCTGTGCTTTGTCCAGCTGTAAACCTGATTGCTGTGGTATAAATGAAATATTCTTAGTGTGGCATACACATACGTTTAAACACCATCAATCAATTATATCAGTATAATGGTTTACGTACAAGCCAAATTGCATTAAAGTGAAAGACGGCACCTGACTAATAGTGATGTCCACTGAAAGACTACCATTCAAAGCATCTTAAACCAGTATCGAATATTTCTTTAGATTTTTTTAGTCAAGTAAAAGCGTAGTGAAACTTCATCTTGTCATGGCTTCATTGCGTCTCCATTATTGACAGCAAGGTGACATCATGTTTACTCTCACTGTCCAATAGTCTGAGCAGTAACCTATGGCAGATTAAAGTTGTGGACTTGGGCAATGAAGAACCAAGTGATAAATAGCTTTTTCAGAAATTTGACATGCTGGAAGGATATTTCTCCCACTGCTTGAACTCTTCATACAGTAGGCCTTCTATATCATTTATGTTCTTTACGAGCCGCCTGCAGAAGCATGCCCTGCGTATTCCTGGTTCTGGTGGTAGCCTCCTTAGGGGTTGTGCTGGTAATTTTGACCCCTGTTCAATGTTTACAAAATTACAGTAGGATTGTTGTTCAGCTATATTCATGCTCGATTAGGACACAAATGGAAATGAATCTCAGCACCATTGGGCTGATCAAAATGGTGAAAATGAAGAATGTGGAAGTCCTCAGATGGCGGGTATGGCATTTGACCTTGACTCCAGTGCTACAGATAAGGGGCGTGCAGGCGTAAATGCACTTAAAAATTAGATGATACGCTTCTAAAATTAAAAGAGAGTGAACTGAATTTCCATGACAATTTGTGTATACGCCTAAATTCCTGAAAACTACAGCGTACACGCGAGATTTAAAGCAAACAGTCCTGTAGTAGTCCCAGAGTAGTTTGTGTGTGCGATGCTCTCCACCTGTTAGTTTTCAGAAACTGAAGGTGACAGCAAAGGCTCATGTACCACTACCAGCAGCCGCGGAGAGTAACTACTGTGATATTTCCATTGTGACATTCTCTGGTGTTTGCCATGAGGAAGATGTAGCAAGGGCTAAAAATAAAAAATTGTCATTTGGGTTACTATACAGCAAGTTCTGCTATTGTACTGCATTAAATAAATGACTTAGTTGCCAAAAAAAAGTTAAGGGAAAATGTCTACAATCTGACAGTATGTCTTAATTCGACGTTCTGGTACAATGTATTCTGTTTAAAGTCATGTCATGATAAGGTGGGGCCGGGTCCTACATTACAGACAGAATAACTGATAGGCATTTTGTGGGCGGAGAAGACCCTATCATTTGTAGTAGAAGCCAATTGGTCATTAGCTACAAGAAAAATTAAAATAGAAGAAAACAACAGACCCATTTCACATCCCTTGGGCTCCGGTTTTTACCCACTTATATGTCGTTTCTTGCTTTATCAGGCTAACTTTGCCAAGACTCCCGTTTCTGACATTTTTGCCGGCCAGATCCGCTCGGCCGTCTTCCAGGCAGGATCGCGGGAGTCAGCCATGTTGGAACCCTTCTTCACTCTTCAGCTGGATATCCAGGTAATACAGTCTTAATTTGAAGTAATTGTAATGTGAGATTTCATAATTCAAATTCATTTAGTGTTTGTCCACAAATAGCAGGAGTCCTGTCGTAGAATTTCGTGTCATGCAATATGCACACCTGTTATCTGAGAGATTGAGCGTGGCAATTCCCTGGTCAAACTCAGAGCTTTCGCATAGGAAAGTTTCAAATTCAAATTACTTCTTGGTTAAAGGTAGTAATAGTCCTACTGTGCTATGTGACCCGTCGAAAATGATAGGCAGCTATTTTTGATTGCCATTACTATAACATGAACCTGACATAACCTGAAAAGTTGCACAAAAACTTTAGATTAGAGCTGAGAGGAGCTCTGAACATTTGTGAACCTATGAAGAAATTCCTGAAGGAGAGAGGGGTCGTTCGTACCTCCAGTAAAGACTCGTGAGTATTTCCAGGTAGTATTCATTGAAATTCAAGGAGATACTGGCTTGCTGCAGTGTAATGTAGGATTGTGCCTTTGGAAATGACTTTCACTTTTGCACGTGAACAGTTTACAATGGCTTTGTGTTTCAGTCGGAGAAAGTGTACACAGTGAAGGAGGCTCTTGAGGGTTTGGTCAGTAAGGAGTCTGTACAGGGATTTACCTGCTCCAAAACAAAGACACAGGTGAGATATCCACTTCACTGTCATGAACTCATGACTGTTGTCTGCTGGGGAAATTTTATGGTATTTAATGAGAGTTTGTTAAAAAGTTGATTTATAGTGAGAATTTCAAGTTGTCTTATAAAAACAATGTGTCAGTCTTTTTGTCTCAAATAACATGAGTGCCATTAAACGACAATCAGAGGAGGAATTTTTTGTCTAAAATTGATTTTAAGGATTTTCTTTTGGGTGTGTATTAAAAGTTTAATTTATTCTATCAACATATTAATGGTCTAATGGTTCACATGATCACAAATGAAATCAGTTGTACGTTGTCATTCTTGCATATATCGGTTTAAACATTAATATATGAAGTAAATACCTGTGTGTTGACAGGTGGAAGTGACTCGCAGAACTACCCTTGAGGAACTACCCCCTGTTCTTATTCTACATCTCAAGTTCTTTATTTACGACAAAAGCGGAGGCTGTCAGAAACTTCTGAAGAAGATAGACTATGCAACTGACCTTGAAATCAACAGAGGTCAGTGTACACAGTTCTCAAAGCCAAATAAACTTGGAGGGAAGGCTACCGTTTTGTGTGAGAATGATGGGGGGGGAGGGGGGGGAGGAGGAGGAGAACAAACCACTGAACACATCCCCAAATGACCAAAATGTGATCTGCAGCTCTCATTCTTGTGACACTCAAAATGTTCCCTTAAAATGCTAAAATGGTCTAGTTTAAACGTTAGCTTACCTCGTCTACCATGATCTAGTCTTCAGAAAGTACAGTATTTAGGATCTTTCAAGCCACATTTTGTTTGATGCTGATCATGCTCAGCCACTTTTATGATATAGAGCCATGTGACAGCAACCTGCGGATGGTCGTGGGTTTCCCTCGAGTTTTGCTCGGTTTCCCTCCACCATAATGCTGGCCCTCGTCGTATAAGTGAAATATTCTTGAGTACGGCGTAAAACACCAATCAAGTAAATAAATAAATAGAGCCATGTGTTTGGTGTGAAATTTAATTATTTGCTTATCAGAAACTTAAGTGTTGGTATCATATCAAAATTATGTGTAGTTTTATATACCAAGCTTATATGTTACACTGTGCTCTACGAAATGCTCAGTGCATGTTTAAAGACATTTGCATATAATGTAAAATTCATTTCAACTCCCTATTCAATTGCCAATAACTCATTTATCAGCGTACTGTATTGTCATTTGGCTATTGCAATTTACTACACATCTACCTGCAAATGCTCTACGGATTTTAGCAGTCATTGAGTGAGGAGCATGTATGTCTCTGACCTGTGGAAAATAGTAGTTTTGGTATTCAGACATAGCTGTCCAATAATCCTGCAAAGTTATCAAACCTGCCAGCCTTTCAGTTGGTAGCTTGCACAAAGTGCAGGAAATTTGCAGACTCCCCTGCTCTCACTTGGTAACAGTAATCGGTCAACAGCACTCATGTGGCCATTTCCGCAGCCGTTTAAGTCCACTTGTCTTCCACCAAAATGATGTGCAAGTCAATGGAACCTGAGAAAGTTTGTCAGTAATACCAAAGGTTGGTTGATTACCCCTGCCTCTTCGCTTCCCCCAACTTCGGGTTCCATGACATCAGTGAAAAATTCTGCAGTATGACTATAAAGAATTGAATACAGACAGCAATATATATGAATGTGAAATAAGGTCTGGGTTAAAGGCTAGTGTGGTCTGCAGTGTAATAACACATTGCTGTAGGAAATATTTCAACATTTGTCCAAAGGCAATACTGATGTTTCAGCTCAAGATTAAAAATAAACTTCCCCTGTATGAACTCAATATGTTTTCTATGCCAGTGAAGACATCCTGTTAGGCTATAGCCCAAACATATCCCTTATAAAACTTAATGAGTCATGTTACTGTGGTGGCTTTAAATTCATTGTCAGATGAAGTAACTAGAACAAAGACAGAATTTCTGAAAGCGAAGGTGAGAGCTGATTGTTATTGCGAAAGTAAACGTTGACATCTGTGGGTTATAGATGTGTGTACAAAGAGTCATTTTGTTAATATCAGAATGTTAATATGTCTGTTTTTTACATTATTCAGATTTACTGTCCCCCAACGTGCGTTCAAAGCTGCCGGCAAGTCAAAGAAATTACAAACTGTTTGCAGGTAAATTACTTGTACATGAATAATCATGCTTTGGCAATAAATTAACTGCACAAAAATAAAATTCTGATTCACATTGCAAGGTCAAGGTAGTAAGACCTGTTGTCATGATATGGGTGAAATACTGCCAGAGCGGTGTTCAGTCGTCCAGTCATTCAATACACCTTGGCACAAGGTGAAAGATAACATGGCAAATGATGAATAATAGTGATAATCTGACAAGTATGGTTGACAATAAAGGAAAAAAAATTATATTGTAAACAACAGAATAATCTGCACAGCACATGTGATTTGTGAATGTCAACAGAGCTTGGTTTTGGATTCATGTCACCATAAAGTGGAGTTTTGTATGACATCCCATGTTATCCAGACAATATTTGTACCACTTCATGTAGTAAAAACGGCCAGTGGCCATGTGTGGATGGTTAGAGGGTTTGTGTGGAAGTCGGGAAACCTGGGATCAGTACGGGTCAGGTCTTACCAAAGACTTTAAAATGGTACCTAATGCTGCCTCGCGTGGTGCTCAGCACTGATAGGCTAGAACAAGGAAACCGGACTGGTTGTCCCAGTGTCAGGGTAATGTGACTGGATGGGGTGTTATGCCTGGTGTCTTTAGCATGATATTTCAGTGGTGTCAGGGCTTTGACAGCATGGACTTGATCTGCCACAAGAAGACACCATGTTTGTACACATATCTAGTGACTCCTCATCTTATGACTGAAAAATTGAAAGCTATATGTATTTATTTATTTGATTGGTGTTTTAGGCCATACTGATGAATATGTCAGTTATTATTATTATTATCATTATGGTGAGAGGAAAACCGGGCACAGCCCGACAGAAACCCTTGACAGTTGTACATGTACATTTTTAGGCCGTAAATAAGGTCAAATTCTGTTTGGCCATGCCTCAGACTCTTTCTTCTTGAGTTTTCAGTGTAAGCAGATTGTCAAAATTAGAAGTATAACAGTTGTACTGTAGAAACTATGACTTAATGAAAAAAGTTGCCTTAAATGACAGCCATAGAGTTATTCCTTTTCTGTTTGCCCACAGTTGTTTATCATCATGGGAAGAACGTTACAGGTGGCCATTACACAACAGATGTCTACCATACTGGGATCAACAGCTGGATTCACATGGATGATAGTAATGTTAAACAAGTCAATCTACAACAAGTGCTCAAGTTTGTTTCTCCTCGCGTTCCTTATCTGTTGTACTATCGGCGTATGGATCTTGTGTAAGGCTACCTTGCCTACCCTGCTTTCAAAGGGGAATAACCCTAATGACAAGAGCAGACAACTCTAAGACTTTGTGATTGGGCATAGAGTGTGGCTGTGTGATATGCAAAATTGACATCGTAGTGAAAGAGTTAGTTTTTTTTTTTTCACTATATTTATATGTATGTACATAGTGTTGTACATGTAAAAATATTATTTGGTGACGAGTTGTGCTTAAAGAAACCTGTGTAAATAATTGCCCAAAATCAAGCCATGCAAATTAAAGGTTTTGGGTGATCGAATTTAGAAAATTGTTTCTACCAAACAGTTTTCATTTGACGTTAAATCATTCAGCGTGAAAACACGCCAAATGTGAAAGAAAAACTCGTGAAAGAAAAAAACTGGGCAGTGTTCATAACAAACAGCTGTTTTTCTTGACAATGTGTGTAAACCAAAATGTACATATTTGGTTTTCATGTACAAATTGCCTCTGAGTGAATCTGCCATGTACCATTGCAAGATGTTGTATAAACACGGTGTGTTTTTCCATTTTTGATGTTATGTAGCCTCGTCACATCTTCATTTGAAATTGATAGCCATTTTATACTTTTACATCTCATCCTTTGGCATATGAGGTGACTGGTGACTGGTTCAAATCTATTTCCCCCCACATTGTTAAGAAACCTTAAACATAGAACCCATAAACCTGACTGTTGTTAAGTAAATGAAAGATTCTTGAGTATGGCGTTTGAAACAAATCCGACAAATATTATTGGATGTAATAATATTCCCATTGGACGTTGAATCGTATTCATCAGATTGTTGTCAAACAATACAGCTGATGATTTGATTATACAACATAGCTGCTTTCATACATGTACAAATGCCATCTCATTCATTGCTTAGCGATTAGTGAAATATGTGGACTAATATATGAACTTGGAGCAGAGGTATGTAATGTGCATTGTATTAACAGCATTACCCAACCAAGAAGACCCAATTCTAAAGGCATTCAAAAGGAGCAGGGTGCTATTGTATGTATGTATGTGTGTATGTGTGTATATATATAATATATATATATATAGATAGATATATATATATAGATATATATATATATATATAGGTGTAAAAGTAAGATTTTTCTGATGTGGAGAAATGATAGAATAAAAAAACGAATAAACCTTGTCAACATCTGTATTCCGACTGCAGGATTCGAACGTCAAGTTCTTATCAAGAAATGAAGTATAACCGTTCTACATACAGGCTTTGTACACGGGCATGTGTCCAGGGAGTAAATGGTCACTAGGACAACCAATATTCAAGTGCGGACATGCAAAAGCATTGTGAACAGCTATACACAGAGAGAGATCAAAAAGGGTAATAATACTAATCTTTAGAAATTAGGGTAAAATCAAACAAAACAGTTCATTATATACATTAAACATGGCATTCTTAAATAATGTACAACAATGCATGCTTAATTAAGTGTGATCAAGTATGGCTTCCATTCAGGACGGGTTGATAGTTATTAATAAACAAAGTTTCTTTAACACACTCACATATATATATATACACACACACATTTATATATGTATGTGTGTGGCCTATCTTTTTATGGCTAGGAGTTATTTCCAAGCAAAGACTTTTGGTCAGATCTATTTGTATATACATGTATAAACACCAGATGTGCTTAAACAAAGAACATGTACAAGCCACATACCCTCTGCACATGCTACATGGCTCCTACACATGCTACATGGCTCCTACACATGCTACATGCCCCCAACACCTGCCTCATACCTCTGTACATGCTACATGCCCCCTGCACATACCACATACCTCTGCACTTGTTAAATTCTACTTACCCCGCTACATAATACATGCTCCCTATATATGCTACATAACCCCTACACATGTTACATAACCCCTACACATGCTACATATAATGGTTGATTTTACTGTTATACATAATCAGTGTACTATGAATGACTAACTCCAGAATTGCTAATCTGATCAAACAGAGTCTAATTGCATTATGAGGTCTTGATGGGTGTGAGCTATGCCCTTCATGGGATTTCAAGTGTAGCAGGCTTTATTAGAACATTGGGATGCTGTAGGTAAGTCAAACATGCTAGGGCCACAAAATCACAAGATGTCACTCAACAATCAGTCAGCAGTGTTTCTTGTTCTCTTATCAGCTAATAGTTGTCTTTGAATATTGACAATGTGGTAAACATCTTACTGAGACAGTATGTAGAACTGCAATTGCTTTGAAGGTAATCACTGGCCATACTGTACATGTGGGCAGTTTCGCTCTTGTGTCACCTTGAAAAATGAAATCTCTCAACACATTTTATTATTTAGGTATTGCCACCAGACAGTGACCATTAAGTTACAGGCTTACTTCAGGGCCCACAATGTAGGCTAATTTCATAGTAATTACACATGTATTACCATTGTGGTTACAATGATCTTAGCCTATGATCATTGTGGAATGGTTTATAGAAATCTGGATTTGACTAGACCATTATATAGGCTTTTATTTTGGGAATGCCTCGTTCACACATTTGGATTTGTATTACCGACTCTTGGTACGCGCTTTTTGTTATACCAGTTCTGTCAGCAGCCTGCAGATGGTTGTGGGTTGCCCCCAGGGCCCTGCCGGGTTCCCTCCCACCATAGTGCTGGCCACGGCTGCATAGGTGAAATATTATTTAGTACGATGCAAAACATCAATCAAACAAATGAACTTGTTATGCCAGACTTGATGTATACGCATCAGGAAAATCTAAAATTAGCGTTTCTTCGTTGTAGTAAGTAGCCATTTTGTTTCTTTATTTAATGACTCTCACAAGAATATGTGGTTCCAGTAAATTATTTGATTTTATTGATACAAGAAGTTGAATTTGAGAAGTTGATAGTACAAGTCAGACCGTGTGAACGTGGCTGAAAGTAAAACCATAAAGACAGCCAGATAGCTTGCCAATGGAGTGGAATATGTTTAGATGCTGTAGTTTAAGCAGAGCCATCTGTTGTGGTACACAATCCCTGAATGAGCCTCTACAAAGGCCTTTCATTACGCAGTATTACATTGTAAAGAAGTACATGTACCCCAAGTCTACAACAAATTCAACCAGAAAGGATGACTTAAGATGTTGTTTAAAACAAAATTTCATATAAACTCTGTCCAATGGCAAGACGCTTTATGTACTGGTGAATGTTCAAGGCTTTTTCGAAAGCAGGTAAGGAATAGCTTCAGGTCTTGTCATTTTATATTAAGGTGCATTTCTTGAACAGAGTTTGGAAGTTTGCATTTTGTGGATGCATGTAGATTAATAAAATGCTCGAGATCGATATGTGCATGTACACGTCATTAGTCTGGCTAAATTTCACAAATTCATCAGAATGTACAAAGTATGATAGTGTGCCAAATGAACATACAGTCATTTATGTTGACAAATTGGCTATTGATACATTACTGGAAATATGTACATGAAGTGACCTGTATTTTGTGTATCAGAGACTGTTATTGACTTTGTTTATCCCAAACTTGTTACCAATGTACCGTTTTGGTACATGTGACAGCACGAAGTCAAGCTGTGAAGTATATTACGATAAAACTCGTGTAAAAGATCAAGGGCAAACCTGTATGAAGTACAAATCTGGGAATTGAAATAACCAAATAATGGCATAATGTAACTGAGAACACTACCAGTATCTGTGAGGGAGATGAAGTCTTATGTGGCCAGTAGTATGTGGCAGCTGTTAGCTTTCCAGGTGAATCTGCCTTTGATACAGTTTTGTCATACCTGTATGTGTAATTGCACAAAGAGAACTTCCATTATTTTGTATGCTCCTACCACGTAGATGTGGTATTGTTGATTATTGTTAAAAAACAAAAAAAAAAAAAAAAAAACATAATAATTCACGGCTTACTCCATTCTGATGTGTTTTAGCTTACGTGTATGTAATATATAGTCTGCAATTCGGTTAGGCCTGCTGTTTAATTTAAATTATTTGGCAATCCATTACTTCACAATTAAAGAGCGAAAAATTAGTTAACCATGGAAGTACCTCTGACCAGGTCTGATTGAAATGTACTAGTATGTGCATTTATATAGACAGATGTGAGTAGTGGAATTTTATTTCCATGTCATCCAACTAATTTTTTTTTTCTTTTCTTTTTTGTGGTCGATACATTGTATGTTTTTGGGGATGTTTTTTCCTTAAGAGTTTTGTAATTAATAATATGACAGACGATTTTGTGTACACATTTTTGTTGGTTCTATTTTTTTTTCTATATATTTTATGCATTTAATTAGCTTGTTGATCAATAATTAAGAAACAGATCCTGAGATTATTCTGCGATGAGAATGAAAAAAACAAAAGATATCAAGCAAATGTGTTTTTCTGTTACGGGATCTTGTCAGTACCCTGATGGCATTGATTGTTGAGTGCATTTAGATTGGGATCTTTGGCCGCTAGTGTACATAGCAGGTAACATTTCCAGCTGTCACTAAGTCAGAAGTACTCCTGCTTGCATAGTGATATATTAAAAGATGCTTTTGGCATGTACAATCAAGGCCATGTTTTTAACGCCCTGGCTATTTGTACAATTGTTGCAAGAATAAAGGCCCTTGAGGCCTTGCATTTCATGACTTCTTGTCATATATATACCTCAAAGTAATTAACCTGTGGATGGTCCCCAGGCTCTGCCCGGTTTCCACCCACCATAATGCTGGTTGCCGTCATATAAGTAAAATATTCTTGAGTACGGCAGAAAACACTAATCAAATAAAAAAATAAATCAAAACAATTATTTTGATTTGCTTGTTTTAACGCCATGGTGAAGAATTTTTCACTTATACAATGGTCAGTCTTATGGGCAGAGAAAACTGGATTGCCCAGGATAAACCACCAACCATTGGCAATTTACTAACTTCTGGAGTTCACCAGATTGGTGGAAGATAAGTGATCTTCCATGACTGCTCAACTGTTTGTCATCAAAGCCCCACAGACAGTGACAAAATAAATTCACTGTGAAATAATCTTGTCTTGAGTAAAGGTTATCCCTACATTTATAGATGTCATTCAATTCCCAATAACACAAGAGCTAGAACACTACCCATACATCCATGCATAATGTTTAGTATCTCGACTAACGGTTGAGAAAGGGGTTTTTGAACAGCCAGTTAATTCAGTTTCTGGCTTGGAACTGTGTTAGCCCTGCACTATTCTCAGAGCGGTGGTGACTCAAAAAGTGTTTGATAGTGGTCCTCTTTCTAAGGTGATCTTACAAAAAGTTCTGGGGACATCTGCATTGTGGAGTTCTGGGGACAACTGTGTTGTGAAATTCTGGGGACATCTGCGTTGTGGAGTTCTGGGGACATCTGCGTTGTGGAGTTCTGGGGACATCTGCGTTGTGGAGTTCTGGGGACATCTGCATTGTGGAGTTCTAGGGACATCTGCGTTGTGGAGTTCTAGGGACATCTACATTGTGAAGTTCTGGGGACATCTGCGTTACGGTTAATGTTCTGGTGCAACACAATGATCCACAAGCCTCTAGCATCGCTGTAATCTCCGTCCAGCTCGTGCTGGCCTTCCCTTCGTGGGAAGATCTGTCAGCAATTCCCATACAGACGGTCATGAGTTTCCGAGGGCTCTGCTCGGTTTCCTCACACCATAATACTGGCCATAAATTCTGCAGTACAGTAGTAAAACTCCAATCAAAAAAATAAATCAACTACAATTTTTTTTTTTTTTTTTGTAATTAATTGCCTTTCACCAATAAGGTATACACATTAAGCCCTCTGGACAGGGGAAACAATGTCAAATGATGGTGATTTAATTTGGGCACTCCTGTTCATTTTTCACCAACAAAAATGACCGTAATTTATGGCATCAAAATATGCATCAGCTGAATTGAGGGAGCAGGCCAAGGTAATTAAGGTTTTTGCCTATCAATGGCTAGAACAGATGAGGTCAAGGTTCAAACCTGGCCATGGACTAGGAATTCATGGCTATTCAGTCTTTAGTATTCAGTGAAGCCCACTTATCTACTGTGTATGTCTACATCTGACATGGGGAGTTTGATAGTTACTTGCCAAAGGTTGGTGGTTTACCCTAGGTACGCTGGTTACCACCAACTATAAAACTAGCCTCTATTGCCTAAGCCAAAAATTCTTGAACATGACATTAAGCAACAACCACATCAACTGTAACATATTGATAATAAAATCTAAACTAAAGCAAATCCAAAACAAGCTGGTTTGATTTTTTTTTTTTTTTTTTTGATTGGTGTTTTACGCCGTACTCAAGAATATTTCACTTATACGACGGCGGCCAGCATTATGGTGGGTGGAAACCGGGCACAGCCCGGGGGAAACCCACGACCATCCGCAGGTTGCTGACAGACCTTCCCACTTACGGCCGGAGAGGAAGCCAGCATGAGCTGGACTTGAACTCACAGCGACCGCATTGGTGAGAGGCTCCTGGGTCATCACGCTGCGCTAGCGCGCTAACCGACTGAGCCACGGAGGCCCCCAAGCTGGTTTGAGCTTTTGACAACATAGGTGTAGGGCCTAATATTCAAATGTGTGTACGGTATCTAAAAACATCATTCAAATACATTGGCAACAATTTAGTACTTCAAAAAGAAATTAAACGTAGTGTACAATGATGAACAAATTTTTGAGTGTATCGTGGTTCTTACTTGGATTACAATAGGGCATACACATGTTTATACAGTAGACTCTCAGTAAACCGACCGTACTCGGGACCGAACAAAAATCTAGGTTGAGACAAGATGTCGGTGTATTAAATATGGGCAAGTAGCCTACAACAACAACAACAGCAACATGTGAAGGCCTATTGTACATACATATACGTTTAATTAAATTGTTAAAGAGCACAGTGATTCATAGCCACAAACTATGGAAAGAAGCTGATCTGTACTTTACTTTAGTACCTACGCATAATTACATTTCAAAAAATAGAATTTATCACAAGTTTATTTCCACACGGCGACGCTTTAAAATGGCAGGGAAAATTGTGACGGCAACTGTTGTTTGAGGCATTCGTATTCAGTCACTGAGCTACTAAGTGTAAGACTCATCTTTCACTCACAGAGTGACTAAACTCTGATCTCCGCGGGAGGTATGGTACAGTATCGAGACCGGTTGAAGTTGGCAAGAGTTCACATAAGCATATGATCTCCCTTCCCACTGATCTTCCGTCACCTGGAGAGCAGGCAAGTTGAAGCCAAACTCGGATTCCGTCGGACGTCGTGCAACACGCTGCGTCCGATTTGACATGACAGATTAACACTCACTGCAAATGTTTGTACTACAAACCACAGTAGGTATTGAGAATAGACAAGAATCGGTTTACTGAAGGCAATTAACATTAGTCAAATGGAGCAGAAAACGGACCATGAAATGTTGTCGGTTTTGACAAGACGTCGGGTATATAAGGTGTCGGTGTTGAGAAAGTCCACTGTATATATATATATTTGTAAATAAGTACATAAACCTGTATCAAAGTTACAATCTGCAGTGTAAAAAGGCTTAATGTGCAGACATACACTGCAGATATTCATGTACGTGCAACTTAAAATTCAACTCAGCTAAACAAAGGTCACAGTTACTGATTTTCCCACCCAGACATAAATATCACCTGTACAAGTATCAAACTGCATCCCTGTTGTCAGGTGAGATATTCCTCATGAAGCCTCACATCTTTTGACAAGGATGCTATTTCTGACAATTGTTTTTATTCTCCTTGAACATGATGAATAATTTTTATTTATTACCCAAAAATAGTAAAAAAAAAAATCCTCTATAGCAAAACATTCTGTTAATGGTCGTATTTAATAAAACAGTTAACAAGCATGTAATATCTTGTTAACTCATGTACATACATATAACTATCACAGTCTACATCACAAGATTTTGTGGGTTAGCATTTACGGGCGAGTCTTGAGGTCGTTATTTCAAACCTGTACAATGGTCTCGCCCAATTTCCAGCACTAAATAGAGAGTTATACTCACAAAGTGTAATCCCAAATAACCATCATAGTTTAACTACCGGTATCACAGTTATGAAAACATGTTAAGCAAAATACAATAACGTCTATAATAACATTAAATTAAACTCTCTTTAACACACAGATGAATGTAGTGTAAATCATTAATATTTCAACCATATCACTGTACAGTGGGAATGAGCTTAACTCACTCCTGTAAATGTGAAATATCCAAACTTCATTCACAACTACAAGTGACATATCACATGACCACATCTGTTATTATACTTCTCTTATGACAGATCTGGCAACAAGGACGCTATACGTCGCATTATTTACACAAATGTGTTGACAAACTACTACTACTAATAATGACATAAATAATAATAAAATAAACAACTGTGAGAACAGTAAGTTATAAACGACTTAACAATTTACTTCTCATAGGTTATCACGACTCCAACCTCTATAGCCCCTGGGATTAAGATAGATGGAGGGATATGAAGCTCCGCAGTTAGAGCCCACGGTCTTGTACTCGCAATTGCTTTACCCCTGTCTTTGGCTTCACAAAGTCTATCTTCATCCCAGATAGCCCTAACAAGATTTGTGGTACCGGTATTCAGTCTTCATGGTGTGAAATCCTCTACGTCTACCGGGTCTCATTAGACAACTGAAGGTACAGGGCTCAGTTGTTCAAAGTCCATCAAGATGAACTTAATGGGCTATTTTAATATCCTGACATTCCTCGTAACACTGATTCCATCGCCACCTCTTAAACAAACCACCACACAGCTGCGCACTTCAACTCCATGGGGCCGATTTCAATGAAGTCTGGGCTAACAGCACCCAAACTGACCAGCTCTAAAATGCATGTTCTTTTTTTATGCTTTTTTGGTTTGGATTATGACAATTGAAGTTGTTCTTGCAAACAGCAATGGAAATGTAATAGTTTTCTTGAGCATTTCAGTGCTGAAACTCAGTTAAATTTTAAACCCAAAAGTAGGTCTCGCGACACTTCAAAATGGTTGTCTACGGCAAGGTACTCGGTACCCCCAAAGTTCTAGCAGTCAGTGTGACCACAAGGCAGTGAGTGAATTAGTTCCAGTGGTGTGGATAGTAAATTATGAGATTTCACCGGAAAATTACATATAAATCCATGGAGGAAGTGATTTGGACTGCCATGGGTTGGAAGGAGATGGGTGTTTAATATCCGCATCATGTTTTTGAGAGGCGTTGATGGACTCAGTGTTACGATGAATGTCAGAACTTAAAATAGAACACTTAGTCCATCTAGAGGGACTAGGTTGTTCAAAACTGTTTTGAAGGCAAAGAACACACTAAAATGAAGCATAAGTAAGATAACAAACCATAAAAAAAACCATCCTGCAAAATAGTTTGACTAATTTTTTAAACTTCTTCCAACTGAGTAAAATGGTTTTAAAACATCAGATTCTACAGTGGGCCATAGTGAGCCAGAGGGTATCAGTGACATCACATCCACATTTTTGACTTGAAATAGCTCATTTCAAAGTCCATTCGGTGAAGGTTATTGAAGGTTGCTGGAAGACCTTCCCACGTAAGGCCGGAGAGGAAGGCAGAATGAGTTTGATGCAATCAAGGTAGAGGCATACAGAAAAATTCATATATAAAATAACCTGTCTGGACGAGACACTATTCATCCAATACGCCAAAACATATGTACTATGGTGGAATTTGTTGAAAATCTTACCAAATATACACAATAACAAACATACAGTTTACTGAAGAAGTTTTCTATGTTAACTTGGAGCTGTTACAAGACCATATAACTCTTCATTAAGAGTGCACAGCTGAAGGAGAAAACCATCGTTTGGAAATATGGCTCGTTTGCTGCGAATCTGCATAATGCTGTCGGTCACAGTCATCTGCTTCTTCATCATGAGGTAGGCTATAATGAGGGTCGCTGAACGGCTCACTCCCATCATGCAGTGCACAAACACTTTCCCTGAAACACACAACACACACACAGGTATCGGCTGCCTGTCGGTCATCTTCACATCCAGCCTTTGACAAATAAAGTCACAATCCAACAAAAGCTTGTTACTCCAGCAAAACTCTAGTGCTCAGCTAAGTTACTGTATTTTATTTAATTTTTGTTTAACACCATAATTAACAATTTTTCACTTATAAGATGGTGGTAAATTTTATATTATTGTGGCGGAAATGAAATGAATCAATGCTTAGGGTTTAACGCAGAACTTTTTTTCAGTCATACGATTTATTTATTTGATTGGTGTTTTACGACATGCTCAAGAATATTTCACTTACATGACCATGACCAGCATTATGCATGGTGGGAGGAAACCGGGCAGAGCCCAGTGGAAACCCACAACCATCTGCAGGTAGCTGACAGACTTTCCCACCTACGGCCGGAGAGGAAGCCGGCATGAGTTCAGTCATATGACAAGGAATTATGTGTGTGTACATAAATGGTGTCTTCCTGTCGCAGGGCGAGTGCTGTCGCCACTGATGTATCATGCCAAACACACCAGACATGACACCCCAACCTGTCACATTATACTGACTCCGGGCCTACCAGTCATGTTTCCTCTCTCTGACATCTCAGTGCTGAGCACCAAGCAAGACAGCAGCAAGTATCGTTTTTAAAGTCTTTGGTATAATCTGACCTGGGTTTGATTCTGGGGTCTCCTGACTTCAACTGGGACTCTCTCACCATTAGGTCTCCAAACCAGCCTGGAGGAAACCGAAGTGCCCGGGGTAAACCACAGACATTTGGCAAATTACTGACAAAGTTTCCCAAATGTGCACACTTGGTGGGAAACGGGGGCTGTTAAGCGAATGTTGAGATTACACGAATCACCACATGGGCACTGTCAACTGTCTGTGTCACCAAGGTTCCATAAACATGCAGTGAGACAGCAATCTACATAGTCCCCACCCTAGGCCAGATTTGAACCCAGTTTTTCTCAAGTGATGCAAGCAACTTTAACTGCTCCGCCACATACCCAGTAAATTACTGTAGGGTACTCCAGAAAACAAGCCACTACTAAAGTCAGTTTCTTACTTACCCCCTGATGATAATGCCTTGTCTATAAATTCAGCTGCCTCTTCAAAATGTTTGGACATCTTATAAGTGGAGATGTCCATGGCTGGAATGCCCAGGTACTGAATACTGACATCCTCATAGAAGTCCTGGGAGGTTGGGATCTGGTTAAACTTGACACCTTGGGCAGCATTCAGCACGTGGGTCACCTCCAGTTGTTGGAGGAGGGCCTTATCTTTGGCAACATGCCTGCCAAACCAATGGAGCAAACTCAGCTTTACATGGAGAGATATAAAACACAGTATAACATGATAAGTTAACGATTAGGAGTTTAAACTACATGTTCTTAAACTAGTTTTTCTTATGCTCTTCCCAATTTAACTTCAGAAACCTGCCCATTGGTTTGTTAGAATCCAAAGCCACACTGCGAAACCATCACTCAATGTGGAATGAGGTATGCAGGTGACTTTCTTAGTCGAAAGCTATGTTTCAAGTATGTGGTACATGTAATATAGCCAACCCAGGGAGCTGAAATTCAACAAATTCTATAAGCAGTTGCCAAATCCAGTCACACATTGGTAATTTGACCTTGATTCCCCTGCCCTTCTTAAGCAAAGACTAATCACAAAAGCCTATTTATGAGGCCTTGGAAAGAGAGTAACATTCAAGAAATTTTATTGTCATTCAAACATCCTGAAAACAAAAATCATATCCTACCTGTTTCCAAGTAAAATATTTGGGTAGACCTCATTGTAGTTGTCCTTTGGGACCTCTGGCACGGTAAACATCCAAAATGTGGGCTGTGCACCAGAGGGTGTCTTACCCTGAGATTTGCCTGATTTCTTGGAGAGCAAATCCTTGAGGACTTTCACACAATCACCGTTTGTCTGTGCCATAATGAATGCTACCTCTCACAGGATTTCTCTGCAAAATGTTCAGCAACATGTATGTAAACAATTCCATGGTACACAAACATGATTTTGTGGCGTTAAGATCTTAACATTTACTTTGGTCATTTGGTATCACAAATTTGCCTGCTTCTCACAAGTCCCACTGCAAACTATTTATTTACTTGATTGGTGTTTTATGCCATACTCAAGAACACTGTAAAGACTAGGTTTCTGTAACATGGATAATATTCATCAATTCATTGACAAATTTTCTTGTGATGATGAACATCCGAGAGGTGGGGCGCCAGTGACCAACAAAGACATCAATTAATCTTGTCTTTGTGCAACTCCCACATTTTGTAAGCATGGTTTTGACCAATGAGAGACTTTATTTCATCACCTAAAAAGGGTATGTTCAAATGAGGAAACTAAACAAGGAGGAAACTGTATAAATGAATATGTATAATGATAAACTATTTTATGCAGATTTACACTTCATTACATGTATTTATTTGATTGCTACCTAACTCAATAATTTTTTAATTCAGTCTCAGGATGGCTCATATTTACTGAGACGGCTGCCATGAGTTCGACCTTAACCTGCGACTATTATAGACTATGTATATAGTAGTCCCAGCCTTAACCAAAATTGAAAGTTCACAGCTGATTTTTAGGGCTAGCCTCCACTATTTAGACAGTTATTGTTGGGTACTATGGCTGGTTTGGCAATATCGTGTTATAGCACCCCACATATTTTCCCTCCATTAGTCAAGCCTGTGCCTGGCGTCTGCCTCCAGTGAATTTGACTGGATGTCATTTAAGCCCCCTTTTTGCAGGAAGCCATGCCAGGCAGGGTGTTCTTTCCTGCAGTATAGACTAGGATATATACAAAAGAAATGTGCAGTCTATATCCCAACTTATGCTAGGTGATTCTGTCCAACGACGTGGAAACATTCATCACTAGGGACGTTTTGGGGGATAATGGGGAGACAAAAACGGGCATGGATACTTTTTCGGGGGTATATGTAAAAGAAATCTGCAGTCTGTGGAGGGCTATATCACGACTAATATATAGTAGGTGATTAAGTCTTCACGACGTGTAAGCATTCTGGAAAAGAGATTTCTTTTGGGGGCTATTGTGGATCAAAAAAGGGCATGGTAAATTTTTTGGGGGTACATACAAAATACGTAGTCTGTAGAGGGCTATATCACAACAGATATACATGTATAGTAGGTCTCAACGACATGCAAACATTCATCAGAAGTGAATTTTTAAGGGGTTATTGTGGATTGAAAAAGGGCCAGAGTAACTTTTTTGAGGGTAAATATAAAAGAAATGTGTAGGCTGTGTGTGTATGTCACGACTAATATAAAGTAGGTGATTCCGTCTCAATGACATGCAAACATTCATCTAAATGGAAATTTTTGGGGGCTACTGTGGATCGAAAAAGGGGCAGGGTTACTTTTTCAGGAGGGGATGTGCAGCAGAAATGCGCAGTTTGTAGGGGGCAATATCACGACTAATACATAGTAGGTGATTCCATCTCAACAACGTGCAAACATTCTTCAAAAGAGGTTGGGTGTGGGGGAGCTATTGTGGATCGAAAAAGGGGGCATGGTTACTTTTTCGAAAGCATATACAAAAGAAATGCGCATTCTGTGGGAAGCTATATTTCCTAAATGGCATTTGTATAATGATTGGCATCTGTTAAAACATCTGCAAATTTTTCAACCTTTTCTCCAAAATAGCCTTCTGACATGTCTGATAGCAGGTAGCCACTATTTGGCTTCACCAATGCAGTCCTGAATGGTTGTCCACATTTTGAAAATATGTTTGCTTTGCATAGACATACATGTGTAGCTTCCACCGACTTTCACAGATTTCTGTATAATTGCTGAGTGTGCCCTACATTTGCATACCATATTGTTTTTGTGTTTAGGGGTATATACCTGCATATCCACATGCGTTTTGCCTGAGGCTAACTTTGAGCATGCAACAAAAGGCTGTTTATGCAATTTTGTGTTTGTTTCTTCTGTTGCCCAATGCATTAAACCCAATTCCACGCCCTTTCTTGAATATCGGTGTGCAACCAGCCCTCCCCGTGACAAGATTTATTGGCTGGCATATATTGTGAGTTAGCGACGGGGTGCTATTTGGCGAGTAATACTAGTTCAACGCTCTTATATCAGTGGTGTTACAGCGCTCCAGAGCGGGTTTTAACCCGCATAAATTGTATCTCGAGATGGATTTGGGGTGATATTTCACTAACGGGAAGGTTGCGCAGTCGTCACCATACACACGAGGTGGCCATTCATGCACCTACACCACGCCTTTCCTCCTGTTCCTTAGGACACAAGATATCAGACAGAACCAGGCGACAAAAAAAAATCGGTGGATTGCTATAACACGATATGACGGATGGTTTCCTATTTCAACTTTAGCTATCAGAATAAAACAGCGCTATATGCTTACCGTCTGAAGTCTATCTCAACGTAAATGGCCAAATTACCTTTTAGCATAACGAGAATAAATGTTATGCCGTAAATTCGAAAATATCGACGACGAAAATAAAGCCAAATGTCCTTCTTGTTGCTATCACGTTGCTTTATTTATCCATGTGTCAGCCACCGAGTCAGTAGCCAAAAAGCTAAACCACCCTTAGAGTTGGCAGACACTATTCCATATTAAGCTCAGAGTGTCATAGAAAGGAAATCTATACAAGACACCAAGGGGACATATTTCATTTCATGTATTTTACCTTGTATATTTACCTTTCCTACTTTGAACTTGTCTACATATTTTGTTTTCATTTTTACTTGTTTGATTTTCCGCCTAACGACTTAGTCCGCGATTTTCTAAACACCTATCGTGCAGTTGAGGAGATGGCTGCACCAGTTGTTGTTTGTTTTTTATTTGGAATTTTGTTGCGTCTTTGGTTTTTCCGAACAAGATTGCCGACGTGGATATCTACATGTGTTGAAATTACAACTCCTGTGAATGCATGGAATCGTGGTTAGTCTGAAAATAGACGTAGTTAATATAAAAAAACCTACTGTTGGAAACTGGTCTCCTAATAACGGTCCCAGTTATGCTGACTTTATGCTGGTGCGATTATTGCCCGCTTAACATCAGAAAGTGTAGTCCGAAATTGCTGCAGTTGTAAAGACAAGATTCACTGATCCTTTTGTTAGTCAGTGAGCCCCTTTTCAGACGTCCATTGTGAAAAACTGCATAGTTCATAAATGAAGTGACTCTACCACGTGACAGCAGCCTTGATTTAAAATTTCCCCCGATTGCTCTCCAGTTAGATTTGACAAAATTTTGTTCGGCCAAGGATGGCCCCAAACCAACGTCAAAGTGCGCTCCTTTTCAAAACCTGAAGAAGATGCAATAGCATTTTGACATGCCATTTGCGACAAAAGTTACATGTCAAATACATTTCCTCCAAGTTCAAGTTTGCAGTCACACGTTTCTTAACTTTTCGCCTGTTGGTTTGTCACAAGCACAACGTCGATCAGTTATTTTCAAGGCAGCATCATCCAGAGATTCTTTCGTAATGCTCAAAACAACCTGTTGTTTTGCCAGCCTTGACATATTTGACAAGGGCAGGTAACTGCATCAGGTTTTTTGAAAAGACCATCAGATGTTGATGTGCAGCCCTACAAAATTTTGCCACACCTAACATCAGAGCAATCTTGAACTACAGAAAGAGTTAACGGGGCATTATGTCTGCTTTCAGCATGGATTTTGGCTAATTTAAATTTTTACCACATCTCTTATTTAATACAAATCACAAGCCTCAGGTTGAGGTTAATAATAGGTTAAAAGGTGTTGGAAAGTGTGGCAAAAAGTACAAATTTTATTGTGCTACAAATTTCTTGTGAGCCTAAAGTAACTGTCACTATCACTTTAAATTACATACACAGCATTTGAAACACACTCTAGTCTGAAAGGCCAAAACATCAAAGAGAGGCTACTCAAATCTGGGCACTTCACATAAAAGTTGACACAGCATGTGTACATTGTGAACGTCAACAAAGCCAAGTTTTGGCCTTTTGTTGTGATGAAGCAGTTTCATACGTGATTTAACTTCCATAACTGACATGATGAGAAGTGTTCCCTACTTCGTTGCTCCTAATTAAACACAGTCCACACCATGCATGATGATCATTGATGCTGAGTCACTATGTCCAAATTGCAGCAAACAACAGGAGTGGTAAAGTGTTCAGTGTAGTTTACCTCCTGTGGTACAGGATGTGTACATTGGCTTGACATCATTGATGTATTCTCGTATTAACTCCACTTATACTATGAATAAATAAATAAATAATCTCCATCCTGTTTTATTTCTGTTGCTTTGACAGTTGTGGAGGGGTTGTCACTGCAAAGAGGCTCTGTCTCTCCATATGATGGAGATTTGTTTCATGAGGTAGGATATATTTAGTTGTTCTGTCATCTGCTATGAGTTTTAACAGTACATGTACATACCCTAAATGGCCATTAATTTCGTCCGTGACTAAGTTGCGCTTTTTTCCTGATTCTGAGAATGCTGGTAATTTTAGTAAGGTGATTTGAGGTTTGCTTTGAAGATGAGATGATTGTCCACGGATTTCTGGCAGACCTTCACACATAAGACCGGAGAGGTGTGGGAATGTACATCAGTTATTGCGAAAGGTTGATGGTTTATGCCATTCACTCCAGTCTCCTCCACCCATAAAACTGACTGCCATCATCATATATACATGTGCCTGTAAGTGAAACATTCCTGAGTTAACAGCAATCAAATAAATGACAAGTTCATGTAAATCAAATCAAAATGACAAGTTTCACTTCAAACCCACGTGTAGTATTATTGCACATTGTGCAATATTGTGCATCCCTAAACTTTCAGAGTATCCTTAACCTTTTAGGACATTTAATCCCATTTAATTGTATTAAACAACCAAATAAACAAAACAAATAAATAATGTACATGCACACTCAAAGCTAGATACCGGCCCCGACAGCACAGTTGATAGAGTGTCCAGGTTCAATCCTAGGGCAAGTCACATGTAAGACCTTAAAAGAGGAATTTGTAACTTCCTCGCTTGGCGTTCAGCATGAAGGGGATAGTGCAACGACTGGTTGACCCGTATCAGTATGATGGCTCGGGCGGGGCAGCTCACTTGCCTGTGGTAAGGCTTTTCAGTGAAGCAGCACTAGATAAAAGAGCGGTGGAAATCTGTCCTGCAACAAAGAGGCACATTATATGCACTCTAAGGATTCCTTCGTCATCATATGACTGAAAAATTTTTAAGTACGACATTAAACCCCAAGCACTCACTCACTCAAAGCTGGATCATCGTCATATGACTGAACAATTGTTAATAACGACGTTAAAGCCCAGGCTTTTGTACTTTCGCTTTTGTACGTATATATATATATATATATATATATATATATATATATATATATATATATATATAAAGCTGAATTACTGAATTATTCAATGGAATTAAAGCACTGCTGGCATATTATTGAAAAGAAAGTGCTCTTCTGAGTGCCTTGTTCATAGCATCCATTGATATTCCTCAATAAATTTGTTTTTGTCTGATTTATATGATTTATACAAAATAATTTGTGCTTACTGCCTTCCTATTTATGTCGAGCTGTCAATTTCTGTCTGATACATTGGTTTAAACCTTATAGATTATTCAGAAAATTGGATCTCATATTCATTTATCAGTATTCCGCAGTCATATAAGTGAAATATTCTTGAGCATGGCGCAAAATACCAATCAAATAAATTAATATCAAATCTATATCTTGCACAATATGCATTCTTTTTTTTCCTCAGACACCTCTCTTGTTAAAGTTTTTGGACCTTTACACCAAGAGATGGCCAAACTCTGTGCACCTGTTGTTTATTGTAAGTATTTTTCTGTGCGGGATAAGTCTTCAAGCTGCAAATTTGTTGCAAGTTCAGTCTGTTAATAAGTGTCGGAGTGTTTTCAAAGAAACATTGGACAGTGTTTAATTCTTCTAAACTCTTTAACAACTTGCAGTTATAGTTATTTGGCATGTTTGGCTCACTGAAAAGGAAACACTTTAACTTCGTGTTTTGAAAATGGAGTTTGCTGAAGATGAAGTCACTTGACTGTTGAAAGAGCAATATTATCTGATATGGGGTATACCATGTTTACTGTATTTCACCTTAACTTTAGCATTTTTCATGTAAGGCATTGGCTTTATTCTGATTGATTCCCTTAACATGTTAAACAGGCAGCAGACTTTCTCATTGGAATTTTGCTTGTGAGGATAGCGAATCTCTTTGCTCGATATCTGGTGAGTGTACAGTTGTTCACATAAACAGTTTGTTTGCTTGATATCTGGTGAGTGTACAGTTGTTCACATAAACCGTTTGTTTTCTTGATATCTGCTGAGTGTTCTATTGTTCTCATAAATGGTTTCTTTACTCGATAGCTGGTGAGTTTACAATTGTTCACATAAACAGTTACTTTGCTTGATACCTGGTGAGTTTACAGTTGTTCACATAAACAGTTTCTGTGCCTGATATCTGGTGAGTATACAATTGTTCACATAAACAGTTTCTGTGCTCGGTATCTGGTGAGTTTACAATTGTTCACACAAACAATTTTTTTCCGTGATATCAGGCGTGTATACAATTGTTCACATAAGCAGTTTCTTTGCTTCGTATCGGAGGAGTATACAGTTGTTCACATAATCTGTTTATTAGTGTCTGGTGGTTCTAGAATTCTAGATAGGTAATTTCTGTGCTTGATATCTGGTGATTATACAATTGTTCAGATAGCCAATCTCTGCTCAATGTATCTGTTTGCTAGGTAACTGTGGCATTAGAAACTGTCAGAGTACCTCATCTGTTTGCGTGGTATCAGTGGCATTAGAAACTGTCAGAGTACCCCATCTGTTTGCTTGGTATCAGTGGCATTAGAAACTGTCAGAGTACCCCATCTGTTTGCGTGGTATCAGTGGCATTAGAAACTGTCAGAGTACCCCATCTGTTTGCGTGGTATCAGTGGCATTAGAAACTGTCAGAGTACCCCATCTGTTTGCGTGGTATCAGCGGTATTAGAAACTGTCAGAGTACCTTATCTGTTTGCTTGGTATCAGTGGCATTAGAAACTGTCAGAGTACCCCATCTGTTTGCTTGGTATCAGTGGCATTAGAAACTGTCAGAGTACCCCATCTGTTTGCGTGGTATCAGTGGCATTAGAAACTGTCAGAGTACCTCATCTGTTTGCTTGGTATCAGTGACATTAGAAACTGTCAGAGTACCCCATCTGTTTGCTTGGTATCAGTGGCATTAGAAACTGTCAGAGTACCTTATCTGTTTGCTTGGTATCAGTGACATTAGAAACTGTCAGAGTACCCCATCTGTTTGTTTGGTATCAGTGGCATTAGAAACTGTCAGAGTACCCCATCTGTTTGCTTGGTATCAGTGACATTAGAAACTGTCAGAGTACCCCATCTGTTTGCTTGGTATCAGTGACATTAGAAACTGTTAAGACTTAAGGGGTGTGTAGAAGTTTTACTCCTTTGTTTTAGCTGCAGTACATGTACAAATTAGTTACTGTAACAACTAATGATGGTGTTCTTGTGGTTTAAACACACTGGAAACTGTAACTTGAACTGAGTGTAAAATAGTACCAGTTAAAAACACAGTTAAGACTGTTAAGTAATAGGTTGATTTTAACCAAAATATCTGATTTGTGTCTCTCTTTTTTTTTTGTCTGTGTAGTTGGAAAAACAGAGCAGAGATGTAAAGTCTTACTCCTTAGACAGCCAGCCGTTACTTCTTAAGTCTAAGGACTTGGTTTGGCTACAAGTTTCAGTCCTTGTTGTGTAAGTGTTTAAAGTAATTTAAAGGATTAGTGTCCAGATTAACTACTTGTCCTAAGTATAAAGATTATAACCTGTTTAACATTATGTTACCAGGAGGACCTCCGAGGAAGGTAATTATGACTTTAAATCCACCAAAAACCATAGATTTACTACCCTGGCCAATCTCCAGCCGGCCGGCCGGTAAAGCTCAACCAGTGACGTCATAGATTGCCAACACAAGTCTAGCTGGCATACATAACCTGGGAATTCGTATCAAAACGATGTCATTTTCGAGATGAATTCTAGCTACACAGAAGCAAATATACCGCCATATCAATTTGAACCCACAGTGTATGACGTTGAAGTTCCGATTTATGACACTGACATTTCTGGTCAGACTTCAGATTCCGAGTTAAAGCTATAACTTTATCATGTGTTACCCAGTAGATCTATTTTTCATGTGTATATCAGATTTAATATTTACTATTCTTTCCTTCTGTCCCCTTCACAATAAATATCATTTTATTCCCCGAGTGGATTTACTTCAAAAATGGTTTCACGGAAATTAATTTTTATGCACTTAATCAAGGCAATACTGAAAAAAAAAAAAATTCTTTCAACTGTTTAATTTTCTTAGTTACATTATGGCCGGAATTATTCACGCACATCAAACAGGTACATGTATTATGAAAGGTGACTTCAATCCTCTTTTGTTTCCTGCGGTGTCACTAATCCTAGTAACGTGGATCAGACAGAGACAAAATTATCACTATGTAAGATTGCTTTCGCACCTACTCTGAGCAGTATTCAAAGAGATGTCACTTGTTTTCGCACATTTGATTAGTAATTTTAATCAACAACCAGTATTTCAACCCCAGTCATTAATTCTTGAATTACGCAGTCAAGTAAAAGAATAAGTTTTGGACTTTTTTGGGTTTTAATCATCCACTGTGGCCGGCCAGAAACTGCTAGCATTGCCGTACCTGTCGGACAGCCATCGAGTTGTTGTACATGTTCACAATTTGTTAGAAGCTCACTCGTTGGTTCACAGGAGAGACACAACCATTGGGATAGTGTGCATCAAAGCAACATTCCTTGGAAGCCATCACCTGGTTGAATCTACCCTTCTTTCACTGTACCAGCATATCAAAGATAGATCAAACTAATGGCAAATGAACTTCCGCTTTGTTTTACACCCACCAAGCCCTATCCCCAGAGTTTATATACATATATTTAAAGCCTAATTTTTACTCCCTGCTGTTAAAATTTAGCTGCAGCCTGGATTTCTTATCCCAACTCCTGTCAGCCCGGCAAAGATTTGGCTGTGTTTGGTGGGCATAAAACCCTTCCGTCTTGTGCCATGAATTCATGCTTTTCTGAAGGACAAATCGTCTGGAAAGTTAAAAAACTTTCAGGCTTCTTTGATGACCTTTTTTTACAACCGTATGCAGAACAGCAAACCCTTTCGTGGATAAATTTGATATGCTTGTTGTCACTTGTGTGGCTTTTTAACACTGAACTAAATGGCGAAGCCCATACAGCTGGTGAAGGTTGAACTTGTATGATGTCATTCGGGGGAGACTACTGAGTGTTGGCAGAAAAAATACAGAAACCCACCCTCATTATCTAATGATTTTAATGCCATATTACTCAGACTATTGTACTTTTTTCCAGTATTTTTTTGCACACAATTTAACAATATACACAGGGGTTGCTAATTGTGAATAAATAACCAGTCTGGACACTAATCCTTTAACATATGTTGTGTCATTCTTTTTTATCATCGTAATGCAATGATATACAGTTTAGCCTAAGATATAATATAGTACCAGTATATGATATTCCTGGTTTAAATTCCTTTTCATTTTACACAGCTACAAGTATTGTTTTTACATTTCTAATATTATTTACTATTTAATATTTCAGTGGTAGTGTGAGGCAAGATATGACCGCTGATCAGAAGGTTTTGTCAGATGTGTGGTGAACAGCAGTTATTCACACAGTCTCTTGGGTGAAAAACCGGAACACTGCCATGAGAAGGAAAAAATTATACATAGAATAATCTTGAGTGACTATCTTGTCAAGAGAAAGAAATAGCTTACTGGTACTGTCTACATGTAAACCCAGTTTGTTTGACCTTGATCACTAATATTCAGTTGAGTATGTTTTGTTTCTGTTTCAGCCATTTTTTCAACCCTTACAGTCTGTCTGCTTGCCTGGGAAAGTCCACCACTGTGTTCAACAGTCTGGCCGTTCTCCTCACATTCTGGGCTGTTCTTAAAGGTAGAAACAATAACAGCACGTTGTTTACCTTTATGATGCCTTTAAATTTCTGCCAAAGCCCCACTCATGTGGCTTGATTTGTCGTATTAGCTCATCAGTTTTACACAGTGCAATGTGTCAAAATGTACAAATTGTCTGAAATATTGTATCCTGTTCAGCACACACCTACGAGTCGTATTTTCAAGTTCACGGCATGTGAATCCTGTTCCTGCGACCTCACGACTCTTAAATACCACTCATGAACTCGAAAGTTATCTGCAGGATCGAGTTTGTGACCTTCGCCTTGGGAAGTTTATCAAAGATGGCAGACAAGATATCAGCTAACAATTTATAAACCTTCTCATCCTCTGTCCATGCATATTCGCAATATCACTGTGGTAAAACAACGACAGCAACAAGTTACTCACTGCCAGCAGGACAGAAGCACGAACTGCCTACTCAGTCGCCATCTTGTTTTGTAGGCACTACTAGCAAAACTGTCCAAATAATTCCACCATGAATGATGTTTAAGAGGGTGACCAAACACAGCATTACTCTCCATTTAAGCGACATTACCATTTCGGGATACGCACCACTACACTCGCCACAGCAAAGCAGAAGTGATCAAATAAGCACCCATTTGCGGACAGTGACCTTTGAAATTTCTGCGTTCACAGCCAAACAAATAGCTTTCAAAGTAACACTTTTTACTTGGTGTTTTCAGTTTCTCCATTGTTTATACTATAGGTTATTGTGGATGGGGACACAATTTCCAGTGCAGAATTTCAAGGAAAAATGTAGCAAACATGTTCCCACTAGGTTAAAACACAGCCTGTCAAGTGAAAATTAGCACCCAGCCCCTGTGTAATGTGAAATCATACGACATTTCTGTTTAGAAAAGGGCGGCCTTCTGAAATGCGAAAGCGACTTATTGTAGGCAGGCTGTTGTTGTCCTCCCTATGTATAGCTGTAGCAGGGTGCCAGTCACTGTACCCCATCATGCAGAGCCCTAAGCTCACAATCTTACTCTCCATATTGTATGCTCCCTGTTGTTGTACTCCCTGTGTATAACTGTAGCAGTGTACCAGTCACTGTACCCCATCATGCAGAGTCCTAAGCTCACAATCTTACTCTCCATATTGTATGCTCACTGTTGTTGTACTCCCTGTGTATAGCTGTAGCAGTGCGCCAGTCACTGTACCCCATCGTGTGGAGTCCTAAGCTCACAATCTTATTCTCCATATTGTATGCTCCCTGTTGTTGTTCTCCCTGTGTATAGCTGTAGCAGTGTATCAGTCACTGTACCCCATCGTGTGGAGTCCTAAGCTCACAATCTTACTCTCCATATTGTATACTCCCTGTTGTTGTACTCCCTGTGTATAGCTGTAGCAGTGTACCAGTCACTGTACCCCATCATGCGGAGTCCTAAGCTCACAGTCTTACTCTCCATATTGTATGCTCACTGTTGTTGTACTCCCTGTGTATAGCTGTAGCAGTGTACCAGTCACTGTACCCCATCGTGTGGAGTCCTAAGCTCACAATCTTACTCTCCATATTGTATGCTCACTGCTGTTGTACTCCCTGTGTATAGCTGTAGCAGTGTACCAGTCACTGTACCCCATCATGCGGAGTCCTAGGCTCACAATCTTACTCTCCATATTGTATGCTCCCTGTTGTTGTACTCCCTGTGTATAGCTGTAGCAGTGTACCAGTCACTGTACCCCATCATGTGAAGTCCTAAGCTCACAATCTTACTCTCCATATTGTATGCTCCCTGTTGTTGTCCTCCCTGTGTATAGCTGTAGCAGTGTACCAGTCACTGTACCCCATCATGCAGAGCCCTAAGCTCACAATCTTACTCTCCATATTGTATGCTCCCTGTTGTTGTACTCCCTGTGTATAGCTGTAGCAGTGTACCAGTCACTGTACCCCATCATGCGGAGTCCTAAGCTCACAGTCTTACTCTCCATATTGTATGCTCCCTGTTGTTGTACTCCCTGTGTATAGCTGTAGCAGTGTACCAGTCACTGTACCCCATCGTGTGGAGTCCTAAGCTCACAATCTTACTCTCCATATTGTATGCTCACTGCTGTTGTACTCCCTGTGTATAGCTGTAGCAGTGTACCAGTCGCTGTACCCCATCATGCGGAGTCCTAGGCTCACAATCTTACTCTCCATATTGTATGCTCCCTGTTGTTGTACTCCCTGTGTATAGCTGTAGCAGTGTACCAGTCACTGTACCCCATCATGTGGAGTCCTAAGCTCACAATCTTACTCTCCATATTGTATGCTCCCTGTTGTTGTCCTCCCTGTGTATAGCTGTAGCAGTGTACCAGTCACTGTACCCCATCATGTGGAGTCCTAAGCTCACAATCTTACTCTCCATATTGTATGCTCACTGCTGTTGTACTCCCAGTGTATAACTATAGCAGTGTACCAGTCACTGTACCCCATCATGCGGAGTCCTAAGCTCACAATCTTACTCTCCATATTGTATGCTCACTGCTGTTGTACTCCCTGTGTATAGCTGTAGCAGTGTGCCAGTCACTGTACCCCATCATGCGGAGTTCTAAGCTCACAATCTTACTCTCCATATTGTATGCTCCCTGTTGTTGTTCTCCCTGTGTATAGCGGTAGCAGTGTATCAGTCACTGTACCCCATCGTGTGGAATCCTGAGCTGACAGTCTTACTCTCCATATTGTAGGCAGTCTTCTGTTGTCCTCCCTGTGTATAGCTGTAGCAGTGTACCAGTCACTGTACCCCATCATGTTGGTGGTGCCAGCAGCCTTACATTTGGCACAGGTGAGTTCATTGTTTTCTTTTTGCTTTTTCATTGTTATGTTTTCTTCTTGGAATTGTGTGTGTGTGTGGGGGGGGGGGTGCGGTTGTGGTTGTTGTGGAAGTAAGAGAATCATGTACTAAAGCTACAAAAAAGAGAAGAAAATAGGGAGGAAAACTAGACCCCTAGGGTTGTGAAATTGGTCTATTGCTGTTCTTCTTTTTTTATATTTCTTGTAACTGATTGAAGACCAATTGTCTTCTGGAACAATTCATTGGTCTTCTCCACCCACAAAGGGCCTATCAGTTATTCTGTCTGTAATGGAGGACCTGGCCCTACCTCATTATGGCATGACTTTAAAGATAATGCATTGCACCAAAATGTCTTATTATGACATATTGTAAAACTGGACATTTTCCCGAATTTTGTTTCGCAACTAAGTCATTACCTTTTTTATTTGTTCCGTTCATGTAAGCATGAAAATTATCATCCTTTGTATCGCTGCTGTATCTGGCAACAGATCAAGGCTACATATCCCAGTACACTACATGTTTTGGCCCTTACATTGTATCGTTTTATCTCAAGAGTACAAATATGGCAAAGACACATAAAATACATGTACAAACTGTCAACTTTTTTTTGGATCTTTGAGGATTATATTCAGTTGTTCATCACAAAATGTAATTAACAGTTCATTCCACAATTTAACAGATAACTTCTTCGATGGACCATGAAAAACTTTGTATAATAAGTTTATTGGCATTCACGCAATTAGGAAGATCAACTCTTGGGCAGTAACTCAAGGGCTCAAGCAGTGCTCAAGATAATTTTAAGAGGTAGTGGGTTACTTCCTACGTTTCCAAGAAAGGGAGTACTGAGTAAGCCTACCACAGTACACATTTTCTGAAAATACTCAACACTTCACTATTTTGGGTCCGCAGCATTACACCTGGAAAGTGTGAAGTTGATTGAGTGAAGGGTGTTGAGAAAATGGAAAGACATACTTGTGCATACAGTACAGGTATAGGCCTACATAGACCTATTGGAGATTCTTGTAGTTACATATAGCACTACAGGTATATGTATGTGCATGTCGATTGCCCAGAATTACGATTTGTCGTAACATTCTGGAATAAATTAATTAATTCAGCTCATCCTGACAAGGAATGAATCTGAATGGCGCTGATAGGCCTACATTTATTCATTACACCTCAAACTGTAGACCTACAGGGATTATTCCAATAACTCACTCACTAACAGCTTTACCATTTCATTTTGTTTTGGGTTGCAGTATTATTTCATTCTATGGTAACTTGCCTAATGTGACCACTAATTTTTTTTAAGTATTTCTGAATGCTAGCTGTTTTCGTGATTGTTGTATTTCATTGCCTTAGCTTCTCTCCTCCGAAATCACTGATACATGTACTAAACTGGACCCGCGATGACACATTAACATAGCACAGATAACTGACGATCGGTCTAGAATTATAACCATACATTGAGAGCGATATTAGGATGATTTGATTCAGGGCAGTAGCAGAACTTGCTGTATAGTAAACCCAAATGACCATGTTTTTTGCCCTTGCTACATTTTCTTCGTGGCAAACACTAGAGAATGTCACAAATACAAATATCACAAATAAGTGCAGATGTAAGCAGACAGGCCAGGTGCAGACAGGAAAGGAGAAAGTCTGGAAAGATCCAGCCATATACTAGCACATCTATGTGTTTATAGCAGAAAGATGCTACACAATGTAAACATTCAGGCATGTAAGCAAAAAAGCTCAGCTGCATATATGTGTACATGTATATATGTATGACTCTGTGGCCAAGGGGAATAGCATGTCAGTGCAGTGTAATGACTTAGGAGCCTCTTACCAATATGGTTGTTGTGAGTTCAAGTCCAGCTCATGCTGGCTTCATTTCCGGCCATAGGTTTGAAGGTTTGCCACCAACCTGCAGATGATCCTGGGTTTCCTCCAGGCCCTGCCTGGTTTCCTCCCACCACCATAATGCTGGCCGCCGTCATATAAGTGAAATATTCTTGAGTATGATGTAAAACACCAATCAAATAAAGAAGTAAATAAAGCCCATTGAACTGATGCCATCTGATATATATATTTGAGTTGTGTATAGATCATTAGGAGCATCTAAATAAAGAGGAAATGCATATAGCTTGTGAAAAAGAAAAATACCTTCTCCTTTCATGTAATAGATTTTTCCATATTGGACAACTGAAAGACTTCTGTAGTTACTTGTCATTTCTCTTATTTTTCAGAAATCTTCAGCACTTTCATTATGGGACAGAAAAGCCAAGTTAATTTACTTTCAGTTTTTCCTGCTGACAGCTGGTTGGCTGACAGGTTTATTCTACTTGTCCTTTTGGCTAGAGGGGTCATGGCAGTTCATCCAATCAGTCTATGGCTTCATGTAAGACTTGCATGAAATACTCAGTATTTCCTTCTTTTTCTTGTTAAAAGTCAGGAAATTCGTCCCTCTCACTGGCTGAAGCAACACATATCTGTTTATATTTTTACAGCATTGCGACCTTTATGAACTTTATGGATTTTACCCCTAGGCCAGTATTGGCCAAGGAGCCTGTTTTTCAAGGTCATAGGGGTCATTCAAGTTAAATTTACAAACCAGTGTTAAGGTGGATTTGCTAGTTACATCCTACATGCTCAAGGCATAGGGGTTGTAAGTCCATTGCACAGTATTTTTTTTTTTTGTTTGTTTGTTTTTTTTTTTTGTTTTTTGTTTTTTTTGGGGATTTTTTGTGGTTTCTTAAATATACAGTAGGTAAAGGTTCTTCATTTCCAGTGTAACTGGCCTGAGTGCTTTTTCTCTTCAGTACAATTATACTGGGACTTTTTGTGTAAGTTGTATTTTAGAGAAAGAATTATTTTGTCTGCCATTTCAAGAGTTATAGTCCTTTTTAGAGGGTATCTGTTATTCTTCAGAGCATATGTTTTTCTGTTTACAGACTCACTGTGCCTGATCTGTCACCAAACATCGGTATTTTCTGGTATTTCTTCACGGAAATGTTCGAGCACTTTCGTGTCTTTTTCATCTGTGTATTCCAGATCAATGCCTTTATTTATACAGTCCCTTTGGCCATCAGATTAAGGTTTGCACAACATACTGCGCACTGATAGGTTAACATGAATTTCAACACTTCAGGGATTAAACTAATTAAATAAATATAATATTTTTACCATATTATAAGTCGTTAGCATAACACTAGTATATTTTCTCTGCCAAATTTGACTTGGTACCTCATGTGGGTCTGTGTGAATGGACAATGTACCAGTCAGTGACTTGTTCTTACCTTTATTTTTATAAGAGTTCTACATCATACTGACTCAGCAACTAACAACAACAACATGTGAAAACATTCTTGTAACATCTTTTTCAGACAATTAAATGTGCAAACCGAGTTGAAAATTACTAACAGTCTACTTTAAGTATTTTTTAAGTTTGGGGAGGGGCTGTTGTAAATATTTACAACAGTGTTGACCCAGTTATAATCTTTAATTGTAAGTTTCAACTATCATATCTTACCATCCCTTTATTTTAGAGGAAGTCATAATCTTAGTGGTTTACAATCAACTTAGGCTTACAATCCCCTTTTGCAAGCAGTCCCAGATCATTTGATGTTGAAATGAGAGGAATTGGTACTTTTCAAGCCATATTTGAAAGCGAAAGTTTATTGCTCTTATTGTATATTAATGATGGTGCCCACTTTGCTTCCCTATGCATGTGCACTGTACACGAATTTAGTAGTTTTAGTTACATTATTATAGTCTTGTGGAAGGTTGTCTGTTTCAGCAGATGAAAGTGATGATCAACATGTAACTGGATTCTGATTGGTTCCCAGAGATGATTCTTTGCCAGCCATGTTGTGGACAGCCAATCAAAATCCACTAATATGTGTGTTGTATCTTTTTGTCATGTCCATTGTTGTTGGCACTTTCACAAGTCAGTTTTCCATAACCTGTCGCGTAAAACAGTTGCTTTGTGGTGTTATAACTTAGACAATATCATTTACAAAAAAACTTTGAGAAATGTGAAGAAAGTTTTGTGAAAGTGGTACTAGGACTCTGAACTGTCAGTGGGATGGTAGATAACATGAGCCAGAGCAGTATTTTCTGGGACAATTTATCATAGTTATGACATCTTTTTTTTTTCAGGGACCATCCAATATTTCTGATGTATGTGTTGGTTTTTCTCATTGCTATTTTCAAGTCCTACCCCAGCTATCCTGACGTAGCCTTATATCTCTGCCTCTTACCATTGTGGCAGCATATCTTTTCATGTAAGTTATTCTACACGCATTTAGTTCACATAAAGAAGTTTAAATAGCAACCCATTTTGGGGATAAAAAGTAATCTCAAGTAATCTCAGACTCAGTTTGTGGAAATTAATGTTGATTGCATGCCACAAATTGAGTTTTGTCAGCAAATCAGGGTGGAGCATGTTGTTATTTTCAGTAGTATTCTTCCCTTGTGGCGCTATTTCAGCAGATTTGCACTTGTTTTCTATAGGTTACTATTGCAACTACAGGAAGTACATGTATATCAATATGTGTGTCTGTAATGTTATCACTTGACCAAATACATTAATGCATTAGAACGTCTTATCAAAGATTTTTAGTTCTTTTTTTGTTTTTGTATTACCTTGCAATTCTGAGTAGTTATGTGTTCAAACATATAAGCCACATTTGGTCAAGTGAGCCATGGTGCACTGGCTTTTGTCCACTTTATACTGTGAAATAATGATACGAGAAATCACAAGCACTGATTCGACATTGGCAAAATTATCCCAGGTTAACTGTAAAAATGATCCCAGTTTAACTGTAAACATGACCTGATATTTAGCAAGCAGCTACATTGTAATGGCACCTGAACTACATGGTTTTGGTTGTTCCCAGCAGGCTCTTCATGTGAACAGGTTTGTCGGCCCTGGTCAGCAAGAAGCAAGGTGTCTAAGATTTGTGTAGGTTCAAACTTAAGAGGGGTTTTATCAGTGTGAATAGCATTTGTTATTTGTTGTACCATCTGATCAGTATTCATGTTTGACCACTTTTACTTTGGCAGTCATGAGGAACACGTTTGTCGTGGCCTGTATGTACGTTAGCTGTACTGTCTTTGCCCCTATTCTCTGGCATCTCTGGATATATGCGGGCAGTGCCAATGCTAACTTCTACTTCGCCATCACTCTAGTCTACACAACAGCCGAGGTAAGCTAATATAACGGTGGTTAAAAACCTACCCAAGATTTGGGAGTAAAAAAAAAACTGGAATGCTCAAGTGTAAGTAATGTCCCCTGATGGCTTGTTCCTTATACTGTAAACTTTCATCCACCAATAAAAGCGTTTTTCAGTGGAATTTATGCATACAAATTATTATGAAAATGCTGAATGACTTATTTGTGTCCTTAAAGATGCAGGCTTCATAAAACTGTGCAAGTTATTTCTCCCAGAATGTTGCAGAATACTGGTTGCAGAGGCAGTTGAAAAGGTTGAAGAATTAGGGTGTATGTCAGTTTATTGCTGCACCTCATGATTTGATGAAGCTGTTATATTAGTTACACATGAAACCATTTTCAAATGCGATATTAACAGGTTTTCAGATTACTGTAATTATCTTGTGCTTGATTTAAAGAAAGATATAAACATCGGTTTATCTGAGCAATATAAAGTTACCATAATCATGTCTTTTCTCCACAGATTTTCCTGGTAACAGATCTCTTGTTTGCATTCCTTCGAAGAGAATTCAGTTTGCTTCATGGACCAAATCCTAAACTGGAAAACGGACTGCCAGCTCAGGTTTCATTGAACTGATGTACGAGAGATAGGTTTGATTTTACGTGTAGCAGCAGCAGACCTTTTTGCTTCATATGAACAAATGCAATGAAAGAGATGCATGCACATGTATATCTGGAGTGCTCATTCTTCATGCATCAGCATAAAGACACATTTTTGAATGTTATTTGTTAATGATGACCGTTATCAAATAACACCAGTTGATTTTAATATGTAACAAATACGGTATTCATCGTCTGTTAAATGACAAATGCACGTAATTATTTGGTACTGTGATGATTTTGTGAAATACTTGAGTTTTCAATGTTAAATATTGTATTATGATTGAAATGGACCGTTAAAGAAGGTACCAAAAGCGTTTGCATTTATGTCCATATGAAGATTTTTACTTAAACTTAAAGACAATACAAATAATGCAACTGTAGTTATTTCGGAAAAAGAGTGGGTAAAGACCTAAATTGCTACAGCCATGACATCCTTGGTACCTGGATAAATCATGTTTTAATCTGGAATTCAGGTGAGGTTATGGGATAAGCCATGTTGGAGAAACACTGACCATGGTATAGTGTCACTTGAATATGCCCCATGCTCATACAGATAATAGGTTAAACAGGGTTCAGGTGGCAGCATAAACAGCTGTGTTTCAGGCTATACAAATGACTCGCACTCGATAGGTTTAATAATATTAATAACATAGCAGAGCTTTTGATTGTCTCAGTATGCTGATTTTACATACTTTGCAATATTTTAGTTATGCAACATTACCAAAATGAAAAGGTCTGCTTTTGAAAGTATATGAGTGATACTTTAGTGATGGTTCTTATAAGTGCTGGCTGACCCTGGAATATTTCGCACTGGAAAGTCCTGGAAAAAAGTCCTTTTGTTAACAGATAGACCCCTGTTTACAACATTGTTGTGTATGAATAAATGAAAATGTCTGAATCGTACCTGTATGTTTGTAGGAGGTGTGCTGAGTTTGAAGCAGTACGACAGGTGAATTTGAGGTGTCTGTGTACGAGTACTAAAGCATTTTATCAGTTCTGAGGATGAAGGAAATGAGAGTAACATTGTTTACAATTGTCACCTTATGCACTAGCTGACTAACAAATCATTAGAAGGAATCTCTTTAAATATATTGCTTTTTTTTCATACTGTGATGCAATTGACTTTCATCATTTAGCAAACGATTGTTGTACTACCAACTAGAATACAACTCATTCCAGTCATAACATGCCTCTCTTTCATTGCTTTCCTTGGAGAAGTCTCCTCGTATTTAACGGCAACAAGCAGCTTAGAAGTTGCTGTCAGATGGTCCACGTCCTGTCTTTTAACATGGGGGAGAGTGCAAGACGTCGCAGATACTGCAAATTTGCTTGTTAGCTGTGACAAGCTTCATTATTTTGAGAATGATCGGTCATTCAGTTCATCCATCAAATTTTTTATATCCTGCCTTTTAACATGGACTGGTAAATCAAACTTTTGGCAAATCACAGAAATTAAAACAAAATTATGTATAATAGATTTACACTGGTGTTTGTCTTTTTAACTCAATGTACCTTATTCAAATAAGCCATGCAACGCCATGGCAATGTGACCCCATTTTTATTTATTATTGTGTGCCTTAATGCTATACTTAAGAAATTTTAACCCGCCTGTACAAAGTAAGGAGAAGTATTGTGAGAGGGGGATCAGGTGCTGGCGTTGGCAGTGGCCACTCATAGTACACTGATAGCCAATCATCAGTAGCCATTTGCATATCAAAGACCAAGGAAGTTTCTTACCTCACCATTCACAGGGTTGCAATTGCCACCTGTCCTACATCGTTTCCAAGTATGGTTTGCAGTTTACATATGAAAAACCTCAGCAGTAAATTTGTACAGGAACTCCCCATACTGTGTTTTACCACTGCAATGATTTACAACTCCAGAACATCAAGTCACTGCTCTTACGATGTATAATAATTTTAGCCTTTCTTTTTGATTTAATGGCAGGGTCTTAGCCCTATCTAATTTGAGTATAATATCTGTGTTTGACTATACTATAGTTTGGTTTAGAGGTCCATATTTGAACATATCACATAACGTGAACATTGTCTAATTTTGCAAACTGCTCAATCTGGCGAGCTAGCAGTGTTCTTTGAATGTCTTGTCTATTTATATAATGGTGGTCAGTCTCCTGATGGGTGGAGGGCACCAGGGTGCAGTTGTAAACCATTGACCCACCAAATCTTGACAAACATGCAAAACAACAAAACTCCTGACAGAAACCCTGCAGTGGGCCAGGAAATGTTGACCAGACCAGATGTGTAATCATATTCAAATCTGCCTGCCCTCCAGTAATATTGGATGAAAAAGGTTTTTTTGTGTATATTTCTTTATTTGATTGGTGTTTTGACACTGTAAAATTTCTGCCAGGTAGGTCGAGGACAACAGAGTAAATTGTCCTTCATCAATTACAAGGTACCAGAACACATCTTAAAGCTGTAGTCCAAAAATGTCAAGTCAAACTACCTGCAGCAATTCAGAGCTGGATTCAGTTCAGTTAATTTTTTTCAATTGCTGCTTAATACTGTGGCGATTTTGCTAGAGACAGTATATTATTTCATATAATTGCATGGGAGGTTAGGGGTTAATTTTCTGCCTTGTCCATAACGTAGACACAGGTTTTACCAGTAGAATGTAAATTTTTATGGGTTAGACATATCCTCAAATTAAATTAGAATTTTTGTGGAATATTTTGAAATATATATATGTTTTTTTTTTTGTAACATATAGAGACAGGATATTTTGTGGACTCATGAGAGCAAGTTGTTTTTGGCGCCTTAATATAACTTTTGAAGGACACAGTTTCCGTGCACCCCTGTCCCTTCCAACGTAAGAATTTTAACACTTGATGACTTAATTAGAACACCATATTTCACGTATAATACACTGACATGTTGAAGGAGTTTCTCTCCAAGCTTGGTGATCGGATATTGTTTGGCTAGGTTGCTAACAACATTTTTTTTTAGCGACCTTAAGTTTGGCGAAACATCCGCCATTGTTAATATTTTGAAGTGACAAATTCGAGTAGCGTTTCCATTACTTTTGGACATATTCTTGCTGTAACAAACCACGTACAGCATCTTTCCAGATAAAAACAACATTAGTACTCACTGACTGTGGCATGATTTTGGCATAAAACATCCTTTATACCAAGTTTAAGACACTAAATCATTTTTGTGGTTGTTGTTGTTGTTTCGCCGCGCACGATCGTCGTTCACGGTGAACTGCCGCTAGACGAGGTTGTCTACTTTACGACATCCTTTAGTGTTAACTCATATTGAAGAGTTTCAAAAGGGGCATTAACTTGTATTTGCGAAAGTAAATAGTTTCACTCCACAGGCTCATCTCCTTTCTACCTACAAGTTATTGTTCATCTTTCCATTATTAAGAAAAAGAAAGAAAAATGTGCCATGACATTAGATACGCATGTACATGTATAGTATTTCTATACACAGATGTTGTTACTTTGGTATTAGCCAATCAGTGCTCTGAGTACCATCCTTGGTACTCATGAATATTTATGAGCGTAGACTATAAATACCGGGCAAATTCCCACTTTTAGTCCCAGATGATCTCGGACCACCGTCGTGTTAACATCTAAATTTCCACCTAGTTAGCTTTCTAAGGCAGGTATTTTACATGTATATAAGCAGTGTAAAGTGGTAGCTAGATAAGTTGTCAGCACTGAAGTGGGATTTCAGCTTTAGAGCATACCTAGAGACAGTGGGACTGCTAGTTCCAAATTGTGACACAAGTGTTCCCAGGCTGTGGGACTGACTTTCCCAGGCTGTGAGACTGATATTCCCAACCATGATTGAGACAGTATATCTCAATAGTTTGTCACTGGGATTTTCTGGACCAAAATTTTATAATTCCCAAGTATGAGCTGAAACATTTATACTGGGAGAATTTGTGCATAAGTGCCCCTGAGCAATCGTGGGACTGGGATTCCCAGTTTCAGCACAGTGAGACACCGAGTCCCAGAATTTGAAACTCGTTTTCCCAAGTTATTACTGGACCAATTCTGGAACTGTTACTCCCAGAGAAGACCTGAAAGTATTATTTACGGATAATGTCCCCACACATGGCTGACATATTGTCTATATGACACCAGTAGGACATACCACTATCACAGCAGTACTAGGTTAATACCTCCCTGAGATATCCCTAACACAGTTATCTGAACCATCTGAAGTACAGATGTTGTGCTTGTACACAGTACTGGCACTTTTACCTATATATATATCAACATACTCCTGTCACTCTATTTTAATAAAACTGTTGCTGCTGTTTGTTGAACTTTAAAAATCGGACTTTTCTTGGTTATTCGAAGTTCAGAGCTAACTAGTGGTTTTCCCAAACATACTACTGAATGACACGGACTGACCGAGCTGACATTCAAAAGAATCCATAGTAGCGAACGTCTCCAGCAGTATACAGATATTGTTCCAGAGTTCGACACTGGGTGATTCACGCTACCAATATTGTGCTTTCCCCTGTAGTAAATGGTGTGATTTGGAACTGGGATATCTGTATCGTTAAGAAGATATATACATAAAAACAAAATCGCTACAACTTGGTGGCAGCGGTGGGATTCATTTGAAGTTCAGTTGTCAGGGACCTGCAACTTATTCACAATGGAGGAAGACAGGACAGTTGAAACAGACGGGAGCGATGAAGAAGTTTCGTTTCGAGTACCACAGAGAGAGGACACCAGAGACCATGATGAGGCTCCGAGATCATCTCCACATGAGTATGCATCTGGCGACGCTGCTTATGTGCCTAGAAATACAAGTCGTCGTCAACTAAGACCAGAAATTTACAACGGGGAAACGTCTTGGGAAGAGTACCTGAAAATATTTAATACCATTTCCCGAGTCAACTGTTGGACGAAGAGAGAACAAGCAGATTATCTCTTCACACATTTAAAAGGGTCTGCTCGACAACTGGCCTGCACACTTACTGATGATGAACAAATGAACTTTGATTATCTTGTACAAGTTCTGGGAAACCGTTTTGGTCGACGAGATCAAGCTGAACTGTATCTGGCTGAACTGAGGGGTAGACGTCGCAGAGACAAAGAGGGCCTTCGAGAATTAGGTCAAGCCATTTTGAAGCTGTCAACATTAGCTTACCCAGGGATGTCGTCTTGTCACCAGGAAAGGCTTGCCAAGATCCACTTTATTGATGCCATTGAAGATTACGAAATGAGGATGCTAGTACAGCAAGGAAAGCCCAGTACCTTACAGCAAGCGATTACTTTGGCTCTGGAGATTGAAGGATACTGGAAGATAGAAGCTCAGCGCAGAGACGAGATTCCACGTAGACGACATGTGAGAGAAATTACAGCGGTACCAAGTGCAGATAATACCAATTTGGGAAAGAGAATTTCAGCCTTGGAGAAATTAATCAAGGAGATGTCATGTAAACAGAAGTCTGTCAATAATGACCGGTCTTGGGTAAAACCGTCATCGCCAAAGAGAGATGTTGAATGCTTCCAGTGTCACCGTTATGGACATTACCGACGTGAATGTCCTCTGAACAAAGGGAAACGTCAACACTTCTCGGGAAAAGGGGGACAACCGACCCAGAGGGGCGAGGACCAGTTGTAAATTCCAGGCCCCAACAACAGATATCAACTTCACAGAAGTTAAACAATACAAATTTTAGTACTTGCAGAGAGAAGTCATCAGGGTTGAACATCACTATGAAATCTGCGGATTATCCGAAGTCTTCAAGTTCAGAACTGGTACTTGAGATAGGGATGGAGAATCTAGGTAGTGGGATGTTTGTTACTGGATCTATAGGGAGTAACATGGTTTCATTTCTTGTGGACACCGGTTCTTGTGTCACAATAATTTCGAGTCAAGTCTATAGCAGTATTCCGGAGATAGAACGACCGAAATTGGTACCCACTGACCTGAGATTACAAGGTGCAGATCATAAGCCACTGAAGGTGCTCGGGATGTGTCAACTAGATATTAGGATTTTATCCAGTCCCACATACATAGATGTTATCATTGCTGATGTCATGTGTGAGGGAATAATAGGGATGAACTTCTTGACTAAATTTGATTGTGAAATTCACCCGAGAAGGAGGTGCATTACCTGTGAAGGACAGCAGCTTTTATGCTCTAGGTTGTCAGATGTAACTAGTTGTTGTCGGCTGGTTATTGATAAAACTGTTACTGTTTCTCCTGGTCAACAGATTGTCATTTCCACAAAACCATTCAAGGATCAGAAGTTAGTGGGAAAATGGGCAATATGTGAACCGCTACAGAAAATTTCCAAGAAAACAAATTTATTAGTTGGGAGGACATTAGTGGACACTGAGACAGAGAAAATTCCAGTGTCAATTATAAATTTGGGCGTGGAAATGGAAACTATATACAAAGGTACAACAATAGCCGAACTGAGTCCAGTGATAAACATTAACCAGGTATTAACTCAAGAGAACTTGAGTGATGAAGAAATACCTACTGTACACACCATACATGTAAACGATAATAGCACTGAAGACATTCCTGAACATGTGACAAACTTGTTCGAGGAAAGTACAAAACATATGAAGCTTGAAGACAAGATGAAAGTGAAGTCACTACTCCTGGCCTATGCAGACATCTTTGCTAAGTCTGATGCAGATTTGGGTAGAGCAAAGGGAATCAAACACAGTATTAATACAGGAGAGGCATTACCTTTACGTCAACCAGCTCGTAGACTGCCAATGCAGAAACAAGATGAAGCAGATAAACAGATACAGGACATGCTGGAAAGAGGAATAATTGAAAGATCCTCCAGTCCTTGGGCATCACCAATTGTCCTTGTCACCAAGAAAGATGGGACTTTGCGTTTCTGTATTGACTTTCGACGCCTCAACCAAGTAACAGTGAAGGATGCTTATCCTTTACCCAGAATTGATGATTCATTAGATTCATTACACGGAGCCACATGTTTCTCTACGCTTGATCTTGCAAGTGGATACTGGCAGGTTGAGTTAGACGATGAGGCTAAACTGAAAACAGCATTTATAACTAGAAGTGGGTTATGGCAGTTTAAAGTTATGCCGTTTGGTTTATGCAATGGACCATCCACGTTCGAACGTCTGATGGAACTGGTACTGGCAGGGTATCAATGGGAAATATGTCTGATCTATATTGATGACATCATTGTATTTGGTAAAACTTTTGATGAAGCTATCACCAATCTACGGAAGGTGTTCCAACGTCTCAAAGAGGCGGGACTCAAACTTAAACCAAAGAAGTGTCACCTGTTTCAAGATGAAGTAAATTATTTGGGTCATATCATTTCTGCTAAGGGTGTTTCCACAGAACCACAGAAAGTTCAAGCAATAAAGGATTGGCCCACACCAACTACAGTTACTGAAGTCAGGAGTTTCTTGGGTCTAGCCTCCTACTACAGACGTTTCATCCAAAATTTTGCGACCATTTCCAAACCACTCCACAAATTAACAGAAAATAATAAAGAATTTATTTGGTCTGAAGGCTGTGAAACTTCATTTCGGGTTTTACAACAAAAGTTGTGCAGTGCACCCATACTCGCATTTCCCAGTTCTCACGGAGACTTTATACTTGATACAGACGCTAGTAATTTTGGGATAGGTGCAGTGATATCCCAAATACAAGATGACCAAGAAAAAGTTATTGCATATGCCAGCAGAGCGCTAAGCAAGTCAGAGAGGAATTATTGTGTCACCCGTCGAGAATTATTAGCTGTTGTTACTTTTGTGAAATATTTCCAACACTACTTGTATGGTCGTCATTTTACAGTCAGAACAGATCACAGTGCATTACGTTGGATGATGAATTTCAAGGAACCAGGAGGACAGTTGGCTAGATGGTTGGGGTTACTCAGCACCTATGACTTTGAAATCGTTCATCGTCCTGGTAACCGTCATGGTAATGCTGATGCTTTATCCAGAATTCCATGTAACTGGTGTGATAAGCATGGATACCCAGTTGCATCTGTGAATGTTGTTGAACAAGTTTCAGGGTCAGCAGCTACTCCAGTAGATGTTGAAGTTCAAACAGAGCATTCCGGGGCAGTTGGAACTGTGGTAACAAAGATTAAATGGATTCCAAAGAATTGGACGTACAAGCAGCAGAAACAAAGGCGGTATAAGGCCCGTCCAAAGCGCACCCATGTAACAGCAGTAATAACACGAAAACAAAGTAAACTGAAATCCAACAGAGAACCCAACGAGGTAGAATTACCCACATCTTTGCAGACAACGAATCGGACATCTGCAGAGAACAGGTGGTCAAATGAAAGTCTTGCTACTCTGCAGCGAAGCGACAGTAATCTGAAATGGATAATAAAAGCGAAAGAAGAAAATCAAGAACAACCTAATTGGACAACAGTCTCTGATCAAAGTAGAACAACCAAGTATTATTGGGCACAATGGGACAGGCTAGTACTAATCAGTGGAGTTCTACATCGCAGGTGGGAAACAGAAGATGGACTAAACTGGCACTACCAGATAGTTCTTCCAGCAGAACTGAGAAAAGAAGTTTTCCATGAATTACATGCTTCTAAAACAGCAGGTCATTTAGGCTGTGGAAAAACTATCCCTAAAGTAAGACAACGATATCACTGGTATGGCTGGAGTAAAGATATTCGACTGTGGTGCAAACAATGCGACAAATGTAATTCGAGGAAATCTTCAGGAGGGAAATCAAAGACAAACTTGAGACAGTATATAGTTGGAGTTCCAATGGAGCGAGTAGCAATGGATGTACTGGGTCCATTACCAAAGACCAAGAAGGGAAATCAGTATATACTAGTCATACAGGATTACTTCACCAAATGGGTAGAGGCCTATGCAATTAGAAACCAGGAAGCTGAAACTATTGCAGATAAACTAGTGAAGGAATTTATTTGTAGATTTGGTGTACCTGAACAAATACATACAGACTTAGGGACAAATTTTCAATCCAGTATAATTCAAGAGGTATGTCATCTACTTGGAATACAGAAGACCAGTACTACACCATACCATCCTCAATCCAACGGAATGGTTGAACGTTTTAATCGAACCTTAGAAGATCGACTGGCTATGATGATAGACAAGGACCAACGTAACTGGGACGAGCAACTGCCTTTTGCACTGATGTCTTACAGATCATCACTTCATGATGTAACACAACAATCTCCAACTATGATGATGTTAGGACGAGAAATAAACTTACCTCTAGATTTGATCACAGGCAGACCAACACAGATGCCAGCAATAGAGGGAACAAACTATGCTGTTGAACTGCGTGAGCGCATGGAAATCGCACATGAAAGGGCTCGACAGGTTCAACGGAGAAGTGTTGAGCGTCAGAAGCGGAATTATAACATCGGCAATAAAGGGAAGACATTTAAAATAGGCGATGCTGTTTGGCTGTACGATAGTGCACGTCACAAAAAGCTATCTCCAAAGTTGGCATGTCGTTGGACTGGACCATATCAGGTTATTGGTAAACTTGATGATACAGTATACCGGGTCCAACAACATCCCAAAGCTAAGAAGAAACTAGTCCACTATGATCGACTGAAACTGTATGAGGGAACCACTTATAAACCGTGGACTGTTGAGACAGATTAAGTGTGACCTCACAAATGAGCCCGCAGGAACACCAATATCAACGATCACCACCCCAAGGGAGGGGGGAGAACCGCATTACGCGCATGTACACCATCTGAAAACCACCACCTATGAGGGAGGTAAGGTGACCACGGTCAAGGAGGAGATTATCAAGTCGCCGGTGGCATTCTGCTGCGTGCTGTGTGGGAACAGAAGAATCCTTGAAGAGTGAACATTTTCGGACACAAAATCGAAATTTCATTATTAGTTCTTACCCTATTCATATTAAAGTTTAGAATTGTAGTTACATAATCCATACCCATGGTTGTATATAGAGACAAGGGTCTAGTCAGGACAGATACATGAACTATGAACATTATTTGAACATTTCAGGTTACCAAGGACTGTTGAGATACAGTTTATCTAGAACTGATAATTGTGAGTTTCAGTACTAATGTATCTTGTTCCACAATTATATACATATGGTTTATGATTATGATACTGATACAGTATTTTTGACAGGTGATAATAACTCACCTGTTACCATGTGCGATGTCCTTTCCATGATGTATTTTGTCTCTAGTACTGCAGTGCTCGGGACGAGCATTATTTGTAGGAGGGGGTGATGTGGCGATTTTGCTAGAGACAGTATATTATTTCATATAATTGCATGGGAGGTTAGGGGTTAATTTTCTGCCTTGTCCATAACGTAGACACAGGTTTTACCAGTAGAATGTAAATTTTTATGGGTTAGACATATCCTCAAATTAAATTAGAATTTTTGTGGAATATTTTGAAATATATATATGTTTTTTTTTTGTAACATATAGAGACAGGATATTTTGTGGACTCATGAGAGCAAGTTGTTTTTGGCGCCTTAATATAACTTTTGAAGGACACAGTTTCCGTGCACCCCTGTCCCTTCCAACGTAAGAATTTTAACACTTGATGACTTAATTAGAACACCATATTTCACGTATAATACACTGACATGTTGAAGGAGTTTCTCTCCAAGCTTGGTGATCGGATATTGTTTGGCTAGGTTGCTAACAACATTTTTTTTTAGCGACCTTAAGTTTGGCGAAACATCCGCCATTGTTAATATTTTGAAGTGACAAATTCGAGTAGCGTTTCCATTACTTTTGGACATATTCTTGCTGTAACAAACCACGTACAGCATCTTTCCAGATAAAAACAACATTAGTACTCACTGACTGTGGCATGATTTTGGCATAAAACATCCTTTATACCAAGTTTAAGACACTAAATCATTTTTGTGGTTGTTGTTGTTGTTTCGCCGCGCACGATCGTCGTTCACGGTGAACTGCCGCTAGACGAGGTTGTCTACTTTACGACATCCTTTAGTGTTAACTCATATTGAAGAGTTTCAAAAGGGGCATTAACTTGTATTTGCGAAAGTAAATAGTTTCACTCCACAGGCTCATCTCCTTTCTACCTACAAGTTATTGTTCATCTTTCCATTATTAAGAAAAAGAAAGAAAAATGTGCCATGACATTAGATACGCATGTACATGTATAGTATTTCTATACACAGATGTTGTTACTTTGGTATTAGCCAATCAGTGCTCTGAGTACCATCCTTGGTACTCATGAATATTTATGAGCGTAGACTATAAATACCGGGCAAATTCCCACTTTTAGTCCCAGATGATCTCGGACCACCGTCGTGTTAACATCTAAATTTCCACCTAGTTAGCTTTCTAAGGCAGGTATTTTACATGTATATAAGCAGTGTAAAGTGGTAGCTAGATAAGTTGTCAGCACTGAAGTGGGATTTCAGCTTTAGAGCATACCTAGAGACAGTGGGACTGCTAGTTCCAAATTGTGACACAAGTGTTCCCAGGCTGTGGGACTGACTTTCCCAGGCTGTGAGACTGATATTCCCAACCATGATTGAGACAGTATATCTCAATAGTTTGTCACTGGGATTTTCTGGACCAAAATTTTATAATTCCCAAGTATGAGCTGAAACATTTATACTGGGAGAATTTGTGCATAAGTGCCCCTGAGCAATCGTGGGACTGGGATTCCCAGTTTCAGCACAGTGAGACACCGAGTCCCAGAATTTGAAACTCGTTTTCCCAAGTTATTACTGGACCAATTCTGGAACTGTTACTCCCAGAGAAGACCTGAAAGTATTATTTACGGATAATGTCCCCACACATGGCTGACATATTGTCTATATGACACCAGTAGGACATACCACTATCACAGCAGTACTAGGTTAATACCTCCCTGAGATATCCCTAACACAGTTATCTGAACCATCTGAAGTACAGATGTTGTGCTTGTACACAGTACTGGCACTTTTACCTATATATATATCAACATACTCCTGTCACTCTATTTTAATAAAACTGTTGCTGCTGTTTGTTGAACTTTAAAAATCGGACTTTTCTTGGTTATTCGAAGTTCAGAGCTAACTAGTGGTTTTCCCAAACATACTACTGAATGACACGGACTGACCGAGCTGACATTCAAAAGAATCCATAGTAGCGAACGTCTCCAGCAGTATACAGATATTGTTCCAGAGTTCGACACTGGGTGATTCACGCTACCAATATTGTGCTTTCCCCTGTAGTAAATGGTGTGATTTGGAACTGGGATATCTGTATCGTTAAGAAGATATATACATAAAAACAAAATCGCTACAATACCATATAGCAGAATTTTTCCCTTACACGTCCCCGAGGACAGTGAAGCTTATGGATGGAGGTAACCAGTGTACCTGGGGTAAACCACTCACCTTTAGCAAGTCAGTGGCTTTCCCACCTGTGACATACAAATATGCACACCATGTAGGTGAAAGGTGGTTTGTTAAATCCAATTATTTATTGGAATGGTGTTTTATGTCCTACTCAAGAATATTTCACTTATACGATGGCGACCACCATTATGGTGGGAGGAAACCCACAACTATCCACAGGTTGCTGGCAAACCTTCCCACTTATGACCGAACAGGAAGCCAGCATGAGGTGCATTTAAACTCACAGGGACTCCATTGGTGAGAGGCTTCTGGGTCATTGTGCCCGCCGGCGCGCTAACCCCTGCAATGGATGTCTCAAGTTCTGTTAAATGAAGGAGAGGGAGAAGAATAGACAAATGGCCATACAGGTGACTTTGACCACTTATCGATACCAAAGTGACAGCAGTTGAATCTGGTGAGAAAGTTCAACATATTTTGATTGGTTTTGTTTCTCTTCATTAAAAGGTCACGGGCATTTATCCTGTACACTGTGACTTGATAAAACCTGAGCAGCTAAGCAAAAAAATGAAAATTGAAACAATACTGTAACAAATAATGGATGATAACAGAAAATATATTACATAAATGCAGGGCAATGACAAACTTGGTGACTACCACTTACATGTACATACACTCGTTGAGAAAAACAGATGAATACATGTATACAGTTGTTACTCCTTTACATAGGTCATGTAAAACTGTTGTTTACCAGATGTGTGTAAACAGCCAAGCAGAATACATCTACATTCTGTGATTATCGGGTCTTGGCTCATTTTAGCTTCAGCTGATAAACTTAAAGACTTAACACATGAAGCACTTCCCTGCACTTAACAACCTAAGCAGTTCACACCCATGTAGAAGCTAAGTAAATAAAAATGAGTACTTATTTTTTTTTTTTCCTGAAATTTCAACTTATGTCACTGTTTGGAACAAAAATGCTTATAGTACTGCCTCTTTAAAAGTGACAGCACAAGAACAATTTTTGCCCACGTCAAATTATTTTGAGACATCTTTTCCACAAAAATATTTAATGCCAGGAAGATTTTGTTGTAACAAGACCAACAGTAAAATTTATTTTTTACTTTTGTGGTGAATGCCAAATTACGAATCCTGAATTTTCACGTACAACAATGGTCGGCTTTGTGCGTGTGGAGGAGTGCACTGAATAAAACACCATCCTTCTTCTGACTAAAAAGGAATTAAAAAGCAAACAAGGAAAACTTGTCTCTTTGCATCTCAGCAAAGGTACAATACCAATCAGTTTGCATTAATTTGGACATAAAATCACAAAAGCACAAGTTGTTATCCAGTGCTTGTACGGATTCCCCCAGGTGCTACAACAGATCACTAGATTCTCTGCCTCGCTTTAATTTTTAGTCTGGATTATGTAGAAGCACATGTAGCCTTAGGTGTCCAATGCTGATATCAAAGTGAAGAGCATAACATGATTCTGCCAAGATGGACTCTTCAACGGATTAAAACACAGTGTACAGTGCTTTGTCTACAACATGGTGTAGGACAGAATTTTGAACTCGAATTCAATTCCAAGTGCGAGTTTAGATGGCTTAACTTGGAAACCAGAAATACATTTAAAATTAAAATCAGTAAACAAAAGTATCTGTTTTACAGATATAACGTAACAGTTGAGCATACAGGTATGAATGTCATGCACCCGCCTCCCCTTCCCCACTGTAATAGAAATGGCCCTCCCCCGAGTCCCATCTACACTCACACTGTAGTAGAAATGGCCCTCCCCGAGTCCCATCTACACTCACACTGTAGTAGAAATGGCCCTCCCCGAGTCCCATCTACACTCACACTGTAGTAGAAATGGCCCTCCCTGAGTCCCATCTACACTCACACTGTAGTAGAAATGGCCCTCCCTGAGTCCCATCTACACTCACACTGTGGTAGAAATGGCCTCCCGAGTCTCATCTGCTCTTATGCTGTAGTAGAAATGGCCCCAGTCCCATCTATGCTCACACTGTGGTAGAAATGGCCCTCCCCCGAGTCCCATCTACACTCACACTGTGGTAGAAATAGCCTCCCGAGTCTCATCTGCTCTTATGCTGTAGTAGAAATGGCCCCAGTCCCATCTATGCTCACACTGTGGTAGAAATGGCCCTCCCAAGTCTCATCTGCTCTTATACTGCAGTAGAAATGGCTCCCAGAGTCCCATCTATGCTTATGCTGTAGTAGAAAAGGCCCCTCTGAGTTCCATCTATGCTCACACTGTAGGAGAAATGCCCCCCCCCCCCGAGTCCCATCTATGCTCACACTGCAGAAATGCTCCCCACCCCCGAGTCCCATCTATCCTCACACTGTAGTAGAAATGCCCCCCCCCCCACAAGTCGTATCTATGCTCGCGCTATAGTAGAAATGGCCCCCCGAGTCCCATCTATGCTCACAATGTAGTAGATATGGCCCCTCTAGTCCCATCTAAACTCACACTGTGGTAGAAATGGCCCCCCGTCTCCCATCTATGCTCACACAATACTAGAAACGCCCCCCCCCCCTCCCCTCGAGTCCCATATATGCTCATCCTGTGGTAGAAATGGCCCAGAGTCCCATCTACACTCAAACTGTAGTAGAAATGCCCCGCCCAATCCACCACCACCCCACCAATCCCCGCCCCACCCCCCCTCCCACCCAAGTCCCATCTACGCTCACATTGTAGTAGAAATGGCCCCAAGTCCCATCTACGTTCATGTTGTAGAAATCGCCCCCCAAGTTCCAGCATGTTTTTCACACACATAAACCACTAATTCTCTTTTATCCATTTAAATGACTGCTTCTCCTTTAAGCATGTAAACCACTGATTCTCATTCAAACGTGTAAACCACTGATTCTCTTTTACCCATGTAAACCACCAATTTCTTTGCACATGAAAACCACTGCTTCCTTTACACATGAAAACCACGGATTCCTTTACACATGTAGCGGTATGTAAAAGGCTGATTCCTTTTCACATATAAACCACTGATTTGTCTACACATGTAAACCACTGGTTTTCTTTAACAATGTAAACTACAGGTTCTTTTTTACATGTGTAAACCATTGATTCTCTTTTACACCTGCCAACCAGCGATTCCTTTACACATGTAAACCACTGATTCTTTACACATGTAAACCACTGATTCTCCCTTACACCTGCCAACCAATGATTCATTTACACATTTAAACCACTGATTCTTAAACATGTAAACCACATGTAACTAACCGATTGCTTTACACATGTACACCTGCAAACCACTGGAAGTCTTTGACAAAGTAAATTACTGATTCTTTTTTACACATGTAAACCGGATTGTTTTTTATGCATGTAAAATATGGATGCCTTTACACATGTAAACCACCAATTCTCTTTCTACACGTCAACCACTGATTCCTTAACACATGCAAACCACTGACTTTTCTACACCTGTAAACTACTGGTTGTCTTTAACAATGTAAACTACGAACTCAGATTCTCTTTTATGCATGTAAACCCCTGATTCATTTACACATGTAAACCATTCACTCTCTATTATACATGTCAACTACTGATTCCTTTTTACACGTCAACCACTAATTCCTTTACCCATGTCAACCACAGATTCTTTTTTAAACATTTCAACCACTCATTCCTTTACACATGTAAACCAGATTCTCTTTTACACATGTATGTGAACCCACAGATTATCTTTTACACATGTAAACTATCACATAAAATATAATAAAAACAAACCCCAACCATACATGTACATGAACAGCAGACTGACACCACCGCTCATCATATGCACAAGTCTCATGCGTATGACTATCTTCACACTAAACAAATATTTATTACAATGTAATAACATACAGGCTAAATTTGATTACATATGGTTAATTAGTCTAAGCCAAATATGAACTCTGACCATAGAAACGTCAAATGTGAGCAAACTGTACCACTCTCCAAAATGTTTTGGACAAGACACCACTAAATCCATATATGAAGTTTCACTGAATTTTACTCAGCACATTATGATATCATCTTGATTAGCCCAAACCAAACTCAAATCTCAGAAAGTTAGTTTAGCCACAAGTACCACAGTCTCATCTATCCTAAGTGACCAGCCTGTGAATTTTTGTAAGAGTTGGCTACTATTATATTCACTGACCACAATGTAATCAGGTATCAATGAATGTTTTCAACCAAAATCTCACATCTGCCCTCAAAAACTACTCTTATTGACCATCAAAAGTTTGTCAACTTTTTTCAACATCATTAAAAATCCCACTGTGAATACATATTTATCCAGTTTATATGATTATCTTCAAAACTATGTGCTTCACTTCTGTTTGCTTAAGATCTCCACAAACACTTGACTATGATACTACGATGCATCTAAGATAACACATCTACTCAGACAGGCTCTATAACACCCTCATAAGACAATATGCTGACAAGCTCCATAACACCTTCATGAGACTATATGCTAACAGGCTCACAACATCCTCATGGGACAACATGCTAACAGGCTCCATAACACCCTCATGGGACAATATGCTGACAGGCTCCATAACACCCTCATGGGACAATATGCTGACAGGCTCCATAACACTCATGGGACAATATTCTGACAGGCTCCATAACACCCTCCTGGGATAATATGCTAACAGGCTCCATAACACCCTCCTGGGACTATATGTTGACAGGCTCCATAACACCCTCATGGGATAATATGCTGACAGGCTCCATAACACCCTCATGGGACAATATGCTGACGGGCTCCATAACACTCTCATAGGACGATATGCTGACGGGCTCCATAACACCCTAATGGGACAATATGCTGACAGGCTCCATAACACTCTCATGGGACAATATGCTGACAGGCTCCATAACACTCTCATGGGACAATATGCTGACAGGCTCCATAACACTCTCATGGGACAATATGCTGACAGGCTCCATAACACCCTAATGGGACAATATGCTGACGGGCTCCATAACACCCTAATGGGACAATATGCTGACAGGCTACATAACACCTCCATACACATAGGACAAATTTTTTGCATAAAACACCGTGAGCCAATGCCTACCATTTCAAAGAAAAGCAATTCTTGTGTGCAAGAAAACAATAAGTGCCAATTGCATTGATGTGTAGCACAAATCTGCAGAATGAAGTAAAGAAAAACAAAACCTAAAACGAAGTATTCAAATTATGAACACTGTTGCAATTCTGAAACAAATACATCAACTTAGCAGCTTAAAAGTGTAACAACAGCAAAAACAAAATCATTAATATGCACTAGTCTAGGCTCAAACAAATGGAAGTCTTTAAAAAACATGCTGACAAAATCACAAGGAAAGGTTGTACAACTGACTTAAAAGCCTTTTAGTTAAGACTAAAATTTCAGGAGTCTCATTAATTCTGTACCATTCTACCCATCATGATAATACATGTATACCCATCATGATAATACATGTATACCCATCATGATAATACATGTATACCCATCACGATAATACATATATACCCATGATAATACATATATACCCATGATAATACATATATACCCATGATAATACATATATACCTATCATGATAATAAATGTATACCCATCATGATAATACATGTATACCCTTTAATCTGTCTGTCTGTTCTTCCTTGGCCTTCCCACCTTCCTTTTCACCACAGGAGCTGACAAGTTCGTCTCCTTCCCAGATTCCTTTACCGCATCTGTGGTGATGAATGGTTGAGTAAGTTCCTTTCTGAAGCCCTTCCCATGTGACACTGCCGTATTCACCATCTGTGCCCTGTCCAATCTGACCCCAATGTTCCCTGTAGCAAGACTGTAAAATGGCCTGTCACTTGCTGGGAACTTGGTGGCAAACATGCTTTCTTCAGAAGCATTGGCATTTTCCCCAGGCCAGATATTTGCATCCCCATTGGCTAGCTGCCCATTTCCTGGTTTATAAAGCTTTGCTTGTTTCCTCTTTCTGGCAGTGGGCTTAGGTTTGTCCGCTTGCCAGGGAGGAGACTGAGAATTTCTGACATCAGTGTTCTCTGCTACCACATTGAAGGATGGCTCTGCACTCTCAAGACATCTTGTTACATGAATTGTTTTATCACAAAATTTTACTCTCGCCACCTTTTCCACAGAAATGGTATTCATTTCACCACTGGTGTAACACATATTAACTTTCCTGGCTGTTTTTGGTAGGCTTAGGTATTTTCTCTTTTTAGCCGTGGACTTCGCTTTGTCTCCTTGCTCAGAAAGCGACTTTACAACTCCTGTCATATCCACGAAAGGCGTTTTGGACAGAGCATTTGTTTTCTGATAGTTACAGTTCTGTGCATACGATAACGGTACGGAGTGTGACATAACGTGTTTAGCATGCTTGTCACCTACAGTATTTGGCTTGCCTCCACAGAAATCTCTGCAGGTATTCTTTCCAGGAAGACTGAGTGGTCTTGAGAATGGCTTTTTGCCACAAGCAAATTTCTGGCCTTTCTTTACTCTTCTGCTTCTTGTGTTGTCATCATAAATAGGAGGTTCACAAGTATTTCTTGACACCCTGAACTGCACTTCACTGTCACTACAGGCTTCCTGATAATCCCAGGAGCATTCAGGCTTGGTCTCGGATCTATCTGAAGAAATCAGATGAGAGAGAAGCTCATTATACACGTAGCTATCACTTGGGGGAAGTAGCACACTAGATGCATTATTTTTTAACATTTCTTGGATTAATTTGTTTCCACCCAAATAGACCTGCACACTTTTAGGGCAAAGCTGAGTTTGTTGTTCCCTCAAAGATACAAGCTCTTGACCTGCTGCTGTTACATGTGTAAGGCCTTCTGAAGTCTTTTTAGCAGCACCTGCTTTCTTGTGACGCTCCCTCACATCATTGTTAGACGACACTAGACAGCTCTGTGTCGACTTTCTTCTCCGTTTTAACCTACTTGTACCATTTCCTGACGATGCAGGTTCTACATAGTTGATGTGTCCAGACTTGACCTCACGAGCTATCATATGGGCAAATACGTAACACAGGCACTTCAGCTTATTCTTACTCTCCAACAGTGACCCTGAAAAGACATTGGTTAGTTTCATAGGTGGTGTAAACCGAACTGCGCAGAAGAAACTGAGTGCATGAGTGAGTGACTGATTGGGGTTTAACGTCATACTTAACAATTTTTCAGTCATATGACAACGAAGGAATCCTTAGAATGCATGTAATGTGCCTCATTGTTGCAGGACGGATTTCCACCGCTCTTTTATCTAGTGCTGCTTCACTGAGACGCCTTGCCAAAGGCAAGTAAGCCGCCCCACCTGAACCATTATTCTGATACGGTTCAACCAGTCGTTGCACAATCACCTTCATGCTGAATGACAAGTGAGGAAATTACAACTTCCTCTTTTAAGGTCTTACGTGTGACTCAACCCAGGATTGAGCCTGGACCTACCGTTCCCGCAGAAGAAGCCGATGACCTATGACAAATAACAGACAACCTTCCCAGAAGTGACATGTTGAACACTTTAATAATGTCAAAAAGCCTCTGAGTAAAACCGAGACAGAGGATTATCAGATGTCTTAGGCGGATTGAACCAATTCCTCATTGTGATTAGTGGCCTCCACATTATAGAGCAACAACCTTGTCTTTTAGTTCACTGAAACTTTAGAAAAGGGGTGGCAGCCCCTTCATTCATTCTTTCATTCATTCATTTTACTGGTGATTAATATAGTTATCAAGAATTCCTCATATATATGAAAGTGCTCATGTTTCTAGGTGGAGAAAACCAGAATGCCTGGGCCACACTCTGCAATTTACCAGACAAACCTCCTGACATAAAGCTGCAGCCAATGTAGCAAGCTCTGGATTTGAACCCACAGGCTCACTGGTCAATGGCCTGATTATTCCCCACCAAGCAGTCTGAAAAAGGGCCTTCCCTATAAACAACTCAGACAGCTAGGGTATTCATTCTCTATACCGCGAATACAAGTATATCTTACACAAGCTTCACAATATTTGTCATACTTACTGTTTTGGGGAGTTTTCAATCAGTACCATATTTAGCCTAATGGAACCATTCCCTCCCACTATAACCTTGGGTAAATATGGCCTCCACATCTTCTCTATGGCAGCAGTGGGCCGTCGTGCTGAATCAGGTAGACTTTTCAACACAGCACTCGGGCATTTATCTTCATTCTCTGTAGAGTACATAGCTTCTGCAGCGTCTGCTAAAAAATTCAAGGCAGAGCCTGAACCCTCCGGCGTCTGCATAGCCACAATTTTCTCCACTAGTCTAGTAAGCCTATCACTTCTATCAATTGAGGTTTCTCTTTTCTCCGCTGACTTCTGCCATGTGCGAACCTCAGAAGATGGACAAAGGGCATCGCTGCAACTTTCAGAAGATATACTAGGGACATCATTGCAAATGTTATCAAATGGACTAGGGGCATCACTGCAAACCTTGCCAGATGTACTAGGGGCATCATTGCAAATCTTAGCAGATGGACTAAGGGCCTCATTCAAAATCTTAGCAGATGGACTAGGGGCATCATTTTCAGATCGACCATTCAAATGTCCATGTTGATCGGCCAATTCCTGAAGCTTGATCTCGGCTACAACAGGCTCACCTGCTGGGACATTTGCCTCAAGAGACACAGGAGTTTCCACACAAACTCCAGTTGTTTGGCACTTACTTCCTTGCATGTTATCACTGACTTCTACTTCTTCTATGGCAGGACTAGACTCAACGAGAACCTTTACTGGTGAAACAGAAACTGCTAGGCATAGCTTAGCGGTTTCTTCACAGACAACTTTTGTTTCTGGACCGTTTTGTCCGTCTGGGGAGAAGCCGATTAGTTCTGCATGCTCTGCTCCATGTTCTACATCATCACCAACACTTGGAGTTTTCCCAGAACCTTCTGCTAAGATCATCTTTGTTGGGATATGGCGTAAGTCTTCAACTGTAGTATTAACACTGGATGGAATATGAACTGATGATGGACTGCTTGTAGAAATAGCTGTCATCTCTGGAAAGAAGGTGTCGGATTGCCCCAGCGAAACACCACTATCAGGTGAAGCTTCATTGGCAGCTGACTGTTTTGCAGCAGTGATCAAGGCATCCTCCAACATGGAAAAGGAGTTGTCTGCAAATGAGCCAAGTGACCTTGAGGCAGTGTCACATGGAATTTCAAGGCCATTTCGCTGTTTACAGCCTGACCTCCACTCCAAGCATGCATTCTCATTGGTATTCAATGAATGCTTTGTCTTTCCCCCATCAACCAAGCTGCCTTCAGTAAGGCGAGTTTGACAGCTCTGTGAAGTACCAGAATTTTGATCTTCCACAGGTAGAGGGCTTGTCGTACTGATGGCCTGCAAATTGTGTTCCTTTAAGGAGACTTGTTCTTTTCCACAGGTTGGAGGGTAAATAGTTTCATCAACATCAATCGCTTGGATTAAGCCCTCAGCTACAGGCAGCTGTGGAGTAAATATTACTTTCGCTTTGGGTTTCGCTAGAGAACCCGGATTCTCAACAGGTTCTTTTTCAAATGCCAAGTCACCAGATGACATACATGTATTAGTTCTGACAGGTGCTTCCCTTGCTTGAACTACAGGAGGTATGAGCAGATCAGGTGCCCCAGAACCACTATGTTTACCTGTCTTTTTACTCTGTACATTTCTGCAAGGGACACCTGGTTGTTTACAAGGTTTATTCAGTTTTGCCTTCTTAAATGTCTGCATTGATGGGCAATGTTTCTGATTCTGTGCAGTAACACGAGAGTCTTTTCCTACAGTTTGGGGACAGGAAACTTTCTGAATCGGAATACGTGTAGAGCTGCTACATGTAGATCCATCGGAAAAGTTTGGAGAAGACAAACCAATGGTATGTCCAGTTGCCACAGGGTGAGATGGAAAAACCGAGATCTTCTGAGAAGAATTGTCAGCACTGACAACAATAGAGTAGGGGGGGCTTGTAGACGGGACATCGCTGCATTCTGTTGTGACAGCCTTATCTGGAGACGTCAGTCCAGAGTTATCCTTTCCAAAGACAGCATCTACTGTGTACTGAAGCAGATCAGGCTGAGGGTTGGGTTGAGGCTTAGGTTGAGGATTTGGCTCTATATTCCATGACGTACTGTCTGGTGAAGTTCTTTGCACATTCACACCACCACTTTTGCCATCCTTCACACCTCCAGTGCCTGGCCCAGCCCCTGTCGGGGCAGTAGGGAAAACTGACAAGAGCAGTCACATTAGTTCTGGTGTCAATCCCCAACTTGTTGAGGAAATCATGCATGACTCCTGAGTCTGACAAGGTAAACTGCCCTCTAGGAAGTGGACCAGTTGCGTAAAGAACTGGCTTTGTTACTGTGGGGGTGGGTGCAGGGGTGGGTGCGGGTGTGCTGCTGGGGTGGTGACAGCAGCAGAGGTGGGGACTGGGTCACTGTGATGCATACAACAGTTGCAGTGAACAAACTTACTTATCACTTTTGGAGCAGATTTGGGTATTGATACATCCACATCAACTCCAACACCAACTTTCCTGCCCATTCTATCTGGCAGCTTCAGTGTTTCCCCAACCGAAGGCAATGTCAATTTGTTTGATTCTGTGATGACTTCAGCCTGTTCAGAGCTGTCTCCTTCTGAGGTCAGAGAGCTACTGGTACTGGATTCCCAAGGATTGACAATCTGAAGAGAGCACTTAAATATGCTTAACAATTCCCTTCCTCCCATACCAAGTCCAGTGTGAATGTACTTTGCCAGGCGCCTTAAACTCGTACAGGGAATTAACTCGTTATTTCTTGTCTGCCAGGCAACAGCGTGTAATATCTTGAGGGTATTAAGTTCCTCCTCTGTAGCCGGAAGGGTAACAATATTCAACCTGACGGCAATCCTATGGAGTTGTCGTGCTGGCATCCGGATTATTTTCCTCTGCAGCAGTTCTGCAGTGCTCACATAATTCTTGTTTCTTCGCATGAATGCGTTCAAAGCCACTGTGCCATAAATCACTTTCCTGTGGTTTGGGGAAACTTCATAATTACACAATTCCACAGCATTCTGTTGAAATGGGCTTATTAGTGTCTGAACTTTATGACACTTACACTTTTTGCTGGGCACTTTATACTTTGGTACTGACCATGTATCGTCATCAGTATTTTGTTGAAAGTTTTGGGCAATGGTGTCATGTTTAAGTGCCTTTTTCATCGCAGGAAACTCTTTTTGCTTCCTTGCTGGTTTAGGTGGTTTTGTACCACGTTTAGTCTTTGTAACACTTTTTTTTACACTTTTAGTTTTTGGCACTTGTGACCTGTCGGCATTTTTATGTTTCCTCCTGGCTTGTTTGTCAGGTTGCTTCATAATAGGACTGGTTACAAAACCTGATCGATTCAGCCCTGGGCTAACTGGACAACTGTCTACTACTGCCCCCGCCACAGAATACATTGGCTGCTTAATAGGTGATGTCACAAGCCCGACCTGCTTCAAATTGGAGTACAAATCATCCACCTCAAGAGACTTGTCTGGGATGAAATCTGACAGATTGCTCTCCACCCCGCAAATACTGTCCATATAAACCGAGTCTTCAGATATCAGTGGTGCACATGTAGGGTCTGCAGTGATAACCTGTTTTTCAGAGGGGCCAGACTTTCCCTGTGACAAATATCCCAAAAGAACCTCGAGAGGCACTTCCGCAGGATCATCACTGATCTTTCTGTCACTCTGCGGAGTATTGTCTGTCTGAAATGCTGGCAGGGGAGTGTTGCGGACTCCCTGTTCAACCGGCAACGAGTTAATTGTATCCAGTACACAGGAGGGTGCTACTGCAGCAATAGTCTCTTTCGCACATGAGTTCTTGGAATCGTCTAGTTCCAGGCAGGACAGGGAATTCGTCACGTAGTACTCCTCATTGCTAGGATCCTTGAAGAAGTAGTAGACCTCTTGATCACTGAGGGACATAGCCCCATCGCGCAGGGGCGGCTGAGGTACAGATTTTTGCTGGAGAGAGGCCAGCAGGCTCTCCAAGTCATTGCCCCCATCCATCCTTCACCCTCAATCACCAATTAGTCCATCAGCATACCTGTAAGATAAAGTCAGAACAATATTAAAAGTGCTGCACAAAGTAACAGCACACAAAGTAACAGCACACAAAGTAACAGCACACAAAGTAACAGCACACAAAGTAACAGCACACAAAGTAAAACGTTCATCTACTCACTCAACAAAGGTAATTGTATATGATTTGAAAGGAGCATTAACAATAAAGGTTAATACTGTTTGTCAGATCTGCCCAGTTACACAAATGTATTTTTTTTTGTTTAATTATTTATTTATTCATTTCAGGTTATTTTTTCCCTTATTTTCTGACAAGCTTTGGGTATTCTCTTTTGTTACCAGCCTTTAAGAAAGCCTTGGCACTGTCCCCCTGAATTGTTGTCACCAATATGAAAACAATGTATCCGTACCAACTTGTATGGAAATAAAACAAAAAATCAGCTGAATTTCCTTTACTGTTATATATTTAGTTTGCAGAACATGGCATGTATACTGGAACACTCTGAAAACTCATAACTCACAACCAAACAGTGGTAATGAAAGGTGTTTTTTATTATTAAGGAAAACATGTTGATCAGTCAACAAACCACAGGAGAATGTTAACGTGACCAGAATAGGTCTTTACAACTCACAAATGTCATGTTCATCTGTATGTATACTTTTTTTTACCTGAATTACAGGTACATATGTATATTGTATTCACCAACTTTCATGTTGTGCATTTTCAGGACATGTCAATATATTTGAGGGCATTTTTCTCACTTGGGACTCGACAGGTTTGAAGTTTAAAATCATCCTAACCGATATATAGTACCATATTTCTCCTCATCAATTCTATGGCTTTCTGGAGAGGAGATGGACACTGGGGTGATAAGACAAAACTACCTTGAACATTTAATAATTTCATCATTTTTATCACTATCAAATTAAACCTTCTCGAAAAAAGTGCCTCACCTAATTCCTCCACCTTTTCGCATATGAAAGAGCAACTTTCGGTGTAATTTACGCACGTTTATAATTAGAATTTGGAGACATTGGTTGGATTGGCCAATTTCAGGGCTTCATGAAAAATGTAAATTTATCAGCCTACACACAATAACGCCTTCACAATTTCTTTGAATAAACCCTGTGCAAACATGCGAAAAGGTTGAAGAATTACAGTAAGTGTCACAAAGTCTAACCTTCATGACTCCGGGGACTGGTATCCTATCCATTAAGTCCAGGGAGATGGCCATGATAGTGGGAGGAAGCCGGGGAAACCCACAAGCCACAACCATCCATACAATGCTGGAAGATCAAGACTGGGGACGAAGCGAGCATGAGCTGGACTTGAACTCTCTTGAACTTTGTAAGATGGTGATTGGGAATGTTCAGGGAAAGGAACAAAATTGTGTTGGTACATATACCTGCAGTTTATGTCAAGAGGTGAGTTTAATACAGATATCTCGAGTCATATTCACCACATTACAAATGGTATAATAATACTGGAATAGGTTTGTCTTTCCAACATTTAGTAACTGTGGTTGTAACTATAAAGACAAGCACATGAAAATTTCAATTTCAAACCCCGAAAGTTATCATACATAAATCATGTCTTGTGAATTGGTGAATCACGTAAAATGCAAGTAAATCTTTGTAAGTAACTTTAAATTGCGTGCAATGCGGTCTCCTCAAGCTTTAAAGCTTTATCTTTAATGTAGGGAAAGTTCTTCTAGTAAATGATAACAAGTAGTACCATTATTACAAGTAGTACCATTATTACAAGTAGTGCCATTATTACAAGAGAAGCATTATTGATGTTTGTGGGCGAGGGAAGGAGGGACATAATCTTTAATTCAATCAAATAAGTTTTCCTTTACAGGCACAAAAAGCCCCCACTTCAAATTTTCAGGGAAGGTACATGTCAACTATGCTTTTTTCATCAAATTTACCCACTGACAATAAATGTCCATTAACCTGTTTTTCATTTATTGCTTGAATCATTGAGATCTAGAGCCCTAATCAAGAATATCTCACTTACTTGTACAATTTGGATGTCATTTTCATGGACATAGAAAACAGGCTACTGGCATGTCACTCATTAATGTCACCCGCAGATTTTTACTTATGGTGTAAGCTCAATATGTATACCCCCCAAGTGGGTGCCACGCATGGCCATGAGAAAGTACCTGGTAAGCAGTTTTCCAATCTCAATCTTGAGGTTCTGGGGCCAGCAGTATTGGCAAGAAAATGAAATGTATGAATATACTGGTATACAAATACCCTTAATGTGTGGCATGTAGCATAGCTTAAACACCAGATTAGATTTCTCATCAGGCAAGAACAAGGTTAGAGTGTGACCATTCCAAAATTCACCTAAGATCCCTTAAGCCATGTATTCTGCCCTGTAGGCACAATCAACTGCTGACTGGTACTATATCCCACAAAACGTCGAATCTTCAAATATTGTGATCCAAGGGGGTGGTTTACTTAAGTCAGTGTTGTGAAAGAATCGCACAGGATGATTTTACTGCCAAACACTCTGCCTGTACAATCACGGTTTAATCTAGGTGGGTTCATGTGAGCCTGACAGCCCATGCGTATGTATCATCAGGCCAAACACACAGCCACCAAACAAACTTTACCCTCCACATAATGTCCACATACACTTGCTCTAACAGTGCTTTGGATTATGCCTTTTCCAGGACTGTAAAGGGTGTACCAAAAACACAGAGCACTCAAAGTAAATGTCTCAATACTTCCCATTCCAATGAACATAAAAAACAAAAATATTCATTCAACTCCCAATACTGGAGAGTTAATAACGTGATCAATTCAGATGTGGTGGGTTTCCTCCGGGCTCTGCCCGGTTTCCTCCCACCATAATGCTGGCCACCGTTGTACAAGTGAAATATTATTCAGTATGGTGTAAAAACACGAATCAAATAAATAAATAAACTCAGAACATCCAGGAAGAGACTGAAATGAGTAAAAATTTGCCTTTAAGTCTAGCATGTGCCCAAACTACATGAATCAAAGGTGCATATATCACAACACAGGGTGACCAGCCCTGATGGCTCAGTTGGTGGACCAGGTAGATCCAGGGTCAATTCTGGGTCGGGGGTCACACCTAAGACCTCAGTGAAGCAGCACTAGATAAAAGAGTGGTGGAAATCCGTCCTGCAGCAAGGAGGTACCTTACATGCACTCAAAGGACTCCTTGGTCATCATATGACTGAAAAATTGTTAAGTACGACGTTAAATTCTAAGCACTCACTCACAATACACAGTGTGACCAAAGTACAAAAATTAAAGCCACACATCACAACACTTGGTTGTGCCCAAATTACACAAATTAAAACCGCATATCACAATACACAGTGTGCCCAAATTACAAAAATTAAAGCCACATATCACAATACATGGTGTGCCCAAATTTCATAAATTAAAACCGCATATCACAATACACAGTGTGCCCAAATTACAAAAATTAAAGCCGCATATCACAATACACGGTGTGCCCAAATTAACGTAATCCAAACCCCTAACAAACCTGAGAACAGAAATACTATAGCATGTTTTAGTGTCTTAAAGGAAAGTTATCTCATCTGGTGAATACAGGTAATTTATACCCTAAATCCTCAACGAATTCGACCAGACATAGTGCACGTTTTGGCATGTTAGATAAATGTTCTCCTAACTGAACCACCAATGTGGTCGCTGTGAGTTCAAGTCCAGCTCATGCTGGCTTCCTCTCCAGCTGTAAGTGGGAAGATCTGCCACAACCTGCAGATGGTCATTATTTTCCCCCAGGCTTTGCCTGGTTTCCCCACACCTGGCTACCTCGTATAAGTGAAATATTCTTGAGTACGGCTTAAAACACCAATCAAATCAAAAAAATCAAATCCTAACTGAACAGCCTATTTTAGAACTATTGTAAATTTCATGTGTCCTACCTGAACAATACATTTTACTCTTCAAAATCTTATGAATTTTGTTTTAAAAGTGGATCCAAAGTTATACTAGATTTAGTAGATCAAGTCGAATTCATTGAGGATTTAGGCTGTGAAGTTCAAATGTACCATACCTGAACAACACAATTTAGTATCATTACTCAAGTCCAAACTTTCACAGAATTTTCCAAAAAAAGACAGCCTTGCAGAGCTTTAATTTTCGGCAGGAATTCATAAATCCAAATCTCATAAGGACTCACGTCATCTAAAGTTTTGGGAATGCATACATTTACAATAATCACAATTTCTTTTTTGTTCTCAGAAGATCTTATCAAGCTTGACAAATGAATGTCCTACATACGCTCCTTGATGGAATGGCCGTAAACAGGAGTATATATAGGATATTAATCAATTTACAGAGATGGAGATCATCAATAAATAACCTTACACCCATTTTTGTTTTTTTATTTGTTGTGAAAGAATCGCACAGAAAGCATTAGCTCCAAAACTTGCTGTCGGCACAATCACGATTTTCTCTAGGTGGATCTAATGAGGCTGCCTGATAGGGATATTCTTTCATCAGCAGCTATCTCATAACCACCACACTGCAGTACAACATACATGTACACTTAGCCACAGAGTTAATGCTCCAAGAATTAGGAAGCTACTACAGTCTGTTTCTTTTAACCAGTCGCCTACATTCAGCTCTATGTAAAATAGATCATACCTGCACTGCAATTGCCTATGGTCAGTCAAACATAACTACTCAAGTTCTACACGTGGATATGTTGGAAGCTGATACTGTTGCAAAGAAATGGAAGTTTGATTTATTTATTTATTTGATTGTTGTTTTACGCCGTACTCAAGAATATTTCACTTATGTGACGGCGGCCAGCATTATGGTGGGAAGAAACCGGGGAGAGCCCGGAGAAAGCCAACAACCATCCCTAGGTTGCTGACAGACCTTCCCACTTACGGCCAGAGAGGAAGTCGGCATGAGCTGGACAGCACTGGTGAGAGACTCCGGGTCATCACGCTGCGCTAGTGCGCTAACCAAGTGAGCCACGTAGGCCACGAAATGAAGTTTGAACACTTTTTCTAATTCATAATATTAGGCCACATAATCCTGATTTTGACAGCAAGAAAAAAATTGCAAGAGAGTCTGAGAAGTAAATTGATGCGTTGATAACCAGCTGGGCATAAAGAGCTAAATGCTCCAAATTCCTCTTGGTTCTCAGATGGCTGGATACTGATTCTAAGTAATTGTGTGTTCCTTATTTGTCGCATAATTACTACCTTTATTTTGCTAACCAAGGACATGCTACATCAGTATTGTTTTTAACTTAGGCCTATATTAATCTTTAAATGCATAAATTATATCAATTCCGTTTTATAGGTGAAAAGGTTCAATCTGAGTAATGTACTGATATACATGGTACTTGTAATGTAATAAACAACACTCAGTGAATATAGTGTATGATGCTAAACATATACAACTGGTGGATGGAATCTGGGTGAGGAATTTAGGGCCTAAGGGAAATCCGATCCTCAAAAATTTATTACCACACACCAAATATAGCTCGTGGGATTCCTGTAACAAACAGTTCCAAATGTGGTAAAGTTTAAAACTGAACGAGAATGAAGATTGAAGTTTCGCTAAAACCACCCGGCCCATATCCAGAAAAACATTAAAACTTCTGATCCAAAACTTTAACGGTGACATTGTGACTGTGCATAAAGAATTTTAAACATGCAACTCAAAACTGGTACTTTCTAAGAGCTTTTAAGTCTGTGAATAAAAGAAATTTACATGAAAACTCAACTTTTTATTCGTAAACCATTATATTTTGTTTAATTTACTTGTTAGTTTTGATACATTTTGTTTAGTTTAGGCAGCCAACAGCTTGGAAGCCCAAATGTTTTCCAGAACCAAAGGCAGCCCTGTCCCTTGCATAAATCAGTGGGGCACAGCATCCTGCCCCTGCTGCCTCTCTCAAAATGTGCTCTGCCTCTCTCAAAATGTGCTCTGCCCCTTTAGAGGGCCATCGATATCCACCCTGCCCCTGAGGGGAACGGCTGATGAACTCTATTAACCAGCTGCTAGCAGTAGTCCTATCTGCATGTTGTCAACCGTATGCGGTACTGAAAATCCGCCATCATAATATCCATTTGTAATCAAGCACCGGCTCAGTTTACTGGTTGCATACGTGTTTCAAGCTCATTGAGGTATCTAGTTCACGGATACCTACTGTAAGCCATCACAGCTAATTTTCTGTCTTCTCCCAGACCACCATAAATTTATTTTCAAATCTATTCACACTTGGTGGATAAGTGTCAAAGTATCCACCATTTTTGTTTGATAGATATAACTGGAAAGGCGATGCTCATTAGACAATTGCCTCAATTGCACCAATGGATAAAACCACTAGAAATGCACATCCCTCACTGCCTCAGTTTTCATTACTTTCATTTTTTCCTGTGGTCAGCATAGTCATAAGTCAGATAATAAAACACTCGCATGCTCATTGTTTGTTTAAATGTAAAACTAGAACAGGCTGCAGATTTCTACAATCCATTAAGATTAGGAAAGTCAGGGTATTTTTGATTTGTTGAATTATTTAAGCTCAGATCTTTTACAACTGAAAGACCCATTGCACCCAGTGTCAGTTTTGTTTGCTCTGATTCACATTTTTGTTGCGAAAACACTCAAACTTATACATTATTGTTGTTTTCACATCAGATCTGATACAAACATAATACTGGAATATGCAGCTTATGATACAGGAAATATTACTCCTATGGATCGGGCAAAAAGGTAAACGTCCCCTCCTGAATAATAACAGAGTTATCTTTATTTTTATAACAAATTTTCAAGTTTGTGTGGAGTATGCATACACAGACATACATGTAATAGTAAGCAAGCGTAATATTTTATCAACAATTTCAAGCCAAAGTTATCTTATTTAGTCACAAACTACAACTAGCATTTGTAATGCTTTTAATTTAAATTCCCACGAAAAGCTGTTTTTATCAGTTATTTTTCCAAGGCTCTAAATAAGGCCCCTGTAATGATCGGTAGTTTTATAAATTATTTTTTTGTTCATTTAGGCTAGTCCCCGAAAGCAGGAAACATTTGCTATGAATGCAGACTTTGATATATTGCAATTCTTCTATTTTTTTTTCAGACAACTTGTCTGCTCTTTTTAACCAATATACACTATAACTGTAACAGAGATAAACATTTTTCCCCACAAGATTAGTTCATCCATGAACAACATATATAGGTCTTTATTTTTCCCCAAAACTGAGCAGTGCAATTCTCTGCTTTAAGCACTACCAATTAGTATGTCCTAAAAATTAGAAGGATTACAGTATACAAATGCATAGCTGAGTGCTGAATAGGCTTTCTTTCACTGCTATCTATCCTTACAAAATTTTTTAAATCACATTTATTATTATGACGCTAGCAGAAAATAGTGCCTTTTAAAGCTGTTATTCATGCTAAAAAGTACCCCTTTTGGAAAAATGCCACCCTGCCCCTTTTTGTTTTAAGCTAGGGGTCTGAAAGTGACTCTAAATATGGCCCTGGTTGCTAAGATCATGTGCAAAGTGGACACTATCAGCCACCTTAGACCCTGAAAGATATGTACAGTGACCACAAATGCCTTGACAAATCATCCATACACGTCCATCCTAAATGCTTATCAACAATGTACAGAAAACTGAACACTTATTCCAGTAAGACTGGTCGAACGACATGTAAATGATGCTAATGATCACAATGACACAGCAGCCTCTCGCCAATGCAGTTGCTGTGAGTTCACGGTCCTCTCCAGATGTACATGGGAAGGTCTGCCAGCAACCTGCGGAGGGTCATCAGTTTCCCCTGCGCTCTGCCCACGTTCCTTTCACCATAACGCTGGCTGCTGTCTTATAAGTAAAATATTCTTGAGTACGACATAAAACACCAATCAAATACATAGTGTATAAATAGTAGTATGTAACAGAAGTAGATCTTCGGTCTCACCTGAAAAAGTCCACAAAACAATGCTAATAATCCACGATGATGTTAAGAGTTGACCTTGATCAAGCTGCTGTCCACATTCAGAACGCTTTCCACGATGGTGTTAAGAGTTGACCTTGATCAAGCTGCTGTCTACATTCTGAACGCTTTCCACGATGGTGTCTTTGCTTGGGTCAAGACGGTTGTGAACTACAAGAAAATTTAGAATTAAGTTGTTAGAGCACCTATGAGTGGTGTTTTGTATTCGATTCAATCCAAATGAGAGATTGAAGCATATGAAAGTTTCAGTATGGTATTTAAATGGCACAGTGGAACAGTCCCTGGAAGGTCAACTACGGCCAAAATTAAGATCTTTGTTTGGGGTACAAAGGTCAATTTCAATCCAAATGTGGGGATGTCCCGATGAAAGTATAAGCAACAATATGGTTAGCCAAAGTTTATATTTCTTAATAAAAATACCATGACAAACTGACACAACAAGGCATCATGGAGCATGCTCAGATCCTGTTTTGAGCCACCCGTCGCTCAGCGAAGTTTTCCCCAAACCTAGCCTTCTCGCAATTTCAGACTATATCCTCTATACCAGCCTCAGTCTGGGTTGGAATTAATAAATTATAAAAATGGGTTACCACCCGTTCATTCAATATATGTTATTGTCTAGTTAGATCTAATGGAATATTGTTCTGCAAAAGTCCTTTCCTTGCCTTTCCAGTAAAAAATGTTTTTCTTGTTTTATGTCTTCATATAACTTAGCAATAGGTTACAATGGCCAGTTCTTGAAAAAAATGTACACTCTTTCCTAATATCTAGACATACCCAAAATCGTAAAGACATGCTGTCAAAGACCGCTCTTCGAACTTCAAACAACACTGACAACAACAACAAAAAGAATTGGAACATTGTTACTTTCGGCCATCCTCTATTACAGTTTCGTATTTTCCAAAATAGAGGATGTTGTTGTAGTTGCCAATCTCTCTCGTTGCGCACCTGAACAGAATTTTCATGCAAAGACCTGGACTTGACATGTCGTCACATTGGATTTGTGGACATAAGGCACACCGTTCACATAGTTTATGAGGGAGAGCAGTGGCTGTCCACTGATGCCTCAAAATATTTGCCTCGCTGCGAACGTTGGAAATATGTTCCGAACATGCTTTGCACTGGAGTCTAGTCAATCATTTGTCCTCACTCATTTTATATGTAACATCGCCATGAAAGTCCCATGAAAAAAATTTTTTTTCTGTGACAGACTGTGACACTGTCCCCTTACTTTTCGACATTATCACAGGTGATCAACTGACCATTTTAGCTGACTTTCAGCGTGCGTGGTTACGTGTAAGTCTTTAGTGTGGAAGCACGTTTCATACCCGAAATGCTACATAAATTGCTATGAGTACGGGCAGCTCGTCGTACAAAATGCTGACCGTAATTAAGTACCAGGTAAATCTGCTTAAACACGTCTTGCAGTTCACATTTTAAAGGCTTTTTCCCTGTGAACTTAAAATATTTGAGTCTCAGCCTTAGCTCATGGCAAACGGGTGACTGTTCCTCATGATTAGATGGATGGCGACCCATGCGTACCTAGAACGAGCGTTTGCCGCTTAATCCCATCCCCACCAGTCCAATATAGCAAGTCGTTATAGATCTATGCAGAGTATTTACACCAGTTACTAGGCCTGGTGCGAGGAAAACCAGGTGCTGCCTGGATGCTTGAAGTACCAAATATTTACTTATGCTTACATTCTACCAGCTGTTATATTTTTACTGCAAAGCTACAGGGGGAAATGTAAGGGTTAGAGGTCGATGGTAAATTTTCTAGATCAGGCAACAATCACGTTGAAAGGTACTCCCGTCATTTTTGGTCCGATTACAATGAGCCTCCTGTCAGCCCTGTAAAGACTTCTACATCCAGAAACAGATTGCCTGAAATCAAGTTACAACCAACGCACACATGGACCCAGCCTTCCACCATGGTTGTTGTTGTTGCTATCAGAATCATATGTTATCTCATCATTTAAAACATTCGCGATTTCCCTCCATTAAACCTTAGTCGCCAAAGTGCATGCAGCCATCGTGTAATAAATACAATACGCAGACCATCCTCACCTATAAAATGCACTGTTTGTAACTTGTTTTTTCACTGTACCAACATAAATATCTACAGAAATCTTTCCATAACTATCCGCTACACTCGTCACGCTCTCGACATCTCCCGCTACAAAGTATAGCCACTTCCGGTCAGCATGTATTATCCCCCCCTTGATGCAGATATTGTCTTCCACGCACGCTCTTTTGACACTTGATCAACCATTTTACGCATTTGCGAGGAATGTAGGCAAATAGTTATAACTATGGCAATTTCAGTCAGTTTGTGGAGTAGATTTGTGCCATTTCTTTAAATCTTCACTTCTTCTGATAATTAATCCCGATGTAGGCCTATCGGTATCACATTTTTACCATCGGCACATGTACTTCACGCTATCGTATGCAGTATAGAGGCCAAACCTGAAATTCATACTCTTATAGCTCTTCCATCAACTACATTGCCCCACACCCAGAGGGTAACAAATATGGGCCAAATAGAAAGATGTGATCTGTATGATTTGTACCAGAGAAGAGAACGGATCGAACAATGTCGATTTCAATTAGCCTGCCTACAGGCCTATGCCAATTAAGGCCTAGTTAATCCTACCTGTATATATTAAAAGAAAAAACAAGGAAAATATAGCGGCATATCGTTAGATATCTTGAAAGACTGATGGATACAGACAGAAAAGGCTACACCCATTTTGTTCGGACATGCTTGGTGACATAGGCCTGTTAATTCTTAGTCTATAGAACTCTTATGAGGCCAGGGAATAGGCCCATGCGCCATGTTAGGACACCATATGTATGTCGTACACGAATGTCGCGTCACTTGTACCCCATACTGACATGGCAAAAGGCAGTAATGTAGTGGCTGGCGGAAGTCAGTTGAAATAGTGGCGTCTTCAGGCTATAGAAGTAGGCCCCCAATTGATAACATAGCTTTCCTCAATGTGCGCTGTAGTTTGCTTACTTTAAACTGTGACATCATGCAACACCACAAAATTAATACAGCAAGCATTTTAGACTTTTTGTTGGACACTTTATCGATATATTTTTACATACATTTGGCGTAGTGTGAATCGGTTTAAAGGAATAAATTTCGTGTAAATTGAATGCAAAACTTCGTTATCTTCGCAGGAATTAAATTTGAGCGTTTTAAGATAATGAGTCATTTTCTTCTGACCCATAAACCTGAAAGTTGGAATACAAATGCACTATTGTTGACATGGGCTCAAACCAGATACTCTCCTATGCTATAACATTGGGGGACGGGCAATTTTTTCTTCGCACAAGGCGTTACTAAGGAGACGTTGCTCTAGCTTCCCCGCGGCCATATTACGGAATTCATGTGTCAGGAGAGATGTTCGTATAGGCTTACCAGCCCTCTTGCAATCAAAATGGGTGTAATTTCGGATCAATAATAGCATCGCCATTTCCAAAACAATGTTTAACACAAACAAGCAAATATAACTACAGACTTCGGTAACCTGCAGATGAGAGAGTAAAATCAAAGCAGCGACAGGCGTGTGATTACTGGCAAATAGTCAGGCGTAATCGGTGAAAGTTAGGGTGTAAATTTAACTTTTCATGTAAACGTTCGAATAGTAGCAAAGCACACGCCCTCCAGGATGGCTTAAGAATTAGCTTTGAAAAAATGCACTGATGTTGAATGCAATCAATTAGATATCACTGGCCTATAACAAGAAATTTAGAACTGCATAAGAAAGTTTCGGTATATCAAGTACAAAAACAGGACGGAATCCCGATGATGGAAAGAATCATGGAATGTTCTAGGCGAATGAATGAAATTCTCATTCAAATCGTGTACTATACATGTTAGTATATAAGTTGTCGATGATGAAAACATGTAGGCCTAGGCCTATCTGAGTTGCGCTTTGATTTCAACTGTCCATAGGCCTATATACGACCCCTAGCCCCGAGTTCAGCGAGATTAGACTCGTCCAAGCACATTTACTTACATGAGAATTATAGTCATTGTAAACTTTACACACCAGTTTTTTTTGTTTTTTTTTTGTAGTAATAAGGTTTTGTGACGTTGTTTGGAATCTTTACACAACTGCACATATGATCTAATACTACACGACGAGATATGTGCACGCCATATGCAGTACACTTTTTAATTTACAATGTATAATTGAAACTATCCATCTTGTCGTAAAGTGGACTTGACAAGAAACAATTTGTTCTAGATGATGATAAATGTTGAGGTTTCTTCGAGTTTTACACAGATTTTATTAATGAGAAATTCAAGCATGAACGTGTAACGTGTTACGTGTATGCAGTGGAACTGAAGGCGTAGCCTTTGAAGTTAATGTAGCGATGATCAGCTTTATTAAATACCGAGACAATTAGTGATGAAATTCAATCAGTTAAGTACTTGTGAGGAGAAGCACTATAGAGAGGATGTACATATGTATACTTGGACTTTAACTTCTTACTGAACAATTTTTCAGTCAAATGACGATGAGGAGTCATTAGGTGTGTGTACATATAGGCCTACTGTGTTTTCTTGTGGCAGGGCATATCCATGCCGCCAAAGTGCTGGCACCGCGGAAGTAAATGCATCACGCGAAGACACAAGACCAGATTTTTACCTGTCTTTCAAAATATAAAACAGTTAACGTTTGAGACAAAGTGTACGTTAAGATCTTCCTCTGTTTAAAGGTCACGATGCATTAAAGAACATATAGAAAGTTTAATGCCTTTCTTTGAGCCCAGCAGTGAAAGTCATACTCGGGACCGCCAAGCAGGTGGATCAAGTTTTCATAAGCGTACTCTGCTATTTCAATCAAGCTAAAATGGCTCAAATGTGAGAAACACATATATTTTCCAAAAATATATTTTGCTGAAAGACAGTCCTTCGGTGTAATGGAATATTAAAGGTCTTGTGACATTTTATGCCCTTTAAGGTGAAATATGCTGTGTCAAAATCAATTGATGTCGTTGTGAGTCCTCCATTTTGCTTGATAAAGAGCTGTATAGACACTGATCAACTCTCTGCATGTGGACCTACTTTTGGTGTCACGAGATTCATATCAAGTTAAAAATGGCACTATGCATTACAAACATTGTTTGTATGAATACATGTGCGTGTTACGTGTTACGCGTGTTTAGTGAGTTTGTCATATATAGCATACATTCACTGTTGTAGAGCTTGAAATTCAGTGGTGGGTTTTAAGTACCATATCGATAATAGATTGCAGTGATTTCTTGCACTTTTTTCCACATGGTTTACTATAGTGTAATAATAACTATATAGTGTTGTACAAAAATTTAATTTGAAACGGTGTGCGCACTAATAGGAAGTTTGGAGCGTCGTAATTTCTTTTGATATCATCGTTAAGTTTGTAAAAGTCAGAGAAGTGTACTGAGGCGCGCTGGTCTTCACTAATTAGTGGATATAACTATCAAGCATGTGATGCATGTGCTGCATGGCTCCAGCATGTGGCCTATGTATACAAAACAGACTGAGACTCAACTGTATATAATGACTATTTTCTTTACTTCTCGATTGCCGTAAGAAGACAACCAAGCACATGGCCCCCACATTGCATTGTGTAACATATCTTACCGTATCGGCAATACTCTGGAAATGACACCCCGCTTCATCTTTGAAATAAATATATCACAATTTTACTTTATGGAACTGTATGTAAAATATAGTCATGGTGTCTGCGTGAATTGTTGGGGTCCATGTAGTTATATCTACTGGACAGAGAATAGGGTTTCCCTCAAACTAAGTCCATGCGAGTAGTATAAAATGGGCCGAATGTGTCCATTTGGGGGAAGAGGGAAGGGAGGAGATGACGTTGATTTATTTATTCATTTATTTAATAAATAAACGATGCGTTGTACGCAGTACTCAGGAATATTTCACTTATACCACATTGGCCAACATTATGATGGGAAGAAACGGGGCAGAGCCCGGGGGAAACCCACGACCATTTGCAGGTTGAAGTGTCGTTGAGTCTGCGCTGTGTATAGTATAGTATAGTATGATATGGTATAGTATAGCATAGTATAGTATGGTCGGCTTGTAGAGTTTAGTATTGAACTGTGTCGCGCCAAGACGGGTCTATGGGTGGATTGGATTTTTCTCGTTCGGATTTCGTTCACCTCTGAGTCACGCCCTCCAATGAGCGATGTGCGAAATGTCAGCTTATACAGTCGGGTTGAGCATCTCCAACGCGCCAAAACTGACGAATGGGTGAAGACGCGATGTTGGCGGGAGTGGGATAAATTGAGGTGTAGGGGAGTTGTGAAGTGGCAAACTATGACGGCTATAATACCTGCCTACGCAACGTCAGACCACGCTCAGTAAGATACTGCCTTTATGAAACGATCCGCCCCTGCCAAACCTCTGCCGGCAGAGCCTATCGAGAGGAAAGTGTGCATGTCATCTCTCAGCGAGACCGTAAACAAACTTTGAGCCATGCTCGTCAATTTCATGCCTACAAGGCCCCACTAGCATGGGAAGAAAGTGCAGCAGCAACTTCGTCAGTTATTGAACGAGACACATATCATTAAAGCTAACCCTCACTTCGCCCAGATGTACAGGGAGCATATAGCAGTCAACCTGTCCATGCCCTCCATGACTGTCCAGGACAAGTCCGTAGACGAGCAAGTACTTTTTTTGCCTCACCATCGCCAATTTCGTGTCGGCCATTACCACCATCACCCCTTGCCATACGGTGATCATTTCACCCATGTGTTTACAGAGGCGTTTACCAGAGTCCAAGTTCTGAACATAGGTCATTGCCAATACTTCCATGACGGTGATTCATTCACCATCGTAACCACTACGAGACATTTACTCCGGTGAGTAAATCACTGTTGGAGTTCACATGCAATAAAAAAAAAGAAAATGCGACGTTGAATCCCCGGCCTGTTCGTTGGTGATTTCTCAACTACACCGCGTGTGTTATATGGCTATGGGTAGTCCACCGTAAGTGATGTAATTGACCTCAATAGAATGACGGTGTGTTTTATAAAAACTTTTGTGTCTTTCTAGATAAACTGCGCACCACGCCCAGATGGAAAGAATGGGGGGACGTCGTCACCAACCTTCGAGGCTACACGTGTGTACTCTGTAGTATGCTTGCAAATGGTATCGTCAATCAGGAACGTCTACAGATAGTGCGAGCTTACAACGAAGACGTCTGATGACACGTCAAGGATCCCCAAACCACGCAGCAGAATTATTTCGACACTGTTCTCCTTATGTAAATGTACAAGGAGCGACTCTCCAACCAGGCGTCAGTACTCTATAGACGCCCCGTGTCAAATGCATGTACACTGGTGTAAATGTCCACGGTACACTGGCGTGTTTTTTTTTAGCACGGAGACGAGACCGTCTCCCAACCCCGCCAACCTGAAAGGTCGTCACACCGGGGTTGGAATCTTTAAAAAAATATACTGTCTGGGGTAGGCACCATGCCTCACACCAGTCGACAGCAGCAGCAAAAGTGAGTCGGGCCCGAGTTTGGGCATGGCTGGCCCAACAGGACACGTCCACACTGCACCATCCCGCTCAACGGCCCTACCTTTGTAACCGGGTCGTGGTTGGGGGTATAGACAGTCAAGGGCAGGCGGCCCAGGTCGACATGGGAGCGTTTGTCAAAGAGAACGACGACAGCCGTTACCTACATTGATGTCATCTCCAAGTTCGCTTCGTCCCACTGCGCACCAAATGTGGTGCTTGTCTGATCGATTTAACCGTACCTTGGAAGGATGCATGTACAAGTATTTCACCGCTTATAACACTCGGCTGTACCTGGACGCCTTACCGTTGCTGCTCGGTGGCTAAATTCAAGCGTATCACCAGACTATACAGCAGGCCCCCATCGAAGACACCGTGCAGAACCAGAAAGACATGCATCAAGCCTTGTATGGTCCACGTACGTCCAGGCGATTGGTGTAGCGTTATAGCGCTGGCGATCTCGTACGTATAAGTAAAGTGAAAGGGATATTCGAAAGATTGTACCGCCCGAATTGGAGCGCGGAAATGTTCCGCATCGTCCGTACCCACCCTCGACACCCCGTCATGTACACACCGGAGGACTTGAACGAGGAACGGTTGCTCGTGACGTTTTACGAGACCGAAGTGCAACCGGTGACCGCCGCAGCAGACAAGTTTTATAGACAAGATGGAGAAAACCTAAAAGGTGGGACGTCGTCGAGGAAAAGTGTGCTATTGGGTGAAATGGCTCGGCTATCCACTCAGCTTCAATTCTATGCGGACGTCAAACTTATGCTCAGAGTTCTGCTCTACATTGAAACCTTGGTAAAGGATTGGTCGCGGATCTCCTCCAAGACATTCGGACATTTATTATCTACAAGGGCAATTGAATAACACTCTCCTCCGTTGACAGCTGGCCTGGAAGCCTTTTCCCCGACCGTCGCCGCCGTCGCCTTTACATCTGAATATTGGTAGGAATCGGAATGGATTGGCCACGGAACTCCTCGACAGATCATCGTGACCATTTCCCGGCCGAATTTTACGAGATCTCCCGGTCCCGACATCGACATCGATCACCGCCTACTAACACCACCGTTTCCACACCCCCCATTCTCCATCCAACACGGCACGGAGCAGCAGAAGCAAACAGTCTACCTTGCCATACCCGGCGATGGCGGCGGCTACAACGGCCTCCCACACTGTACTTCACCCTCACCCGTAAGACCAGATGGACTAACCCAGCATCTCCAACCATGGATACTCGATGGGAGCATTCGTTTACCACCATCGTCAGCGGACTGACGGGGTGTTTAAAGTCCGTGTTTTTTAAACTGTTGGTGGAGCACGCTCAAGCCTTCATTCACCAAACTGTGTCGTCTGGTGTTACAGGAAGAGGCAGACGTGGTACACCACGAAACCCAACGTTCGGTTTGAAGAAAGTGTGTGCAGCCTGTCAGCATTCGACCCTGAGGAGCGGATGTAGCCGTCGTGGACGATTTGATGGCTCAAGCGAAAGGTACCCACCACCGCAATAGCAACGTCGTGTGCATCTTGCAGAACTAATGCAACGAAACCAAAGATCATGGTACCATCAGTCTGAACGGGCACTACTTGGTGTTGCTTAAAAACAGATTACCACGATCGCTAAACAGAGGCTCCAGGGCGGACTCAGTACGTGCGCGAGATGTTTGACGATGCCATCGCCGGACCTCAAGGTTACTTGTTGGTGGATTTCAAGCAAGCCACATCCGACCAGCTACGCCTTCGCACCCACATCTTCCCTGGAGAGATCCAGCACGTCTACCTGCCCAAGTCATAAAACCTCGTACGCACGGTCTGCCGAATCAGTTGTTTCAACGTCAGCGCCCGCAATGTGACGCCGGTTCCAACTTAACGCGTCCTTGCTATCCCTGCTGGCTCGAGCCACCCCAGAACGTCTAAGAGAACGTTTTAGAAAATGTCCCCATCGCTTTACGGCGAAAGGCTGCTCTGCTTCTCGAGTGCATCAAACAAAGTCCATCTATGGGGTGGAAGGACCGCGGATAACTGACCGTCGATGGAAAGACCGTCCCCGAGAGTAACATGATCGACTTGGTAAACGGCACATTTCGTGAAGGACATCACTTGCAAGCCACGGGTCGAGAGGACTTCCTGCGAGACTAAGTGCGCAACCCACATGTTGGGCGACACCGAGCGATAGAACGATTGCTGACTCGAGTGGGTGCGGGAAATGATGGAACACCACCCCAGACAAAAAAAATCATCTACAACACGGTCTGCGCCCGCACGTTCTCACCCTTCTACCGCCCAGTACACCACTCCTCTTCCCTCTCCGTATACCACGCCTTCTCTCTCCACCATTTCCACCAAAACCACAACAGCCACCACGCAACGCCGACGACCCACGAGACGACCATAGCAGCGACCCGGACCGCTTCAGTGTCTAGCCATCGTACCACCCGCTGAAGTGGAGTCAAATACCGGCGCCAGATAGAAATACGGTCAGTTCGCCCGGAGAAGATCACCCAACCAGCATGTTTTACGTGACGCCGTCCAGTAACAGCTCGCTTGGCTACTTCCCCCAAAAAACATGGCCCATTTAACCACGAAACTGCCAAAGGCCATGCATTTGAGTGGTGACTAAGAATGTGGGTTATTAAAAATACATTACCTCCGCACCTGGTACGGAGGTAAGACGAAGTGTGGTATGTCCTTGACTCCGCACCGGGCTAATCCTAAGTGAAAACTGCCAGCAGGCTATTACCCTTCATCCAACGCGCTTGCCAAGGCTCTGGCAGGTTTGTTGACCAACACAAACACAAAGCTCAAGCCTCACGCCTATGATTTGACGTTCAGCTTCGATGATGTGCACTGAAAAATACCGTGCTGTTTTGGAAACAATGAGGCTCAGATTCGGCCCGTATCTGAAGCAGCTGTTGAATTTACCGTACGAGGACGAACGCGGTAAAGTGGTACTGACATATTACTTTCAACAGCGGCGCGGTTTACTTTTGCAATGAGTGTCAAAGACAACCCTGCGATGTATCTATCATACATCGACTATTACACCAATCAAGCTGGCGAATATGGGTTGCCTGTGTTTCAGAAGCGACCCTACAGCTAGGTCACGTTTTGCTGGGCAGTTCTATCAAAATGGAGCAACCCTTATTAAGCCTGCCGTGCAAGCGTCGGAAAAACCCGCGTTACGTACCCGACTGAACGTCATGGACGACGTGTGGGGTGGAACACCGATGAGCCATGCCTTGAAAACACAAGCTGTTTTTTGTTCAAAGCCGGTCGCTATGCCCGGCGCATTGTGTGGCCCAAGATGGCCGGGGTGAGGCGCAAGCCTATAAAATGGAATTCCCGACGCACTGCTCCCAATCGTCACCTGCTCGCTGGGCGGCGGATATTTCTAGCCAACTCCACTCCCCACCCTAAGTTTTTTCTTTCGATCAGCAGTGACTTGTGGACGTTACCTTCTGCCGACACCAGCGTTCGAGAAGGTCGCTGGTATGCTTTCTGTCCCATCGCCAATCTGAGTGTCGTGGAGTTTGTGGAACTTCTAATCACCAACGCGGACAGTGACACTTACTTGGACTTGTGGCATTTACTGTGGCAACAGATCGGTAGGTTGGTAGACATGCTGGAGCGGCTGCACTGGCGACATGTTCCTGCAACGTCGTCACCTGCTCAACAACGTGAGCGTCCGCATCCGACTCACTCCGTCCAAGGACGCATTTGCCTTGAGTCTGGTGAGGAGGATCTCAACTACAATATCCTCTTGGTGGAGATATTGATCTCTGGGCTCAAAGTCTAAGTGACCGGTGGTGTTCAGCTGCGAGCGTTTGATGACTGCTTCTCTCTTGTGTGTTACCGGCTTTATTTCCTATTTGTATAATTTCTTACATACCTTTGTCTTTGGGAGCTAGTGTTAAACGTTGTTTTGCAAATGAATCTTGCGATTATCGACTTGGAACGCCCTTTACGGACTACGAATGGTATATGAATGTCGGACATGACGCTTATATTTGAAAGCGTTGGACAAAGCCCCTGCCAAGCACCCCATCCGCCGCTTGCTAACCAGGTATTTCTCCGTGCCCAAAGACCCTCATACCCTCATCAAAGAACAAAACCCTTTCCATTTCCAGCACTTCTAGCCCCTGACACCCAACTTTGAGACCGAGAATTTCGTCAGAACGTGTATGAACCTCTTCACCAACACGGGGAAAGTGTTCCACGACGAACGTCATCTTCCGCTTCACGTTAGCCAAAGGCATCAAGCTGTTTTGTTTCCCCATTATCTCCAACCTCCACAATGATCACCAACTGAACCTGGTCCACAAAGGCGATTTGTAGCTTGAGATACGGTTTAGCCTGCGTCATGGTCACTATTACATTAACGTCAGAAGCAATGAGGCCTTGTACAATTTCTTACATACTTTGTCTTTGGGAGCTAGTGTTAAACGTTGTTTAGGAAATGGATCTTGCGATTATCGAATTGGAACGCCCTTTACGGACTACGAATGGTATATGAATGTTGGACATGACGCTTATGTCAACACAGACACGTGCCTCCGGCCCGAGCAACATTGAGTGGCGGTCTTCACTGGCGTGTAAACTCCACACCGATATCACCGCTTGGCTGAAACTGAGAACATACCACTGTGATCGGCGGCTGCAGAGTCTGGACACGGCTGTGTGCGGCAATACTGCGTGTATTACTTAACCCAGCGCACTCGACGTAGTCACATGGACGCTATTGTGCATACGTTCGACACGTCCTGCACGACGTACGATAATGATGTAATAGTGTTCGATTTAGTGGCCCGCCAGTTTGAGGTCCTGTTGGCCTTAATAATTTTTTTTCGTGTTTTCCTGTTTGACGTTCTATGAAATTAGAGGAGATGACACTTGCACACTGTCGGTTTGACCTGTATTTATTTTGCCTTCACGGCAACACATCATAAAGTCATGGTATAACCGTCGGTGACAGTCAGGTCAAATGTCCAGGTATGTGGACAGTATCAAGCTCACAGTAGCTCACAGTATCAAGCAGTACTTCAAAAAATAAAAATAAGTGAAAACCGTCTTCGTGCTGCGTGTGGGAATACATCGTGTTCCCCCGCAAACACATACCTCCGTTCACGCCATTCTGTTCACTTGGCTGCGTTAGACGAAGAGGTACACACGTCCTTGTCCACACCCCGGGTGCTAACGCCTTTGCGGGAGAGTTTGTCTTAAGTGTTCGACTCCCAACCCTAGCAATAGTATGTCCTCGAACACTAGATGACGATAGCTTCACCAGTCCACTCGACTTTGAAGATCCACGGCGTACGTTTATCAAAGTCGTAGTGGTCGCGTCGAGGCAGCCACTTTTCCTGCTCCGCTTCATATAGCACAGGTTTAACCAAGGATTTTCAGTCCGGGTCTAACCAGGCCATGTACGTCGAGTCCGTGTCCATCTCACTATACTGCCAGTCAGACTTGTCAAAGAACCGAGCCATAAAGTTGTACGAGACTTACATACGTAGTTTGGCGTACTACTTACACCATACATTCTATTTTCAACGGTAGACTGTAAACGAATGGTCCTTTTGCTGCTCACCACTTCGAAGATGTCGTCATCGATCTGGTCAAAGGTACGGCACCGTACACTCCCAATAGCTCGCGCGTCTTCGCCAGGCCACAGATTTTTACATCCACGTGTCGGTCCTTGTCGCGGTTTTGCCTCGTGAGCTGTTGCTGTTACGAGGGTAAGGCGTACTGCGGCAGGAAAGCGCGCAACACCTGGCGCGATTCAGTATGCAGGGGAACTCGCACTCCCATATGGATTTCCAACACGTACCCGTGGGACTGGACGTATTTCGCTGTCATCCACTTCCCGACGTAAGTCTTGGGGTGTTAAACCTCGTCGATCGGTGTAGCGTAGCTCTCCCTGTCGCGGATGATTCAGGTGACAGCCCTGGTAGTGGTAACAGCAACAGTGGAAATGGAAGACGGTGGGACGTCCGTCCATGCGGGCAAACCCGTCAACGGGGAGTTGGCCATCACGGATCGTTTTCCCGTGTGGTTGAGCCGGTGGCTGATGGGTACCCCGAGCTGGTGCGATTGCTGGTCCAGCCATTTTTCAGCCAGACGCGTCGCTGTGCCAGAGGGAACTAACTTTTCCCCACAACGTGCTCATGGGATATAGTGACTGACAGAGCTTACCTCCCCGTATACGTTTCACGTCTCGTTGGTGGTAACGATGGAAAATAATGCTCGTCCCAACAACGATGTTTGTCTTAGTCAGTCGTGCATGTCTTTCTCACTGATGAGCGTAAACACGGAACGCAGATCGTAAAACAAGTAGTGGAGGGTGAGCCCTGGTATGCTGATTCATTCTTTGAACACGTCGATGTGCATGGTTTAGTAGAAAGCCACCATCTTCCTCGCCGCCTACATGAAGGGTTTCACGTCCAGGTTGTTGTGCCACCGCAGAAAGTCTATTACAGTGCGCATGCCATGCTTCCTCCACGTTTCATGCAGGGTCTTGTACTCGGCGTCCGTGTACGCTTGGTGAGTGAGTTTGGCCACTGCCGGGTCACCAAAGGCCAGTTTTATTACAGCTACATAGACTTCTCGCCCGGCAGGAGGAAACGGAAATCCGGTGGACGTTTCAATGCCCGGTCGGGAGCATGAGATGTACCCGACACATGGCAAACGTTTTGCCGGCAGGAGCTGGGTTTTTCACGTCTGCTTTGAAACGCGGAACACTTACCCAAACTCTGGCCGACGCGGTGAATTCGTTGCGGGGGCGTTGTTGCCGATTGTGAATATGATGTGGCGATGGCGGCTTCGATGTGTGGCAATGACCACCGAGAAACACGCTTTGCCCCGGCGGAAGAAGTACACTGGGGCAGTTGCTCTATCCTGCGGGAAATGTCTATCACACTGGCGTACGTTTTAGGTGATGTGTCCGCACAAGACGGGTGCTCGTCCTCCTCCTCCTCTTACGTCTGACGCTCCATGTGCTTGGCGTTGATTTCCTACTAACTAAAGTAAGTGTCCCACTAAAACTAAACTCGCGCTGGTATTGTGCATGTGTGGGCCATGATTTGTTTTGAAGAGAGATGCCTTTCGCTAACAGTTTGCAAGCCACACCCTGCTCAACCCGGAAAAAAACACAATAAAACAAGCGCTTGGACCTATCCACTACTGTGATGGGGGTACTCCCATCCTCCTGTCGTCAGGGAACGGGTAAATCGGAGAAAATCCCAAGCGTTTAGCTGTAGCGGCACGATCCACCCTATCTCCAAACTTCTATTTATCGGGTCAACGCGAAAGTCAAACGTTTGTTGATCTGCTCGTTGCCCATTAGTCAAATGGCGAGAAATCAGACGGATGTAGACTGGGGCGCGCGAGACATCAGACACGTGGAGACTGGGGTGGGCGAGACATTAGACATGTTGACTGGTGCGGGGGAGGCATAAGACGGGTGGAGACTGGTCCAGGCGAGACACCAGACGGATGGAGGCTGGAACGGGCGGAACATCAGACGTGTGGAGACTCGGGCGAGGGCGACATCTGATGGTTGGAGAGTGGGGCGACGGGTTAGACGGGTTAAAACGGACGCACGAGACATCAGACGAGCGGAGACTGGGGCGGGCTAGACATCAGGCGGGTGGAGACTGTTGCGGGCGAGACATCAGATGAGTAGAAAATGGGGCGCGAGACACAAGACGGGTGGAGACCGGGGCGCACGAGATATCAGACGGACGGAGACTGGGGTGCGCGAGACAACAGACGGGTGGAGACTAGAGAGGGCGAAACATCTGATGGATGGAGACTGGGGCGGGCGAGACAGACGGGTGGTGAATGGAGCGGGTGAGAAATCAGACATGTGGAAAGACGGGCGAAGAGAAGCGCACGAGACATCTTGCGGGCGGAGACTGGAACGGGCGAGAAATTAGACGGGTGGAGACTGGGGCACGCGAGACGTCAGACAGGTGGAGACTGGGGCGCGTGAGACATCACACGGGTAGAGACTGGGGCGAGCGAGACATCAGAAAGGTGGAGACTGGGTCCCGGGAGACACCAGACGGGTGGAGACCATATGGGAGAAGGCATATCTCACGATTGGGTCATACATGCTGAACATGGAGGGATTGTAGATCGTCATCAAGACATTGACCACTCCTTTTCCGCCGTATTCAGAAAAGACGCATAAGGCCATCATCGTACCATCGTTCCATCGCCCAGAAATGGCACAAAGCGATGGCACGATGATGCCAAGCGATGGTGCGATGGCACGAAGCGATGGCACGATGCCATGATAACACGCCATCGTGTCATCCCTTTTTGCCATCGTACCATTGTTTTGTCTCACCGTACCACCGCCATCGGCCTTAAGACAACTGACGTGGTGTATTACGGTACATACATTTTGTTATTATTGTCTATTTCTTTTAACCAGTTTTAACCATCTGAAAAATTACTCACACGCGCTACCAAAATTGCCTTTTAGTCATACAAAACACCGCAAGCGGCACACATTGTCATGTTGTGCGCTTGTATTATTGCAAGGAAAATGCAGTTATACCAGCAAGTCAACCAAGATGGACGCTCCAGGTCAATAATCGCCAGGCGAATTTCCAAAAGAATGCTTAACGCAAACTACCAAAGAAATAAAAATTAAATAAAGTACGTAAATACGACAGAATCTTACAAAGAGAAGCTGTCAACAGTTTTCAATGATGTTGGAAAGACCCTAGGTATGTTCTAGGCAACTGAGTCGAATCAGTATTCAATTCGTGTACCATAATGGAATGCATGTACAAGTTGTCGATAACAAAATATGTATCTCAGATACCCTTTGATTGCAGCTTTTCATATATCCAATGTGGCGATCTGATCCAACACGGTGAATATATCCCTCTAACCCCAGGTTAAGCTGAATGATCCTATTTTATATCATCAAGCGCAATGACCCGGCAGCCTCCCATCAAAGCGGTCGCTGTGAGTTCAAGTCCAGCTCATGCTGTCCGAGCGTACGTGGGAAGATCTGCCCGCAACCTGCGAATGGTCGTGGGTTTCCCCCGAGTCCTGCATTGTTTCCTCCCATCATAATGCTGGCCGCCGTCGTATAAGCGAAATATTTTTGAGTAACGTCGGGGGACGTCATTTTTATTCAAGAACAAGACAATATGCGTGGAGAGTAATTTGATTTACACTACTGTCTCAGCGAATAGACTACATTGTTTTATATAACAAAATTCCCTGAAACCCAGCTCTAAAACCATACTGCCGTGAGATCACATACCACTACAAATAAATTAAAATTATATTATACCAAAACGTGCGAACACTACGGAAGTGTCAGAAACCTTGTTTAGATTTAAGTCGACAGCAGTTTAGGTAACTGGTCCCACCCTTCGTCAAAACCTATTGAACTCCGCCCAATACCCAACATATGCCAATGGTCTTTGTTTTAATAATTATGACGTCACTCGCGGCAATGAGTTTATCGCAGCAATCGAAACCGAGCTTATGCAGTGTATCAGTGTGTGCACGCTTAAGGATAAACGCTCGACGCTAAATAAACCCATATAGGTATGTATAAAACATTTTGGACTACTATCAGTGGCGGAAAATGAAAATAAAGACCACAATGCACTGCTCTGGTCACTTGAGTACTCTTGGTTGGGCGATGGTGCGAAGGGATGACATGATGGCACGTTACGATGCTACCATCGTGTTATCACTTCATTGTGTCATGGCTTCGTGCCATCGCGGTGCGATGGAACGGTGGTACGATGGTACGAGTGAGTGAGTGAGTGCTTGGGGTTTAACGTCGTACTCAACAATTTTTCAGTCATATGACGACGAAGGAATCATTAGGGTGCATGCACGTGTAATGTGCCTCCTTGTTGCAGGACGGATTTCCACCGCTCTTTTATTTAGTGCTGCATCACTGAGACGACTTACCGAAGGCAAGTAAGCCGCCCCGCCCGAGCCATTATACTGATACGGGTCAACCAGTCGTTGCACTATCCCCTTCATGCTGAACGCCAAGCGAGGAAGTTACAACTTCCTCTTTTAAAGTCTTAGGTGTGACTCGACCAAGGATTGATCCTGGATCTACCGGTCCCAAAGCGGACGCTCTACCAACTGTGCTATCCGGGCCGGTTACGATGGTACGATGTTGGCCTTATCCGGCTTTCATACCTAACCGGGATCTTCAACTACACGTATATTCATTCTAGCGTAGCTTAGAAATATTTAGGTCAGCTGCTCAGCATGGCGTTGATTGGTCTAAAGTTCATGAGCTCTGTAGAGGGAATAAAAGAGAACCACAGCATGAAAGATGCCTTTTTCTTTCGTCTTCACTTTTTCTTCATTTTTATTTTTCGGGGGAGGGGAGGGGGTGTGACAATAGACGTTAACAACCTCGTCTTGTTGTGTAAGTCGACACCTGTGTAGGCTTGTGTAAGCCTTGTTTCGTACCTCGTCAAATCACTGTGCATGTACAAGGTACGAAACAAGTTTTAGTGGTATCGGCTTACACATCACGCACCAAGACGAAGGTGCTAAAATTTATATTCTACCCCCCAAAACGAAGAAAAAGTGGAAAAAACAGCATATTTTATTCTGTGATTCTCTTTTACTCCCTCTACAGAGCTCGTGAACTTCAGACCATGCTGAGCAGCTGACCTAGGTATTTCAAAGCTGCTCATGAATGAATATAATTGAAGACTAATAGCAGGGACTGTAAAACCAGAGCAGCGACGACAGTATGATAGCTGGCAAATGGTCACACGTAACCGGTGATAAGTAGGAAGGTCTTACAGCAACCTGCGGATGGTCGTGGATTTCCCCCGGGCTCTGTCCGGTTTCCTCCCACCATAATGCTGGCCGCCGTTGCATACAGAAAATATTCTGGAGTAAACCGTAAAACACGAATCAAATAAATAAATTACGTAACCGGCGAAATAAATCCTCTTGTCTGTTTACCTCATTCAGGATTTTTTCATAAGCGTTCATGTTAATGCTTAAATAGAAGCAAATTACACGTCCCTAGCAGCATGGCTTAAGCAAAATTGCATAAAGCAAATGCAGTGATATTAATTGTAATTTATTAGACGTCACTGGTCTGAAGTCCGGGGTCAAAAATTCGTTTTTTGCCATAAATATATGTATATTAGATGTGTTAGTTAAATATCAGTCTCCGAATTTCCGAAATTCTTCGCTCTCAGTGGCCGTAAGTCGTAGACAGCCCTTCGAGAACGATGTATGGCTGGACATGATTTGCCTTCCACCGATTTGACATCCATATGCATCGCCAGCACTATCTGTGGGTCTAAATATGTCGGTCACGTCTGGTACATATACATCGGTTACTTGCCACAAGCCATGCAACTCTAAGCACTCTAGTTTTAGCACTTGCGTGAGTGAAATATTCTTAAGTCCGGCGTTAGAGTGTCTGGAGGCGATACGATAGTGGCGGTGTTGTCTATCTCCAGTTTCTTCTTCTGCATGTAATAGCTCGATATTGGTGTTTGCTCAAATTTAGTACCGAATGGCTCCCAGCAGGTACACCATTATACGCTAAATGTCATAACAAAACACGGCGACTTCGTTAAAGGATTAAAGAAACATAATGTTGTTGCGCTCCATATTTTGTCTCTGACATGTTCTAATAAATAGGCCAGAAAAATGAAACTTTTTCAAAATGTTCAGTTTGTGTATTCATTTCTGTGTTATTACTTTAAGTTTACACTGACATGTACTTTACGCTGACATGTACTTTACACTGACATGTTGTTTACACATACAATTTAACAGTTATGTTTCATGGACCCTTTATTTATTTATTTCACTGGTGTTTAAAGTCGCCCACCACGTTAACGTAGAAAAACTGATACGGGACACAATTATCACAGAAAAATAAGTAAAAAATTCTAAAAAGTTTTGAAAGCCGAGAAGATGAAGTTCAGCCTTGGGGATATGGCACACACGGACAATCCACTCCGATTAGACATGTTGTAGAAGCCCTTATGAACTTGGCCAATCACTAGCGCTGTAAGCGACAAGTGATAATTGGCTGTCACGTCAAAAAACCTATTAGCTCTCGATTGTCAGTGAGATTTTTTTTTTACAGTAGACAGATATCTATGCAATAAATTGGATTTTGCAGTTAGTGTTAAACTCATGCATTTTGGGCCACATATTTATGAGCAGAACTAAGAACGGCTGCCCGTGTCACAATGCGTACATGTTGGACAGGAGACGACTCTAACTTGTCAGGGTGAGCTGGCAAGAATAGCGTCACGGAAAAGTCTTTGCTTAAAGAGAAATATTGTGACTTTGCATTATTTTTCCTCAGCAAAGTCAGATTTATTACGAAAATATCTTCCCAAAATCTGAATGAAAGAGTTTGTTATCTGTCAGAAGGTACTGCTATGTTCGGAAAATTCCCTGAAGCCGGTACAGCTAGCTAGGCCAAATACTTACATCCATGCAGGGAGAGGACGAGCAGGACTGCTAAAACACGACGTTTCTGTCCACGAACACAGCCCTGACCGAGTGCCAAACTAAAGAAGCATCGCCCCTGTGAACACGGAACAGAGCTGATACTCTATGGTTGTGTAGCAGGCCATTTTGTTTGTATTGTCACATTGTTTAATACCGATGGTAGGGCAGAGCTCCTAGGTTTTGTGACGTCACTTTAGCTAGCTATAACATGGCAAAATGGCGTCACCAAATGAGTGGCTAGGTACTAACGATTGTTCGTTATTCATTTTGTTGATAAGCGGTGTAGAATTTTTTTAAAAATATTGTAGAACATTTCTGGAATCCTATTTTATTAAGTCATTCAGCTTTAGTGGCTGACTTTATGTCCACTGTAACTTCGTCCTCAAGAATGTTTATTCATTGATATGACGGCGGCCCGGATTCTGGTGGAGTGAGTGAGTGAGAGCTTGGGGTTTAACGTTATACTTAACAATTTTTCACTCATATGACGACGAGGACATCCTTAGAGTGCATGCAATGTGCCTCCTTCTTGTAGGGCGGATTTCCACCGCTCTTTTATCCATTGCTGCTTCACTGTGACGCTTTACCGAAGGCAAGTAAGCCACCCCGCCCGAGCCATTATACTGATACAGGTCAACCAGTCGTTGCACTATTCCCTTCATTCTGAACGCTAAGCGAAGAAGTTATAACTTCCTCTTTTAAGGTCTTAGATGTGACTCGACCCAGGATTGACACTGGATCTACCACTCCTGACGGATTCTGGTGGAAGAACTGCGGCGATCGCAGTAAACCACAATCCGTTAGTTATTGAGGTCAACTGTTCGAATACAGCTTACAGTGACAGTATTAAGACGTTAATTGGGGGTTTGGTGAGTACTAGTATAGGTAGGCGTTTCATGAGGCCCCAATAAATCAAGACAACAAACAAGAAAATACAAGTATGGAAGATAAGGAAATATTTTGTTTTCTATTCTTTATTTTTGAGAAAACAATAGATATAAATACAGTGGGTTGATTTCGCTACTTTCCATTCGACAACTATACATTTCTCACACATTTTTTCAAGGTCTTTTTTACATTCAGATTATACAAAAAAGCTTACTGGTTTTTTCTTCCAAGACCATTTACCAAGTGGTACATCTGATGTCTTGTAAAAATCACCAATAACAGTATAGACAACAGAATATACAGGCCTTGAAAACCTGTTCAGATAAGTGCCTATTTAATTTGAAGAACATGAAAGCATGGATTACCCGTGCGTCCAAATGGTGTTTTACTTAATTTTCAAAAATCTGCTTTGACCCAATAATGTTTACACCTTTCACCAACAGTGTACAAACTGGAGCACAGGCCCTTGGAACTATCATTCTTGTCGGATGATTTCTAGATAGCTTGACAGACTGCTTGGATTTGACACCCCTCAGCACCAGTACCACAGCCGGCTGGTCGGGCTATTTTGCATGTGTTCCCATCTATGTCTGTTCCAACGAAGGCATTGTTAGTCCTATCACTGCAAAATACAACCAATTCAAGATTTTAAAAAAATCAAGCTCTAGTTTTTTTCTTCTGTTGTTAGTACGTCTGATCATGTTTGTCCCCCTAGTTGTTGAGCAATAACTACAGCTCAAATTCCACGACGTTGAACTGCAGCCTCGTTGGATTACAACACTATTTCCTTAGGCTGGATCTCTTAATTATTTAATTCATTGATGAAATTCGGGAGCATACTATTCGGGGATGGAAAAAATGATTTATGACGTCAACCTTTAAGAAAAAAGGCCAAAGAAGATGATAACTAGCTGTCAATGAAAAGAAGCAAAGGTTATAGGAATTTAAAATTATCGACAATGTTTTACACCGGAGTTTTTTTTAATAGAACCTTGACAATGGCGAATTCTGGCCAGTTGAATTTGGGCCTCCTCCAATTTCACACACCACACCAAATAACAAATCACTTTGTCCATTCGGTATAATTATATGATTACATTGCTTTGTCAGTGTCAGATCGGGTCTCAAACCACAGAGATAAAATGAAAATACTATGACCATAATGGACGATCTGGGCTGAACTGTAGAGAATGGTGGCGCAATTCACGTCCACAGTCGAGATAGCAGCGATGGTTGCCCATACCCTACATGGCTCACAACGAGAAACACTTTGCGTAAGAAATACATCAGTCCATTTGCAGCAATCCTCAGCCCTACATATATTTGTAATATGGCCAGACATATGGCGATTACAACAGTTACGCAATTACAAGTGACATGATCGCCCATGTATTAGGTATTTTTGCGTTATTACACAATGACACGAGTATCGGGTATTTTTCTCAAGAGGTAAAAGTCACAATCTTTTCGTTAATGCCACCCCCAGTATTGTACGTTAAGTGAATGTTTAAAAATAATCAACAAGAAAAAGAAAAGAAAAAAATGAAATCTGAAAATTCGGCCAGAATATTTAAATGAGGCGCTGTCAAATCAGTGGATATGGAGCATGCGCACAGGGCTCGGTAAAGTCGGTATTACAGGGAACATTCCGAACGCTGCGCGTATGCTTTGGTCCCTTCCGGTTAAATATTAATGAGACCAAATGGTCCGCCCTCTGTGTTGAAATCGAATGACGGCAGGATTTCTCCGGGTTTATACAAGCTACATGCTCAATGATTATATTTTATTTCAATGTGAGTGATTTAGTACCTGAACGAACTCTAAAACTTCGTAAAGACGTCGCACTAAGAATTTGCTTACAAGTGCAAAGAATTTGCTTACATGTCACGTTAAGCTGATTAATGTTCAAAAGACAAGAGACCCACTGATTATTTCTTCAAAACTCTACGATTTCACTTTAAAAGGTTCAGACAAACAGCGAGAAAAAAATGTTGATAGTAATGCAACCTAAGTTGATTGATATACAAATTAAAGCATTGATGTAAAAAGGCGTATCATCATTTCAACAAAAATTCAGAAATCTTCGAGGTTCAGAGTTTTGGCGCCACAAAATGGAGGCAGTTAAGCGTATGAAGCTGATTGATGTGCGAATTAATTCAAGGAGAGACGTCAACAGGTCCCAGGGACCATCTGAGCAATGTTCAGGCGTGTGACAGTGATAAAGATGGAGACAGGCAGACGGACAGGCCCTGACAATATCCTTAGTCCTAAGAGATTAAGGAGTATAAAATAATAATTGGTAGATTTATAAACCTCAACTGAATCCATCTTCCTTGTTAGTTTACTTATCTTATGTTTTATTTGAGGGAATAAGGCAGGGCGTATATGCCAATTTTAGCACCAGAATCTGCTTTATACACAGACTTGTGATCCCGCCCAACAACGATAATACTGATGTTTAAGTAAGTAATCCAATCTGGTCCCAGTAATCTGCAAATAAAAATCCGCAGGTTTGTGTGTGAATCACAAAACAAGGTTTCAGCTCGAAGCTATATTGTACAGTACCTTGTCCATCCATACACCTTATAGCGCGTGTACCGCTGCAAGAAGCATGCACCTAGTCCAATACCTGGGCCCTTGTTACTTCCCCTTTTTCAACAACATACTGGATTCACAGTTTATTGCCATTTACCACTAGACTAAAGTTCAAGGCCATGGATTGTGGACCTTCAGAATAAGCTCAGAATTGTTGTTAGTTTCTTGTCTATTTGTTGTGTATCTTTCGAGTTCTTATTTTGAGTCAAAGCACAGGAGATCGAAACCAGTCCGTAAGCCCTATATATGACATATAACAGCCTCCTACACAGGGGCGTAGGCTGGGGGTGTGGGGTGCGGCAAAAATGTTCCGCTCAAGTCGACGAAAAAATATTTTAGGCTATATTTCCTATTTATTTTTTTCTTGTTTTTTTTTAATGTGAAAATGAATGTGTACACATTGACCAAATCTACGTCCTGTTCCCTACCTGGCACTCACTGGCACTCATGTGTGTTATCTAACCTCATAAGATATCGCTTGTGTCCATGCGCCATCTTGCTTAGACTAGAAATTTGTCTTTATTAGGGCTATCTCCCTTTACAAGGGCGATAACAAATATGAATAAATATAGTAGAGTAAGATGAGTGTTTGTCAGTTTTGTGAAACATTTCATCGGCCAACCCCTAACCCCTAGAAATAAGGCTGGAGTTGTGTCAGGGGACGAGAATTATCAGGCCCGCAGATATAGGAACAGTGCTGTGAGGGCAAACTTTAACACGTACGTATTGAAAATTAATTGTGGACTGTGGCATCATATGGTTGAAAGGCAAAGCACGGTCCGGGTGACGTATGCGGAAACGGCTCAGTTCTCTAGTTATAGAAATAAAACTCGATCGGTTAAAACTAATAACATTGGTGATGCTTTCAATTGTCTGAATGTGCACGATTTTGCTTACTTTGAACTGCGATAGCTCACAAAAGTGATGCCTTTTAAAATTCCTGCGGTATACTCTGTCGATGCATGTACATTTAGTCTAGTTCAAATCAGTGAGAAAAATGCTTGACCTGAAAAAGTCGGTGACCGGGAGATGACCATATACGATGATCGGGCCCAACGTCTGGATGGGTTAACAGTAAATCCAAAGCATTGTCAAGGTAAAAGGCTGATATGTTCTTAGACAGAATCTCACCAAACAAGCTCTAAAGGGAAATACGAGCGAATAAAATTGACATCAGGTGAGGAGGCCGAAATTTTACTTTCCTCGATAAGTCTTAAGTGTACTTCACCTGTTTCGATTGCGTATCACTGCACGCACTATTCGATAGACAAACAAAAGCACATGGCCTCGTACATGCTTCAACAATGCAACCATGAGCGACAGTCCAGGATAATTAGCAATTCACGGATTTATACAAGTATTTGTGTCAGTTTTTGACTCGAAGTTATAACTAAGCTCACACTAAGTTTTACGCCAAAGAAAAGAATTATTGTAACTTACAGGGCCCAACAACCGAGAAGTTTAGTGTTTGCACCACAGGTAACTGTTGGGAATTCTGCAAAAGTTCCATCATTTGGCTGTGTCACGAAAGTGTATGGTCCAGAACAGCTGGGAACACATATAGCTAGAGCCTGCATTTGAAAAGAAATTAAAGAAATATTTGTTAGAGGCAAAGATATATGATTTTAAATAACAACATGGTCGCTACTTAGTGGATGCTCAAATCGGCAAGTAAAATGAAGGATTCCCAGTATCGCTCTGTTTTAAGCGATAGGATTAAGAATACATCAGTGTTTTTGAACCATCAAGTTCCCTGACTTTTAGACATTTATATTCAGGAAAATGACATTTTTTACCATATTATATGATGTTTTACTTAATACTAGTATACGACGGATGTCAGATGTATGGTTTAATTGAAGAAAACTGACCCGGAGACAAACATGGCACCCAAAAATGACAGGCTATTTGACGCAAGGCTATTTCCAAGTCCGTGGGAAATTGAATCCAGACATGTGAGAAAGAAATTCTTACTTTAACTTGGTGACCGCTCGTAGCCTTTGTGGCTGTGCACGTTTTTCCGATGACTTGCGTCCCGTCGCAATCATCATTTTCTCTATCACATCTACAGTCGATCACATCATAATCCTCTGGACATGACACTCTGGACGGGGTGTTCGGGGTGTTAGTAAAATCTCCAGATATAAAGCGGAAATCTGACAAATTGAAACATTTATGAGAACACAAAATTGTTTATCAGAACATAAGGCTATAGGCCTTCTAATTTGCAGATCGCAGAAAATTAGCCTTACTCAATTTCCTCTAGATCTGTCGACAGCTGATAAATAATTTCGTTTGTTGTATGTACAGATCATACTGAGAAACCGTATGTACCTCAAGAACCGAAACTGACTATAGCCGTGAGTAGCAGCTGCTGACACATTCGTAAAGCTAGTTCTTTTCCAGTCCTGTCTTACTATTCTTTTCCTGTTATATGGGAAGCACACGACTTATAATGTCCCAAACACACACTGAAGCCATGTATACGTCATGAAATCGAAAAATGGTAGACCCTCCAGTCGCACTGAAATATCTAACTCTTGCATCAGACACCGTAGAGTGGGGGGAAATCACTGCACAAGAGGTGTACATTTCTGAAAAATTATTTAGCACGCAGTTATGCACCAATCAATTAAGTACATATATAACAAATGTTTGGCATTATACTTCCGCTACGCATAACATGTTAATGTTAATAGTAGATAGAAGACCCAACACAGGATAGCTTAACTTACCAATTCTAATTCATGATAACACTTAGTTAATGCGAGACAGCCTATACCATTACTCGCACAAAAAGTACGTTGCTAAAGAAAAAAACCCATAAAGATTTGAACTCTGCCTCGAGTTACAACTTGTTCTCCACAGTAGCTTCGTTAGTTCACTGTACTGTGAAGGACGCCTGTCTATGGCCGAAATACGAATTTTAAACTTGCCAAAACATGACAAACCTGATCACATTATAAAGTTTATGTTTTACATATGAAAACCAACGTTAACCAAAACCAAACTTTGACAGCACGTAGAAATACACACATGAAAGGTTCAGTAAAGATATTCTTCTGGTTAACGTCGATCTTCATACTGTAAATTAAAGACATGCTTCAACGTTTGATCGAAAAATTGGAGTTTTGATGGAGAGTGCATTTTTAGAGGGTTATTCAAAGCAACTATATCTTTTATAGCCATATAGCTTTTATGATTCGATCAAGTTTTATACTTCTGATTTGGACATGTACGGGGCTGTGCTGGGATTTTGAAATTTTCACTTTCTTATCGTATCTCTCTGGGGTAAAGCCATATAGCTTTTATGATTCGATCAAGTTTTATACTTCTGATTTGGACATGTACAGGGCTGTGTATTTTGAAATTTGCACTCTCTTATCGTACCTCTCTGGGGTCGATTCTCCACCTTACCGTTCCAGCGCCTTTATTAAATGAGAGTTAAAAAATTTCGTCTGTTTCGAGACACTGGCCATAAACAAACGGTAGTTTTGACTCGACTTCAATAAATTTGATACCACAGGGATATAAGTTGGCGATTCTGTTGATACCATAAACGGAACGTTAAAGTACAAAATCATGCCTCAAATCAGCGGGATCATGTCGTCTTTTGTTCATCAAACGACAACGTCACTCCATCCAGTCGACAAAGTCACGTGGTAAAACAAAATAGTAGGGATGGAGGAGAAGGACGGACAGTTATAGAAAAAGTTCAACGTTCCCGACGGAGTGTGTTTGGTAGAGTAATAAATTTAATCTAAGCCTCTGACCTATGTTATGTAGTAAAATAATATTGACATTATATATTATTTTATATATTATATAAGAAGATTTCACTTATACGACGGTGGCCAGAGTTATGGTGGAAAGAAACCGAACAGAGCCCGGGGAAAACCCACGACCATGCGCAGGCTGTTGGAAACAGTATCATGAATAGCAACTACTATGGCAACATATATCTTTAAAGGAGAAGAAAACTTAAATTACAAACAAATATCACTGGAAAGAGTATGCATTTCCTCGCCGGTGCATGCTATAAAAATTCTAATATGTACCTCAAGATGATGAATTGTAAATAAAGTTAGCCCCAAAATCCGCTCTGTGTTAGGAGGAGAATTTCAGTTGGAAACCTACAAGGTGCAGTTCGTACATTTTCGGTAGAACTCTTCTTCCTAGAAGGTAGTGAACAGTAGAGTTTGATTTCCCCTTGACGATCGGGAAATCGGAATGTTGGACGTAGGATCCGAGTTTACACGAACAAGCCGGCAGTTTTACGAATCTTATTGGCTGAGAGGCCACACCCCCAGCATAAATTATGGTGTGTTAAAGACGGATGGCGAGATGGACTCAGCGATTTATGTCGGCTTTGTCGTTTTCAGACTTTACGTGTATGGTGGGGAAAAATCGCAAAGTTATGCAGCAGGCACCACCAGAGAAAACAATGTGCTCTTTTCAGCCCATAGTGTCATATTTTTTTAAAGTTTTCTACTCCTTTAACATTTAGCATACAGCGATTGCTTTGCGGAATATGGCCTAAGGCACAAACGCTGCGAATGCAAAGCGATAGCTAACAACAGGTGCTGTCAAGTATGTAATATAAAATATTTAAAGGGCTAAACGTTGGCCTTATGGTTTTTCAGCGGTAAGATCATTTTCATTTTTTTTATTTTCAGCAACTAACATGTTTCACCATTGTAAACATGTTTATATTGTCCGACCATTGACATTTGTAGAAGACGGATATATTTTAATTACCTCCTGGACAGTCATTCATCGGAGTCACTTGATCACTGATCATTTGTAAAGAATCCAAGGTCTCTTTCAGCCCATCTTTCACTCTTTAAAACAACAACGACAACCATAAGTATGCAGCATTATGAAAAGTAGGGTGCGCACATAAACGCTAACTCTCATGGCTTCAAAACAAGAGAGACCTTCAACAGACAAGCGCGCTATGCAGGTATAAAATACTTTGTCTAATATGTTACGTATATAACATCAAAGGGAAATTTTGTTTACAACGTTTAAAAACATCTAACTTTTTGACAAATCTAGATTTCTTCGACGATAATTTACCATCTGTTTGAAATCAACTTACTCGGTGCAGAGATCACAAGACGGTTTACTTGGAGGGTAAGTTGGTGGCCTAGGTTGTGGGTGCGGTGGATATGGGTACGGTGGGTATGGGTTCGGTGGGTATGGGTTCGGTGGGTAAGGTAGTGGCTGAGGATAGGGAAAGTGTGGGAAATGGTGTTGTGGGTGAGGGTAAGGAGGCCTTATCGGATGGTTGGCAACAGAAGACTTTGTCTTTGCAAGTGTAAATCTGAAACGGAAGGTAAAGAAAAAAATATCAAAAAATGAGCATGACCAAAAGATGCAAAACACATACTTGTACATTTTATGCATTCTCTACAGTTTTCCATTGATAACATATTGAATTTACTTCCAGATAAATGCAAGAAATCTCGGCTGTTTTCATTGTCTTATCTCAACATCCGGGTGGTTCACGTTATGCAAATCGGATGATCAAAACCAGACATATCTTTCCTATCGCAAACTGGAGCATATCCAGAGGGAAGGGTAACTTTGTTATTCCGCCTTATATCTATTGTAAAAGCCCGTCCAGTCAGTTCACTATGCTTGTTGTCACACATATTGTAATCAGTGTAAATAGACATATGATGTATGTTGACTGTAGTGTCATCACCTGAAGCAGTTTGTACTGACTCAAAATTGGTCAAAGCAAAACGCTGAAGTTCAATCAACACACGTTGATTTTATTATTCACTTCATGTGGCTTTAAACACTGATATGATCGTTAAATAGGACATTTTGCATCCACCAGCAGTTAACACTATATTCACTATTCATTATACTAACAACAAATCTAATTGTCATTAGCCATTTGAATAACGAATATCGTGCTGGCAAAATATAAGTTAACCGAACATTAGGTTTTTTGTTCATATAAATACGAAATTGGCGGTACCTTCTCATTCGTAATTTTGAGTAACAAATATCGAGCTGGCATGAAATTCGTTATTTTTGAAGTTAAATTCGTATCTCCAGCAAACGACACTGTCTCGAATATGGCGCTGATATGTTGACTTAGATGTCTTACAAGTTTAAAGGAATATTCTGTTAACGTTTTCTGGTGCATTTCTTTCGACACCAAGAACTCGTTGTCTCAGGTGGCCTCACAATTATTCACATACCTGTGGGATGCTGGACAATGGGCGTGGATTTTTTCCTTATCAATTCATAATTGTATTGTCACGTGTTCTATAAATATAAATATTTACAACCAACTTATTTATTTAGAACCCCTTATGAATTATCATAAATGCATTATAAATGTTGCTGTCTATAATTGGTTTGCTGATGTAACTTACTGTATGAGACATAAGATACCCGCCAAACCCGCGATGAAAGAGATTCCGGATTTCATGGCTGGGACCTTAAAAAAATAATAACACGCGTATAAGCTTAAAGTTTAAAGGTATGTACTGCAGAAATTCCATGACCATTTACGCCCGAAGCTGTAAATATTTTTTTTTATATCTTTTATTGCTTACGATTTTGAACAAAAACGTCCAATATTTCATTTATTTGTCAGCGTGCTGACAATACCGCTGGTGTTTAAGAAACGAAACTTACAGACATAAACTTCTTTGATCTGCAAAGCGGTACATTCCAAATTGTACTGTTATGTACTGGTGCTCTAGCGGCTCATATTCTGGTCGGAGCCGATTTTTAAAAAACCGCTTTACGTGAAAGGCGTATGTCCCATATCTCATATCTTGAAACTGGAAGAAATAAACTCACGTACATGAATGTCACGTGACCACAAACTTGTGAAATTCAACATTACAAACATACTACCTGTTGTAGTTTGAGTTGCTGATTTCGAATCCGTGGTTATTTTTTTTACCCATCTTAAATAGTTTTGTCGTAAATTGCAATTAAGGCGCGAAAAATCACATTTCTGAAGGTCACGTAACAGAAAACAGACACAGCTAAAACGCTGAAAATTAGTTAGTTGAAAGGGTTGTCCTAAAAGTTTTGAGTTACGTTGATAAACAAAAGAGTTGTCATGATTCAAATAACTGAGAAATGTCCATATACAGCCGTATAGTACATACACAATGTAATGCATGTACAGAGTTTCTTCCTAAGCTGTTAACATTCCGTTTACAGGACCAGGCAGATTCTTAATGGATGTTACATTGACTGCAATGTGCAGGGACATTCCTGAGCTGAGGCCGAAGCTGGAAACTGTGTGTGGAGACATCTTGGAAGCCGTAAAACTGCGTTCAGTTATCATCTTTCTCAACAATATGGTGATACATTTTTTGAGAAAACGAGAAATGGGACATGCCAGAAATTTTGTTGTACTGTAGGAAAGGATCTGAAGTTGTACTTTTTACCTATTAGAGACATTTTGTCGCATGACTTGGCTGGCGTATTGGATTTTGTGCGAAACCCCAAAAAAGCCTTTTTCTGAACAACTGATGCGATTGAGCTGAAAGGTCGTTGCACAAAGCCTACGCGTGTCCTGAGGACTTCCTCGGTTTAAAATTGTACAAGCTCGCTATTGGGTGAAAATGTCATGTGACCAAAAATTTGTTTTTTGATAATAATTTCTACACTTCTACAGATGATGTCTGACAAAAAGTCCTGTCTAATGCAGTTTTTCACGACCTGAAACACGTGGCCTGGCGGCTATTTTGCGTTGAAGTAAAATGATGTGAGAGTCATTTTCTTCAGAACCCCATGTCCGATCAACTTGAAATTTAATATACATAACAAGCACTATTTGGGAAGAAAAAGAATACAGCGTGTATGGAAATTAGGTTCACCGGAAGTGATGTCATATGAAAACGAAAAAAATTGAATTTAAAAATTCTAAACATGTTACCTGACATAGTTTTACGTCCTGATCAGGAAACCTTTCTTATTTTTTTCCCTGCTATATACACTTTTGTTGCTATCAAATTGCGAAAAAGCGCAACTTCCCCCAAATCGGCGTGTAAAAAAAAACGCTGAAAACTGTTGAGATGTGTTAAAAACCACATCACATGCACGCCCTCATGTAAAGTCCAAAGGCCGATTTACAAAATGTGCACATTTATATGTACATACTATATAGTGTACATGCAATGCATTGATGGCTACGATGAATTTACACTTTCTAATTAAGTTGGTTGTGCACCAATGCATAAAGACACCATTCAATAAACTGGACGTGACCCCTCTTAGAAATACAGGCTTGAACTCCGCCATCGCTGCTTTAGCAGCTATATTTCTAGCTGTTTTCCTTTTGTTTGACCAAAAGACAAAAGTTGGGTCAAAAGCAGATTTTGCTATTTTAAGGCGTTTTCCTGAGGGAATTCCCTTCATAATACTGAAATAATTTGGAAGTTCAGAGAAATTCTACATTGGCCATAATATTTCATGGCTTCTAATGCACTGTCCGCATTGGTCCAGTGCTAAACATCCGTGCCTTGAAACCCACTTGGGTGAATTTGAACCACAAAAGAATTTTTTTATATCCTCGTATATTGTCAAGCCATATGTTAGATAAGTTTAAATTTATTATTGTAAATCTATACAGACTATACACAATATTCTTCCATTGAAAGCTCAATGACATTTACTTCAGCTAACAGCGTATCGTAAAATTACATTGAGAAAGGGGTACCTGTTTTTATCAGTTGAGCTTCGGAGTAAATGTCAATTAAAGCCACCGTCATATACTTCACGGTATAATCCGTAAGACAAGTCTTGTTTCAAATACCAATATCAGACGGAAAAGGAACTCCTCCTATGCCCTTAGTGGCACACAGTAGGATGATGGTTAGCAACGAATATTTTAGCTTGGCCTATTCCATCAGTCACACCTGTTACATAACAACTTTCAACCGCATACCGGGGAAAAACCTCTTCCGTTATCTCGAAGACAATCTGTCACTGTGAGCAGATTGGCAATCAACCTGGCGGCAAGGGGCGACGATTTCCCATCTAGTTGTTCAGGGTGGTTTCAAATGTATTGTCCTGTTTTGAGAACATTCTATGGAAATAAACCTGAGGTGTAGCGAAGTGTAAGTGAGAAACTTCCCAGTATATAAGCCGCTATACACCTATGTAGCGGTAGCTAAATTTCAACACATAGCCTCAACAGTGGGAGGGCCGCAGGCCGGAATGGCCCTTACATATCCATACACCTGACGTAAATTCATAAAGGTTGATGTTATGATTACAACTAAAAATACACACCTTAATTAAAATGTTTCTCGTCGTGTCTTCTTGCTCGTCTCTCCGAAAGTGCAACTCTAACTACGTGTCCGTTTCTACTGTTATGAGTATATATACCATGAGTGGGTATTTTTAATGAAAACTGCTCAATTTTGCTGACACAAAATTTATCACCTTAAACACGTAGGCTGGTTTACGTACGCAGCCATATAGATAGAAAAATCTTTCGCACGTTGCGAGATATTTTTTCTCTTTTGGGGGTGGCGGTGTTTACCACTGATTAGTATTTATTGTGCTGAGAACTGTAACTTTTAATGTAAATAATTTTTAAGACGAGAAAATATGTTTATTGCCGGTCTGATTTTTACAGGTCGGTGTAACGTTATGATATTTATAAGGTCCGTGGGTATCCATATTTTTAACTGAAAAAAACAGCATTGATTGACTCAATAATCAGTTTTTTTTTTATACTCACCAATATATTATACATACAAATATATATCTACAGAGATGTTATATTGGCGGGAATAAAACTCCACAGAGCTTGCCGTATCCTACTTTAATTATAAATTAATACTAATTGTGAATAATATAACACAATTCCAGTATTTTTAAAGAAATACGAAACAAAACATAATTTGAGTCCATTTAATGCTACCGAGTGAACATGCAATACGACAGCCTTATGCTGCAGGAGTTCCAATTTTAGTTCTCATTTAATAAAAATATGTAAGACTGCTCCATATCTGAAATGAGCAGTACAATGAATTACTTCTATAAAGTGGTCTATTTAACTTGCCTCAGTTATTGCGATTGTGATGCATGAGTTTGTGTAATTAAAGACAAGCTGCAAAGAATCAGTTCTGTATGGTGAATGAGTTTGTGTGTGACGAGATTCGAGACTTTGTTGCTCCCACAGTGGCAAATAAATAAAATATGAGTTTGATTGTTTGTGTGTAGAATAGAATAACCTGAATGGGTATAACAATTTCACAACAAAGTCGTATAATCGATACTTCTAATTGTGAGATTTCCACGTTGGGAATAAATGGTCTCCTCGGAGAAGTTTTTATACATACTGCAATTTAATTTAATTATTTATTTCTTTATCGAGGATTCACCACAATCAGGGGCCATTTGGGAGTCTTCTCAAAAATATATACCCTGTTTACATAAGGTATTACAACATTTCCATGGTATTCGCCAATTCATTTATGCGATATAATGATAGGAAATACATAATATCGACTGTTAGCATTAAAACACGGACACAGGCTGCTGCATACAAGGCGAATAACGATGGACCAATGACATTTATGGCCCAAGTTCACCCACTGTTCTTCTGATATCTCCTTGCTCAAAGTCACCTAGGTGATCATTGCAACCAGAATAAAGGACAGCTGTCTTTATTAGTGTCGAATCTATGGGTACTCGATGTTTAACTGTGAATACTTTCGAACATTTTTAAATTGTCGTCTAGAGTCAGGTCATTTGAGCCAGTCAGTCATATACATGTGGTACATTTTGGACAGTGCGTGAGAAACAGAGTGAAGCACACCAGGAGAGACTATATTTGTGAATGACTTAAGCACGTGCTCCCTTTGAATGACAAACGCGGTTCTATTTATTAAATAGTGTTGAGTATTTTCATGTTTAGAACCACATGCAGGACATGAATTTTGACCATTTATGTTATATTTAAATAAGTGGGCGCGAAGAGTGCTCCGTTCCATTCTCATCCTTCAGTGCAAAACTGAAGCAAAATTATTGAAAGAGCTACACATGGACGATAACATAGTTTTCTGTAATGGGATAAGGCAGTCTTTAATTTACTGTACAGATGATTCTTTTATTTCTAGGGGAATGGAATTCCAGTCCTTAGTATAGTCTGGGGAAAGAAATGCGATATTATTACTCTTTTAGGACAGGGTTGTCTAAGATAATGTAGAGAAAGACCAGTGACTACTTTATAAAAAAAGGAGCAACCTGTGCTGTTTTCGACGTGAGGACAGACATTCTCAATTTAGGTCCGGCAATAGGGTCTAACGCGAACCATTATGCTTAGTTCCTTGTTACAGTTTGTTACTATCGTCCGAGTACGGCCTCCCATTTACCATCCTTTTGCAATATTACACCGAGATACGTATGGTACCGAACGCTCTTCACCTTAGTACCTTGAAGCAGAGTTTACGAAGAACTGGGTTATTTTCAGAGACATGTAAAGACACATAGTTTTCTGGGCATTAAAGGTAACAATCCACTGACTCGCCCATATGTCTTAGCGCCGCTGAAATTCACACTTCTAGGATCTGGTCAGCAAGGGAGGTGACCCCAGGAAAGACATAAATATCACATTCAATATTCATATTTATATCGTACTGTATGTAGTGTTTTTTGTTGTTCTTACAAGTTTTACTTCCAGTCCATTGTGTCGTTACCCGGTCATTTTTAGGTTAACTAAAAGTGTTTGTTAATGGTTGTTTCAGGTGAGAAGTGAAATAACTTTTCCTACCAGATGTTCTAGTTTACCCATTTACTTCCTGAGATGTGATATTAAAGAGCTCATGATTATAAAACCACAGCATCGGAAAAGTGTCACTTTCGCCTAGGAACGAAAGTATCCACCTATAAATAGACATGGTTACAAAACGTGCGCAAGAAATCTGTTAGTCTTGAAAAAAAAAAACATGTAGAAAGAGATGAGCATAAGTTTTATTTGGAGTATAGGCCTAGTGTAGGCTTAACGTATTATTCTATGCAGGGTTGAAGCGAGAGAAAACAAATACATGTAAATAAATCAAGAACACAGAAAACTACAGTCGAAAGTATGTGTCGTTAAAAAGTTTGTGGAGTCACCGTTTTTCATTTGGGGTCAGCGTTAAACCAATGAAAGTGTACGGAGGCGTGTCGGTGCTCTCTGATTAGCGTGTAAAGCTCTCATGCATGTGACGTGAAACTGGCTGAGGGGAGTGAATGAATGATTATGGTTTAACGCCACATAGGCAATTTTTTCAGTCATATTGTGGCGAGGCTGGAGGGAACAGAGTTGACCTGTATGTGAGACTGGTTTAATGAATTACACGAAGACTTAACACTATACAATCGCCAGCTTTCCTCCCATACCACAATACTGACCGCCGTCGTCGTGTAAGTGAAACATTCTTCAGTGCGACGAAAACACCAATGCAAAAAGTAAATCAACCATTAATCACGAATCAAGAAGTAAATCAACCAACCAATCAAAGCTAATCTGTTACATTTCCGATAATATTAATGTGATGCTTAAATAGATTATGTTTCTGCATTATGATAATGCACCAACACAATACACAATTGGCAACACGGTTAAACTAACAAAATTATTTTCTCTTCATTGGAACAACAGAACACATCTATTGTGTATATAGCCTAATAATTTGTAATATAATCTATTAATTCATAACATAATTTATTTTACTGTCTGTAACAAATTAGTTTTTTGTGGTGTATGGCCTAAGATTACTGTTTCGTATATAACCTATTTGGAATATTTAGAAACCGTGGTTTTCACAGTGGAATATATGCAAGCACATAACGGAGATTTACCGTGATATAAACGACCTGTCACACACAAATGTTCCCCTCAAAACGTAATTCAGTGTCGGCAGAAGAAAATAAATCAACATTTTGACGAAGCAATGGTGGTAATAAATTAGATATATCTAAATTAGTTAAATAAGTTGACGAATTCATTTGCATTTGTATCCCAGTTATATCGGGCATGCAGGTGAGACAGGGAAATGTCATTTTTTAAAAATCCTCCTGGTGTGTCGGCACCGGCGACCGCATATTTCCCAGGCGAACTTGTCTAAAACGAAATTCGTCTCTATCAACCATTTCAAATACTAGCGAAGAAATGCGTCGGCGATATCACTGACTATGAAAATTTTTTTTGTGTCACATGGTTTTCTAGGTCACATGATATAAGCTACTGACGACGATCAACAGAAAAGTCCACATAGTATGCCTGCAGCTATGCGAATATCGTGCGTGATTAATTTCGTCCTTACAGGCGAAAAAATCTGCCTAGTGTGTCCCCGGCTGAACCCACACCTGAAGCAAAGTAATTATGAATGCTGATTCAACAGTTCCGTGCGAGGACACCAGTGGTGAGGTGGCTAAGCGTAGTGAGCGACGCATGCGTTGTAACGAGTATGCTTCAGCACGTCGCCACCATTAAATCCAGCGATGTTAGGTACAAAGCTAAAATCTCCAGTGGCCAAGGTGTTCCTATATCCATGCGGGGGTTCGTCTAGCTCAAGCTGGCTTCATTTATGGTCGTACTTGGGAAGGTCTGTCAGTAACCTCCGAACGTCCGTGGGTTTCCCCCAGGCTCTATCAGGTTTTCTGCCACTATTATGCTGCCGTCGTCGTATAAGTGAAATATTCTTGAGTATGGCGTAAAACACCGATCAAATAAATAAATAAATAAATTGATGCCGTCATCCACGCAAATATCAACTGGGAAATAACAGACTTAAACGGAAAATGTCATATCTGTACTGAACAATGAATTGTATTTGATTTCACTTAACGTTCACATGGGAAAAGACACAGCTATACATCATTAATAGACTGGTGACATAAACTTGTGTTTATACCACGTGTTATAACAATATGAAAATGTAAACTATACCTTCCACAATTAGAAACACTAAAACCACTTGCAGCATTATTTACAAGGTATTTAAAGTCATACATAACATGACTGGCATTTGCGCCAAAGCAGATTGGTAAAACATTGTTTAGTAAAGTAGTGCATTTCTGCATGGAATTTAGCACATTTCAATTGTCTTTGAACGTCTACAAGTTGTAGATAACAAGCATATAACAATTAATTATAAACACAGGCAAACTAAAATGCCACACACAAATACTGAGAACTGTGTAAACAGTTTCAAAACAGTACATGTTTGAAACCGTCACTTTTTTCTGATAAAAATGCTTTTTTGTCAATGTCTTAAAACTTTTACATGTCCCACACTGTCCAGAAAATCAACAGAAATGAAGGATAAGCCACGTTGCATAATTTTTACACTTAAATTACTTGCGTCCACAATAGATTAGGCTAAATATAACCTAATGTTTCTTCTTCCAAGCATTCTTGCGTTCAAGTCACGCAGTGCTCTGTGACACTCAGATTCGGTCATAAAGCCGATCACAGCATCCCCCGTTGGTCGCCCTTCGTTTGTGTAGTGAAGCCGAATGGACTCCGGCACTGGATTATAGCCCCGGAAGAAATTCAGAATCTCGCCGATTGACACGGAAAATGGCAAATTCTGAGCACCTAGCATGAAGTATAGGGGCGGTGGCCTTTGAGGTTGAACTGGCACCGGACTTTCTTCCGCCGCCTTTTTCCGCAACTCCTGGAGATCCTTTGTCATGGCTGCTTTGGAAACTGGTTGAACCGATATTGTCCGATTTCCCATTAACTCCTGATCTTTAGCACATGCTTTCTGACACTCTTTGGGGGAAACAAACTCAACGAACGCATCACCTGTACAGGAGCCATCTTTCCTTGATACAGGAAAGTAGCCCTTCGGGGCAATATCCAATCCCTTAAAGAAGTCCTCAACATTTTTCTTGGTTACTGTTGGAGGCAAGCCTTTAAGTCGAACACAGAAGCACGAAATGTTGACAGAAGAGGTAGTAACTGTCTTTTGTGGAGACTCTTTTTTAGGGGTAGTAGCTTCTTCTTTGTCAGTGGATTTTTCAGTTTTTGAAGTTTTATTTTCTCCACTTTCTGCATTAACCATCCTTGTGCCGTTACTTCCACCAGAGCGTCTTTTCTTGTCCAAAGCTCGCTCGTAATCCTTCACATCCCCAACAGAGATAATAACTGATCGGTTCATGAACCTACTGTGATTGCGTTGAAGAGCTAAGTTGAAGTCCTTTGAGTTCTTGAATTCTACAAAGGCAATCCCATTCGGTTTTCCAGAGCTGTCTCTGTCGAACAAGATTCCGTTCTCCACAATTTCAAGCTGATTGAAGAAGAGCTTTAAATCTTGAGGAGTGGCGCGGTAAGGAACATCTCGCATAAGGGCAATATTACGGCTTTTTCTCGATTGTCCAGATCTCCTTCCGCTTGGAGATTCCGAACGCTTGCGCTTTGGAGACGGAACCTCACCGTCGGGGTAACCTCGGTCAGAAAACTGGCGTTTAGGTGACAAAGCCCTACTCAGAGGCGTGTATGAATCAGTAGCACCGTCAAATTCCTCTTGCGAACACCGCGTTACACCAACTGGGCGGCCTTCCATAAATTTCCCATTCATTATTAAAGCATTCTCCAGGCCTATTGAATTCACAAACTTGAGATATCCTGAACCAATCCTATTACCCTGATTATCATTCAACAATTTGACACCATCTCGAGGAATCATGGACCGTTCGAAAAATCTTCGGAGACTGCTGTATGTCACACTGAGCGGTAGATTTGTCACTTGCACAAACATTTCCTGAGGATTTATCGGTGACTTTGCTGGACGTGGTGGCATGTGGCGGCCTGGTGGTGGCCCTGGAGGTCTGCCCCTCGGAGGATAGGGCTCACGATGATTTCTGTGATGGTCAGTCATTTCTGCTTGCCCAGGATATGCATCTTCATACCCAGCATCAAAATGGCCTTCTCCGTGGCGTGCGTCATATCCATCCCTCGATTCCATACTGCTATGGAAGTGATCATCTTGGCGTTCTTCAAATACAACAGGGCCCATACGAGGAACATCAGGATCGGGAAGCAAAGTTCTACCACTTGGTCTGGGAGGAAAACGACTACTATCCGTTTGTTCATATGGCCTTTGTCCACTCTGATCTCTTGGTCGATCCCGAGAACGGTCTGAAAGAGAACCTACTTGTGGAGACAAAGAACTATTGACAGGCGGTCTGCCATCCCAGTCGAGAAGCGGCCTGCCTTGGTCTACTCCATATACATCATTGTAAGGCTGTCCATCGTCAAACTGCCTGTCTTTCTCAGCGTATGACTCAGCATACTCCGCAAACTGCCGCTCTGGACGTTCGTCATAACGATGTGGAATTCTGGCATCATGATCTTGAGGAAAACCTCCAGCCTGACTCGTGCGCCCAGGAGGTACTCTATCACGTGGAGCTTGAGGTCTTTGTCCAGGCCCCTGCATATCAGGACGACGTCTATCTGGAAGAGGTCTTCCGTCTTCACCAAACAGCCGTGGAGGCGGATTGCCACGTCTGTCCTGATCTCTGTAATCATGTGGAACTTGTTCTGGTGCATCCAGTGGTGGTCTCTGACCACCTCGCAAACTGCTAAGATGCGGCGGTGGTTCAGATGAATTTCTGTCTGAATGAAAATGTTCCTCATCCCTGTAGCCACGGCGATTTAGGACATGTAGTTCGGAGGGATCACTTCCTGGCCTTACGCCGGGTGGTGGTAGGTTTCTTCCCTCTCTGGTCCCAGAGCCTTGAGTCATACGTCGGTCAGATTCCCTCATTCCTCTAGGAAGTTGACCATCTGGTCCACGTCTGTCACCCTGGTATTCAATGCGCAGTTCTCTTGAAGGATCACTCTGCATTTCCCTTGGGCCTTCACCTCGTAGATCTCTTGCACCATCAGCTGGAATAGGTGGCCCCAGGCGTCCTTCTTCTCTGAAATCTCTGAATCTTGGCAAATTTGGGTCGTATCTTGGACCAGGTGCATTGGGGTCTAATCTTTGATTAGGGCGATTGGGATCGAATCGCTGATCTGGAGCATTGGGATCAAATCTGGGTTGACCAGGGGGGCGTCTTTGACTGTCCCTTTGACCTTCGGGTATGGGATATGGCGAATCAGTAGGATGTCTGTCAATCACGGGTTGCCTCAGCTCTCTCTGATCACCCGGGCGATGTCTATCATGGCCTTGTCGGTGCTCGTCTCTGAAGGGTCTTGAGCTGGGTCCTGGGAAATCAGACTGTGGTCGATGTCCATCTCTATACATTGGTAGTCCCGGCTGTGGTTCCATCCTGTCATCGGGAACTTGGGAATCTCGGAAATGAGGGTCTGTTGGTCGTCTTGGAGGAGGACCGCCCTGCCTTGGTTCTTCTATGAATTCTCGGTGAGTAGGGGTGAAATTTTGCCTGTAATCGTCCCTTTGACCCCTGGGTCCAGAGGATAAAACATTAGGGGACAGACGAGCATTGTCTCTACTGCCACGTGGGCCTACAGGTGGGTCCAGAGGATGCCGTGGATCATCCCGGTTTCCTCTCAAATTTACCGGGGGAATATCTTGTGGTGAACGCGCTTCTCCTCTCATTCCGCGTCCTCCAATCTCTGTTGGGAATCGCAGTTCATCTCTTGGTCCTCGGGGACCAAATGGAGGCATATTGGGTGGACGTCTCTGGTTATCTCGACCTCTCTCGACCATGTCTTGCCTTGGAAAGTCCTCCATGTGTCTTGGAAGGTTCGGTCTTCCCCCAGGAGTTGGCACATTCGGACGTGGGGGGGCAACAGGTTTAACAGTGTGTCCATCTCGAGCTTCAGAGATCACATGCTGCATTTCCGTTTTACTGCTCAGAAACAGGTGTACTGGGGATTCTTGCAGGTACCGATTGTTGTGTTGCATGGCTAGCCTAGCGTCCTCGTCAGATGTAAATGCAATGAAGGCGTCTCCTTGCTCTCCGCCAACGATATGTACTCCTCCATCTGGAATATTCAGGCCGGCAAAAAACTGACGTATGTCTCCAGCGCTTGCTGTCCATGGTAACCCTTGCAGGCGTATGATGACCGACATCTTCGACCTACAACGAAAGAAAACCTACGTTAACTTGTGCACGACAATATGGCCGCCGAAAAATTCTTAGTTAAATGAAAATTGTAAACCAGTTTCAATATAAGTGTTCTATGCTGTATGTGTTAAATTAAATTACAGCAAAGGCCTCTGGTTATAAGTGTATGATGTCCATTAATAATATAGCTGATTAACCACTTTACCAAACAACTATGCGAACTTTACACTGAACTAAAACTGCAGGTTTTCTTCACATGACAAATTATTAACGTATATGGTTTAAGAAAAACATCCTTACACAGCAAACATGAGCATTAGAGAATAGAATCCACAATTATTTTGCCAATGAGCACAAATCTGACGGCTCCTTTCCTGTTCGTTTGAATCAAGTGAACCTTTAGGACGTGCTGTGAAAAATACAACGATCAAGTAAGTGTCTGACCTTAAACCCAAGGAGATCAACAGGATATGGAACCGAATGTGTAACCTAAATGAAAAACAACACTACCGGTCTTAAGTGTAGCATTCTACCGTTACATCACCAGGATTCCCATTCATATAAACAACATGAACAGCTTTACCACAACGCTTATTTCAGCAAACTGATTAGACATCTACTCTTTAACACTGACCATATCATTTCTGAACTGAAATTTTCTAAACAAAGCCATACAACATATATAAACAAAACCGTATACAACACAAAACTTAAACTTCCTAGCAAGGCTAATGAAGAGCTCGCCTGTACGAGACACGTGAATGCAATATACTTCAGCCGAATTGCCATTATTCCTTGTGTGTATGTAAAACTTCAGCTCAACGCAAGCAGCACTTTTTGACATATCACCCATAAGATTTCGTTCAACATCGATTCTGTTACACAATACACTTAAGTTATAAAATTTGTAATTTACGGCATTTAATGTGCACACTGCTAATCAACGATGTAACATCCTCCAGGTGTTACCGCGCTCTTCATGTGGGCTCCTACTGTGCTCTACCTGAACTCAGTACATGCAGTACTTCCTAGAATACCACCCCTAACACTTCGTTGAACATTGCTTTCCCTGTTATTGGACGCCGACGATCGCGGTATGGCATAAGCTACTACGTACAGGAGTGAACAGAAATCACAACTGCACACGCATCATAGTTTTTATTTTAAAACGTCCAAAGATAAGGGTACACAGCACAATAAGCAATGCCGACTTGCAGAAAAGAAAACAATGAAAGAATACTAGTACTCGTCTGAATGAGAATAATGATCAAGTCATTTGATACACTCAAATATTGGCCTCTTACAAAAAAAGAAGAATGATATAATCCTGTAATTATAGAGTGCTCGGACCTTGCCATTGAGTCAACAAGAAAGAGCAAAATGATTATACTGTCACGACTGTCGCTGTTTGTCGTATGCGTAAGGATTGAAAACCAGTGACTTCATGTGTTATGGAGTTGTAAATCATTGTGGCGGTAAGAGGCACTATGGGGAGTTAGTGCACACATTTACTAAAGGGGTCTTTTGTATGCAAATCGCGAACTGCATTTGGCAATCCATGTACTATGGAAGTCAATTGCAACCCTGTGAATAGCGGAACAAAATGTTGAGCTATGAGGTAAAAGACTCCCTTGGTCTTGGGTACTCAAGTCGCTACCGATGATCGGCTATCTGTGTTCTATGGGTGGCCAATGCAACCCTATGATTTCTTAAAAGACTTTAACCAAACTTGCCACCGACACCGCCGCCGCCAGCGTATGATCCACCTCGGACAATACCTCTGGTAACGCGAGCTAAAAAATGAGTTTCACACCGAAATAAACGGCTATTCGATGAGCGTGTGAATGTACAACTTATTTCCTCGAATTTAGTTAAGAGCGTTACCGTATATTTCACCGAAAATCGAAATAAAAACACTTAAAGTAAATTTTGTTGCTTGCATACACAATGTTAATTAATGATCATCATACTATTCATTTAATATTTATTTTTAATATTTAGTTTTACGCCGTACTCAAGAATATTTCACTTATACGACGGCGGCTAGCATTAGGACGGGAGGGAAATCTTGCATGCAGAACCCATGGGAAATTCTCTTCACACAAGTGGATACATTAATTGCATGGAATCTGACGAGCTCTAGGAGTATTAGTCTTACGAGTTTCTCGATGATTTTAGCTGCAAGTTGCAAGGCATGGGAGTCTATATCGTTAATCTCCATTTGCGCTTTTAGTATATATACATGTATACTGCAGGTGCGTGGAACATTTACACTAAGGGAAAGAGAGGTAGCGGTAAAAGCAAATATCAACTTTCACGATGTAGGACAAGAAAGCAGAGGAAAGGAGAGAGAGACAGTAAAAACTGGTGGCATTCAGCATGGAAATTTCTACTCACATGCTGCATGTATATAAATGCTAGATCTTGGATGTGTGTTAAAGAATCCTGGAATGTTTGCTCTGAAAATATACAAATATTAGAGCTATTTACTGTCAAGAAAATATGTACAAATCTCCACCATACATATACAGTCCTTTACACTTCTGGCATTCTCTTTTTACACAGCCCTAATTGTACGTATAATCATGTAAATCAAACTTAAATATGGGCGACAAAAACGGAAATTTAATATTTTTCACCAAAGAAATATCAGGTTAGGCCTATTAACGTGAAGAAGTAATGCACTTTCATGTATACACATATTCATCTAACGGACCCCTTGTCTGTGCGACCACCTTTTGTTTTGTTTTTGCTGCCATGGCATCATATCAGAACAGATATCTAACTGAGCCAGTGAGATTTCACTTTTATCATTGAAGGAAATCCTAATGTTCTATAGCTCTCGACCGTTTACGTATGACATATATCCTGCTTTTCTCCCTTTGGTGCGGGTGCAAAACGCTCGTCGGATGTTGTTTTCGCTGACAAAAATGAATGGATCGATATTACACACCAGGGCCCGGTTTCACGAAACTGCCCAAGTCCAAGAATTGCTTAAGTCGGAGTTTTCTTGCCTGTCCAGGATGGAGTGTTTCTCAACAAAACTCTCAACAAGTCAAATACTTCATAAGCAAGACATTCCTGAAAACGGGCCCTGTTGCTAATTTCCTACCATTCTCGGCGAAAGCTAATGTGACGCCAGAAAGGTTAGACATATGCAATTAGTATATGGCAGACGATTTGCAACTTTGTATTTCATTTCCGGTGAAGGCAATTACGTCACATACAGGTCGAACATGTACATCTATACCCAGTGTGTTGCAGACGATATGTACACTTTGCAGCAGTGTTCACTTCATGGTCAGAAATGCATCATTGTCGAGGATTATAAGCAGACCATTACCAACAAATGTTGCCCCGTTCAAAACACTTCACAGATTATTTTAAACAGCTGCATTTGCCATCAGTTTGATACTCGTCCGGAATGAAATCAGTGCCTATATAGACTAGTACTCCTTTTGTGTAGAAACAATGGTTTTGTCTAGTGTGTATGACGTTGCAGGTCGTGCATAATTTAGAATAACTTAGCTGGGATCTTCCAACGCTACGTCGTATCGGTGTGAAAGTGTTCACTGGACTGGAGTTATTCGTATTTAATTATTAAATTACCCACGTTTTAAACGTTTTGAGGAGGGCTGCAGAATTGAAATAATGTTTCCTGCTATGGTGTCTAGCGGCAGTATTAAAAATTTTTAGGTGGAAGGTGTAACGATAACCTTGTCCACCTTGTTGACTGAAATATTAGACGTTAGACACATATTGCCGGAACATTATTTCGTAATTTCACCTTTATATAAATATTGTTGCGTCGTTTAGTGAGCAAACTCGTAACGTAGTAGGCCTACCCACCCATTGCAAAAGAATACTGGTCTAGTCAACTTAGAAATGAATTGCCATTGCGCGAGATACGACACCCCATTTTACCTTTTATGTATCACAGCAAGCAGTTAATTAATGAGGCGGCAGCATATTTTCTAATGCTGTAAGGTGGCGCTATCCTGGCGGTATCGAACGTGAAACACTCACTACATACATGTTTCACTAAATCAAGATGTTTTATTGCACCGAGAAGCAAGTTGACATGCTGGCATGTAAACTGTGAAAGTACGAATCGTGTCTGTATTCCGTTATATTATATACAGGGATTGCACCTACAATAACAGGTGTATTTGTTGTGTTTACATCTCTAAAATTCATCTAAAAAAAAAGCTGAAAAGAGGTATACAGCTTTTATCAATATGCATGCAGTTTTGGATGTGTCCTGATGTATGAAAGGATTTAAAAAATGGGGATAAAAATGTCTATGAACGTACCAACAGTTTTCAGGAAATATGCATAAAATACATGGGTTATCAAGAAATATAAAAAAATAAAACGAAAATGTTTTCTCACTTTTTTTTGTATATCTTCCTTCCTTTTCATTTAAAACATACTCTAAATTTGTAGACTGAAGGAGTTTCAAGGAATGTCTTTGCTATAAATTTTTGTAGAAAATAAATTGCGGCGTTGACTGAAATCGTCAGCAGACAAAGCTAGGTTGTATCAAATGTTACAATACGCGGTAAAGGTATATACCCATCAGCTGGACCCTTCGGTGTCGCGAACTTTTTACGCCATGTTTGATATCAGCACCAAAATTTTCATGCATGGTCGAGTGCGTAAGTGAAAGGCACACCCCATCAGACATAATCTTCCTGCTCGGGTCCAGCATGATTGACTGTAAAGATACCATTAGCCCTAAATAACGATGTCAAAAGTGCAACTATCCTTCTCATACGGACGCGAGGGAGGCATGTCATCTTTGTATAACGCTGTACTAGTATGTAAGTACGGTGTACCATTTGAACGTCTGTAATTTCCTCTACATCCGGCGAAGGTGCATAAATTCCTTTCACCACCTTTGGGTAATTTAAAGATAGCTAATCTTCTATTCATCGCTTAACAACTTAAGAGTATCCCGACAGTACATGATCTGCGACGATGTATGTTTAACTTCGAGGTGCACGCACAGTCGTGATGATCTATCTATCATATAGGGGCTTACCTCTTTATTCAACGAAATGAACGAGAACAACAGAACAAACTTACAAGCTGTACAAGTTCAACCATGGCGTCGAAGTGCCTGATCACCTCATTCGTAAACTCGCATAGTTCGTAATAAATTGGGCAACGGAAAACGAATGCTGATATTAAAACACACACACAAACTCACTGGAAAATAATCCGAAGTCTTCCACTCCATGATGCCTGACAAATAACCAGCGTTTAACAAATATCACATTTTCATTCACAGTGCGTCACACGCGATCTCCAGAAAGAGCAAGATGACGAACATATCAAATGTAAAACTGGAACATCATTGAACTTGAATAAAAGATACAATTACTGCAGCTCTCTTTTATATCTCGTATATTTGTCATCATTGCACATCCCAAATATAATTCAAGGGTTTGTCCAGTAGAGGGCGCAAGCAAGGAGTTCAAAGTAGTCCCAGAACGCTTGCTGGCGTCATCATCTGATACAAAACCTTGCATCTGATGGCTTGTACAGGACGGTATAGACAGATAGGTAGGCCTATATGATAAATGAGAAGGCTCAAGCGCCACAACAATTAGTATTCATCTCAATACCTATGTATACTGTCGATGGTTTCTGTATGAGTTTCACATACATGTTACTGATCACAAACTCCAGCAATTCCATGGAGAAATCTTGGCGCCTAAACTGAGATTTGTATACCAGCCGTCAACAAATAATGGGATTTCCAGGTTCATGATCACAAGACCAAAACAAAGTTCAACAAGACATTCCATGAATGGTAACCCTCGTATATAGTATGTAGAGGAACTGAAAGCTTTGACCTGCTTTAATAACCACCAAAACAATGCGAATGCTCGCTTCACGTAACATACTGTTTTCTTCTTTCTTGTAACACGGCAGCGTTTCTGTATAGTTGTACCCGTAATGCAAAGAGGCAGTATTCAAGCACCTTAGCGTTACAGTAGAAAATGTCTTTTTTTAATATTGCATGGAACCTGTTTAGGTGGTAAATATGTTCCCCAATGGTGATTTTTAAGGTCTGCCGCTCAAGAAGACACTTCGAAATTTGCGTCGTACACATATACCAACATCATAGCGCTTGGGTCATTTTTTTTTTCTCTCTCGCACGAAGCAGGTCAATAATTTGTCTTGTGCGTTATAGCCGCACAAATGTGGCTCAACTGATCTAACGATGCACTGACGTGTCCGGCAGACAGATTCACACTGACTTCTGGTATCATCCTGGTTGTCAAACATGTTCTGTGATTTTCGATTACAGAACATTAGGTTTTTAAAGATGTTTTTTTTGTCCTAACCTACGTAAAACTGGTTTCTGTGAAGTTAACACGTAGAGGTGTTTCAAAACAAACATGCACGGTCCCTACTCCCATACGTACGCCAAAATCAAACGATATCGGCGCACAAGTTGCTTCCACTTTTCATGGACTGGTCGCCATATTGGCTGCCGTACTCGCCGTCATGTGACCCGGGGATAAGCTGTCAAGCTATCAATAGCCAGCGCTTCACACAGAGCTTCATGCATATTCAGTTCACCCCGACCACAAAGGCTAAAAATAAATTACTTCTAACATCCTTCAGTTCTTCTGATTTGTTGACAAGTCGTTGCAAAGTCACTCTTTGAACATGTCCCCATGCTGTGGCAAAATGACAGCCGCAATTCATGCAGTTCCCGTGGACACCTGGCTCTTCTGACATTTCTTCGGTAAATCTGCTGCGTGTGAAGCTTGGCCAAAGGTTGAAGCTCAGTAAACAAAACTACTTGATGCAAAGACCGGGGTTTTCACGACATCACGTGACATGAAATAGATTACTAGTATTGCGTAAAAATTTAGAGTCCAAACATGGCGGAAGCATACCGAAGCGAAGACGTTTCGTCAAAACATCGTGGGTTTACTCTACTAGTTGATCGGGAAAAAAACATATAAACATGTACGCAGACAGGATTTATCCATCATCGATGCATTAATCTACAAGGTGAAGTTTTTATTTAATACTCAAGATTAAAGGTAGAACAAAGAGCTCCTCTGGGATCATGACAGGAGTGCGTGATGCTGACCTAGCAGCTTGGTACGGTAGTGCAGGTCGGCTTCACTCGTGGAACTATGTGCGTTGCTGTCTGTGGTAGTGTGCGTTATACTGTGTTAAGCCGCATTCACATATTTCGCTGTCGAATAAACTTTGCCGAATTTCATCAGTCCAAAGAAAAAAGGGCTACATGTATCTCCATTTCATAAGCCGGGTTAGGTCAGTGTGCTTTGAGAAATTCTACCAATAATCTGAAATTAAGTTTGCCCTCTTTTCGTTCGATTCATGTCAACACAAATTGAGCGAAGTGAACGTGGCAACACTAAGTCCTTTGGAAATACTCGTTACGCCTAAATAACAAGATGGTGCCTTGTTGGCTGTAGAATAACCTTGCGCCCTTTTATCTGTCCTTCAGAATTACTTATGGAAAGCATTACTGGGTTGTGCTTAAAAAACTATTTACGATTTAATCCACTACTCGTACAATACAGCAATCATATATTATGGTCGATCTCGTCTATTGTTAGTAGTCCTGTTGAGAATGCCGGCGTCCGAGAACTGCTTCATGGATGTGTAGTACATTGCAAAACAATTCTCTCGTAGATGATGGCCGTTATTGACGTAAATGTACACAGTTGTTCAAAGTATAGCAAGCACGAGTGTAGCTTGTGTGGCTTTAGTCACACTGGTTTCACCGTATACCATTGGGGGACGCCTTGAGAGCGCACGCACACCTCGAAATGTATGCACCAACTGAACCCACGAGATGACTTATAGAATGGAGAACTTCCTGACAAAAGTGTCAACTATACAAAACAGGGTCCTTCATCTAACTCTATACACTTTTTCTAGCAATACATAGGTAATAATACGTGCCGTCAGAAATGTGATTGGTCTGTGATTTCTGCGTTATATATAAACATAATTTAAGAAGTACAGCATAGAGAGTAAGACCAGAGCAGTGACGAGAGTGTGACAGTTGGCAAATGATCACACGTAATCGGTTAAATACGGCCTCTTGTCAATTCCCCTCAGTGCGGGTTTTACCCTAAAGCCCCGTCCAGACCATCCAACGTTGTTTAACTTTTGTTGACTCGACAGCAAGTTGAATGCTGTTGAGGTAAGTCGAGTGTCTTGTCCACACTACAAACCAGACAGGTCAACATTGTTGTCTTGTGTTGAGCTGTGTTTTTTCACATTTTTGATAAATAGGGAGGGAGTTTCATCTTTCTCTCCAGTGCATGAGACATAAAGATTTTCTTTTGTTCCTGTCTTTGTAATCTTTAGAGAGAGTGTTGTATGTTCTAGAGAGTAGATTTTTCAAACTCTTGTATCAACGAAACCGTCTCATTCTGAGATCAGTTCCTCTCTTTCGCCTTTGGTGCCGCCATTTCGCCCAGGTCACGTGTATTAAGACAGTCACGTTATTTCTACACGCCCGCTGACTGGCTACTTTCACTCAACTTTTTGACAAAAAATACACATGCACATTTCCGATTCAACCGTGTTGGATAGAGTTGAGTGTTGTTGAACGAAGCTGAGGAACCCGTCCAGACTACTCAACACATCTCAACTTGTTCCCTCAACTTTACGTTGACTCTTGTTGAGTCAAGGACAGTCGAGCGATGTTGGATAGTCTGGACGGGGCTTAAGTGTTCATGTAACAGAAATTTACACGCCCCTAGCACCATGGTTTACGCAGTATTAGGTAAAAAATATGTAGTGATTTAATTGCAATTCATTAGACGTCACTGGTCTAGAATTACTCAAAATGTTGTGTTGTCATCACATTTAACCTACAATCACATTAAAACAACGCGAAGGGACCAGGCCTCGGGGATGCTTAGTGCACCAGCGGAATCACAGTTTATGCAGGAATAAAATATAACTAGAACTGCATGCAGTTATACGGCTTCCAAGCCGCATGTACATATGTACACGGCTTTTAGCATCCACTTCTTAAAACTTTTCACTTTCTCCACCACAGACCTTTCAAATCAATTAGTTCTGTGCTCTTCTGAAAAGACCCCAGATTTTTTCTAATACGGAGAAAAAACAGATCCAAGCCATATGAGACAATGAACTCACTGAACGAGTGAATTGCATGTACCTTGTTGAAACCAAATCTGGTATTTTTAACGAAACAAAACTATTTTAGCAATACCCGGCGTGACAACCTCCCACAAATGAAACAAAGTGTCCATACTTAAATCCGAAATGAATTTGGTAAATCTGACGTGTTCACCACCCCGCTTCGTTCAGTTACAGGAAGATTACAAGATTAAAATGCCCCAGCTTTCCCGGTACTACCCATATCATTTGTTACTCTGGATTATGATAAGAGGCAACTATACTTGGTTTGTGAGCTATTTCAGCACTGGAAGTAGGCTTTGAACCTGAGACTGTTAAATATTATTAGCCAAAAACAAGAAAGTAAGAATAGTAATGAGTACACTGGATTTGAACCCCCGTCTGCTAGGACTGGTAGTCTGGTACATAATAATTTCATGGTACTTGAAGAAAAATTAGCCTTGGCATTCAAGTACTGCGCGTTGCATTTCAAAAATTTGTAACGGTTTCGGTATCCGTTGCACACCATTGTCTGTGGACTTTCCGGGTAGATCGTTTGAAGTGCTACTGCAGTGAAAATGTTCATAATGACAAACTCATTAATAACGGATATCATTACACACATTCGTGATTAGGAATGTAAACGTCATACTAATAAGTATTTTAGGTGCGTTTGGCACTTGGGCCGAAGTCCCTTGCAGAGTGTTGTATGGACCGCGTAATGAGTAAACAGTTGTTCCGAGTCGTGAAAATGGAGAACATACTAGCCATATCTATGGATTCTGGCATGGCATAACTCGCCTTATCGGACATAAAATGCCGCAAGAGTTATGATATTCCTTTACACTGAAGGGTTGTCTTTCAGTAACCTAGGTATTTAGAAATGTAATTCTCACCTCACTTCAGACGGTTTAAAACACGTGCGCCCTGACCACAACTCATCCATAAACCGATTGACGGCCCATTTATCACTTACACTATACATGTCTCAAATACAGGCCTTTATACGGCCTACAGTATATCATTTGTAACCAAAAGACCCTACTTTACGAACATATCGTGCCTCACTTATTTGTTCAATATTCCGGAAAGACTGGGCATTACGAAGTCATACGTCTGGCATTCATCGAACGAACGCCAAAAGTTGTCGAAGAAAAAAAAAATTACCCTCTTCTAATGACTTTTACTGCTTAATTTTTCTCTTTTTCTCAGTTCACACGATGTGGAGAACATTAAACACATTTATCCTTACAACGGTTGTATTTTGTTGAACAATATTTTACTTAATAACACAGCGACAATCTTACATAAGTTTGGATTGCCGTATACAGTGTTGTGTATGTCTATGGTTGCATAACTCATTCCTGTCGTTCTTATGATCATTCGAATCATATGTGGGTAATACACCGTCTAGAGGGCTCACTTGGCTTACGCAAAATCTATGTAACACATTTCCAAACCATAGGTCTTAATTTTGAAAAAAATTGAAAGCCCTGGTTACAATCAGCGTAACGACGGGGGATATCTACATGCTACTTAAAACTACGAGTGCCTACGGCAATTACCGAGAGCACACGTGTTTTAGGGTAAAGCTACAAACTGACAATACAGTTAACATTAAAATGAAAACAAAATTAACTTTTTAACATATTCACGTTTTTTGATACAGAAGGCTTCGTGATTGTGTCTAATTCCACTTAACCCTAGGCTAGGGGTCTCCTATTCACCGTGTTGAATTATATCGCCACGTTGGATGTATGAACACATGCAATCAAAGCACAACTGAGATACATATTGTTATCGACAACTGATATTCTTGCATGGTTGAGATTTGAATACTGATTTCACTCAGTCCCCTAGAACATACCATGCAACATCTTTGAAAACCCGTTGACTGGTTCTCATTACATGATTCCGCCCTATCTTCGTACTTTCTTATTTCTTTGGTGGTTTGTGTTATACATAGTTTTGTGAAATGGCGTTGCGATTATTGACCTGGAATGTAGGCCTAATTTATCTTGGCTGTTGTCAGCAGTGAAACGCTTGGCAACACTGGCCACACCCTGGCCAACACTGCCGACCACGAACAACGTGATACCGCAATAATATTTTAGTAATAGGGCCTACTGGTTTTTACGTATATGTTATCGGGGGTGCAAGGCCATTTATTGTTATCTGTGGCTTAACGTTGACCTTGTCAAATCGCTGAAGGCAAAATTAGCATAAATACCAGCAGGCCTACTGTCTGTCACAAAGTAGGTATGAGTAATGACTGGAAAAATGAGTAACAACAGATCTGATTTGCTACACGTGAAGTAAAATTAAGTTTTCAATCCTCATTCACTTTGCATCGTGCATGTATTAAATCCTGGCACACTGATGTTGGCGATGCAACAGCGTCGAGGTCTGAAGGAAGTGAACACTCCGATAACTTCAGACAAGGAACCCAAAGCGCTGTTGTTTTCTTTCTTCTGGGTTTCGCTTTACAAGAATATACAGAATATTCTTGTAAAACGCGTTTCTAGCAGATGGAAAATCACCAGCTTAAAAAGTTCGCGAACCTCTGAGATCAGGTTCGTTACGTTACTATATACATTCCGAAACTTTAACCTACTCCATTACAAAAAGGATTACCATAGTTCTATTTGTCACTAAATCAATGTGTATAACAAGCTGCAATGTTAAAAAATAACGATGTCCATCTGTTTTACATGCTGTGCAAGAAAAAACCCCATCCAATAGCGTATGATATATCAACCATTATAACATCATTTAAATTAAAAGAAAATCGGAATAATATAACCCAAGTTGTGTTGGTAGCGGGATGGAAACAGACCTAAACGGTGACTTACATTTCTGATGTGTATATTTAACTCTTTAATCAGGAATTCTCACGAGGCCATGGGATGCGCCATGTTAACGCAGCCGGAGACCGGCGTCGCTTAACTCGTGCTCCGCGGAACAGGGCGCTCTCTAGCGACATACATATAGTTATATATACAAATAAATATATACATGTGTGTATGTGTGACTCGCATCTGATTGGTTTATACTGAAGAAAAAAAAAAGCTTCGCGATTTTGTTTACTTTAGACTGCGATATCTCGGCTGTGCAGCATTACAAAATTAATGGTTATGCTTTCTCAGCTTTCTTGGGGATACTTTATCGATGCATATATACATTTGACACATTGTTGTCTTTCCTTTTAACAATGAGATAACAAAAAAAATCACCAGAGAGAGTAAACCAGAACCGTGACAACAGTGCGATACAGTTCTCGTATGGTCACACGTATGTTACGGATGATCTCCGACCTCTTGCCAATTTACCTTAGTGTTTAATTCCAGCTCTTCTTGTATATGCATTAAGAGTAGCAGCGCACACGATTTCAGATAATAAACATTCCATGAAAATTCCATGTAGGCGGTTTTGGAAGAGGACTTCATCGCTCTTCCTTAACTTCTAAATCACAAAAATTTCTGATGAACAGGTAAACAAGCCTTATATTATTAGACAGATATACAAACTTAGATCATGGAGTACTTAATTCATATATAGAGCCAAACATGTACAATACTCAAGGCATGGTCTATGTCGGAAATATGTCTTCACTAAGCACAATTCCATAGAAACAGGTCTACTTAAAAGACAAGTACATGTATATTACAGGAAACCTTCACAGGGTATATTTAATACAAGTCTGTATAACCCTTAATTTATCTTCACGTTTTCCTGCAGAGTAAGCAGGCGTTGTAATTGCTTGGCAAAGTCATAGAAACACTTTCGGAAGGGTCATGTCGCCCCTTGGTTAAACCCTCGCACCTTCCTGTGAAGGGTATGTATAGACAATCTTCTTCAGAACGGTACAACACATATGCATCCCTGTGCAAGTCTTCCATACCAAGCCTTTTGGCAACCATGACTTCATTGTCGCTTAAATAATGGTCACGATTTTCATGCACAGTTAGAAAATGTATACAAGAGAAAAATTCTGAAATGCGACGTTAAAAACCAATCTAACGAACGTAACGCGAACATGAATGTGAGCAGTGGCGGTTACTTGGCTAATTTAGTTTCTGCAGAGCATATAGGTCCTGCTCACACTCGCGTGTAAGCCTACCCTTCAACCATTTTTGTACACGAATTGAGGTCTACTGCGGAGATTGAGACGGATGTTTTGAATCAACATAAAATAAACCAGAAGACAAAAGGTGGGCGGAATCCCGAGTGAGCCTATATCCATCCATATAGGGCTATTAAAATGCAAGACCGCTATACGGTATCATCTAACATCGCCCCTAACGCATGCGGGATATGAAATATCAATTTCTTAAGGCTTATATTGCTAGTGTTTTCAACAAGTTCAAATATCGCATGACGCCTTCAAATGACCACATAAATTATACTACTGTTGGTGTTTCTTCTCCAAGGTACTCGCGTGTATGTAGTCTAACACACACATTTGTGGAACTGTTATCTTGCATTCGGAAATCCTGCAACCCCTGTTAGTCTTCATTCCAAACTACATGAACACACTGAAGTCGTTTTTCTTAAAATAAATTACAGCGATAGGCCTAAGTGACTTATATAGTCAGATGCTGCCCAGATAAGAGCCATGCCCTATTACAACAGCGAATCACAGAAATCCATCTCTCTGGATATGTCTGCCAATTGCAACAGTTTGAACAATTCGAAATTTATCAAAAACATTATTTAATCTGCACTTGTGAGTTCATCGCCAACATTCATTGGTCTAATACATATCAGGTCGTCCAGAATTGTGTTTTTTAGACCTGAAAATTACATGCTGAACAAGGTTTCTCCGCATCAACATCGCTCGCAAAAATGCAGGTGGCTAGCACATTCGTATTACTAACAAGGTATACCCATCAGTTTAGCTGATGACTTTCTAAAAACTTCTAAAGCCTGAATCCAACAATTATGAAAGAAAAAGACTGAGGAGTTGCTGACTCGCCTATGTCAGAAATACCAAGCTTATGGGAATATGCCAGCAAGAATATATGTCTACTAACGGAGTTCACTTAGGCTTAACTTTGACAATCGGAAATACCAGCCATCCCTCGCTCGAGGTCTTTATCCAGGTCGCGTGACCGATCAGATCACCGTGTCAAATCCGAATAATCGAAGTGCCTTGTCGCTGTTTGAAGTTCATTCCAGATGGGAGATGAAACGGTCTGAGTGAAAATTCCACAGGGCTGATAGAAAATCCATGCTCTTCAGAGTAGGTAGCGTATTAATCCGTCAGCACGAGTTTCCTTAAAGTGTTAATGATGTTTGACAACTAGGTCAGGTATTATGTCACTGGTTGTGGCAATTTACTGTGAAAGCTGAGAGACGAGCCTCGTTTACATGGCGACTTCGGCTGTCCAAGCTGTCCGCCCAGATGAAAATTAAAATTACTAATTCGATCGTTTTATAGAATACGTGTGTTACGCGAGATATTTTAATTTCTCGCGATTTTAAAGTAAGATGACACAGAGTAATGGTATAATAGGTCTTCAAAACTTAATGTGTGTCAGCCTTCAGCCAAGCTCAACTTGTTACATGGCGCATAAACATGGCGGTTTCCTGATACCAGTCTCCTCAATCCCAATTTTGACTTCATCGTGCTACCTTGATAGTCCTACAGTAACATACAGACAGCTAAATTTCACCCGAATTTGTAGCAATGCTACCCAATGTCCTATGGGGTAAACGTGAATGAAAAATTCAACTTAATACATTATCAACTTAACCATCTATTTTAACATGGATTCTAACAGGCCTAGACAGTGACGTGAATTTGGGTCGGGCATTTTTAATTCACGGTATACTGCACATGTATGGTGTCATAAATGGACCCCTCCCCAGTGTTATTGTGCTTTACACGACTACAAACCCCCAAGACCAAAGTTCTTTTGGATATACCACTCTTTAACATTTACCTCTACATGTTTTTTTTGGACATTTTTTATCTTTAAATGAGCCATTCACAAACGAAGCCCCCTGACGGCAAGGCAGATATCTTGTGGAAAGTTTTATTAGCTATGCAAATTTGCGCCTGTTATTTCTTCGTGTTTGTGTTTTTGTTTTCGTCGTTATGAATGGCTGTAAAACTGCCGAGGTGACCTATAGCACATTTCTTTGCAACTGGGTCACAGCCTTGAATAATCACATCCCAAGTGCGTTGGCTCCTCTGCAGAATTTCAACGGAAGGTTGTCCAGTTTGGGTTTCTGAAGGTCTTGCAAATTGCCAACACTTGAGACCCAGTGTGCATGGCACTTCGTGACGAAAAAATCGTAGCTGATCACGCTGTCGGGAAACTGAGGTCTGTCAATGTACCTTAACCTCACTGTCCGAAATTGCGGTCGCATTTCCCATAAACAAATAGGAACAGAAAGTTGACGATGTGCGCGCGATCCGTCTGATAAACAACATAGTTCGCTTCTACAATGGCTTTGGCTTGCCACGGTGTATTAGTGGATCCTCAGAATAAAGTCCGAATATGTTACCGCTGAAACTGTGTTGTGCATCATTATCCGCGACTCTGATGCAGCTTTGTGTCATGCTGCCAGACGGTGTATTAACATGGAAAACGTAACAATATTACCATGCATAATTTATTCTAACATACAATATCCTCAATATCTAATAAACCAACAAAATATTCCACACCAAAATAAGAACACTGATACTATTATTACGATAATGTTTGACATGTTAAAATGAAAACTACTGAGCTAATATGTTTTCGTACAAATTTTGCAATTTTACCGCGCTTTTTGTTATTTCGGCGGAAATGTTGCAATGTTTAACTATAGTGCATATATATATATATATTATATTATAATAATAATAATAATAATAAAAAAGCAAATGCATAATCATACATCAACTGAGTCGTATAAAGTGTTCTTACGGTGTATCGTTGTTCTGGACGGCAGAATTTCTTCCTAGCACGTTTTCCTGTGTTCAACATTGTTGTAGTAGGACACTGAAGGCTAACCTTTAGTTACCATCATGTGTTATATTGTGCCCCATGCATTGCATAGAATTCTCCATAAATGCCTTATTTCAGTGTTAAAATAAATGTCATGTCAACGTGTCATTCCTACATGTCCTTCAACTTATTTAAAACTTATCAACTTTGTATGTTGAACTTAAAGAGACACAGATGTCACATTTGTGAGGGAAAGTGATGAGATGTTGGGATACAATTACATTAAACTGTGCGATGAGTCTAACAGATCTTTCCTATAAGGAAACCAGCCGAACTAAGATCACGGTTTTGGTGTTCGTTTTGGCGTTTGCTGAAATTACTATTTCATGTAATGAAGTAGCACAAGACACATGCACTTTGTAACCTCTCCCGACACTACCCATATTATTTCTGTTGGGAGTTAAATTCAACACTCAAAAACTTGGATATAAACATATTTACAGAACAAATCAAAAATTACCATGGAGGTAGGATTTACTCAAATCTCAGTAAAAAGAAATCAGTTAATTCATGGCTGTTTGCAAGAGATAAATCTTAAACATCAACAAGTGGAATGACACATTGTACTAAAATCTATACCTTTTAGAATCTTCATACTGAAAATAGGGGTTCCATGGCTTTCATGTATAGATGTTCTAACACTGACGCAAAAGTCGTACAACTTAATTTGAACGCAAGAGCTAATTTTTATGCAAGATATAAGTGTCAGAATTACAACATGTTGTCAATCAAATAACAGTCGGTTTCTGGTGTACAGTTGTAATATTACATTATCTCTATATGTAGCCAACAGGTAAGTTTGTGAACAGGCAGCCACCACAAGTATGTGACCCATATAGGTTTTATCATACCTATACAAGAAATATACCAGCTGTAAGTACCTTTGCAGATAAGATGATGTGAGGTGTTGCATGACTGAACCTGCAAGGTTTTTTTTCCTGTAAATACACTTAATATCAAAATTGTAAAATGATCTGATCATGCCACAATCAAGATAAGTTGTCCGGAAGTTAAGGAAACAAGCACAACAATTATATACACTTTACAATCATCAGATGCCGTCTCTGTTTGCTTATCTGTTGATAAAGCATGGGTGGCTTTGCAAGCAAAAACAGTAAGTGATGAAAAGTATGCATATTAGATTACTGGTGTCCTTAAATCCCCATATCTTATGGAGACAATTCTGACATTCTGACGAAATTACTTGCAATATGAATCAAAACTGCTTTATGACCATTTTCGAGTGCACATTCTTTTATTTTGTGTTTTTCGGTGTGAAGTACATGTTAAATACAACTGTGCGTGAGTGTAATGTCTTCTGTACAAAATGTGTCTCCTGCTTTTCTTGACAGCCTAATAACTTTTTCATGGGATTGCCCTCTTGAACTGTTTCTACAGCATTGTATTGATTTAACACGGACCAGTAAATAAAATATATAATTTAAAATTATCTGAAATGTGATTGTGATGACCCTTCAAATTTTACATAGGAACCTTTTACACTGGTTTCATATACTGATTCATTCTCTAACAGTTTGTATCAGTATGAAATCAATCTGTTAAGTACTGGCCTTTGACTAAGTTACTTTTGATTTAAAATATGTATGCTTGGGATTGTACGTCATACCTAACAAGTTTTTCAGTAAAGTGAGAACGGGATTAAAAATACTGAACATTGTAATAAGTGTACATATATTTAGAATTTATTCTTTGGTACCAGTAAGCTGACAGTTCATTTCCTCGCATCACATATTTAGCCTAGGACACTTTTTGACCATTCATACCGTCTTAAAACTCTGTGGGCAAGTGGGCTTGAGATTTTTTACCTGGCTGGTGTGTGACTTGTCTGTGTGTATAGAAATTCATGAGATAAATCTTAATTACTTCAGGTGATGGTGTACTTACATGTGGATATGACTCGTTTCAGTGCTAAGCCCTATATGAGACTTGAACCAGTTTTAAAAATTAAATGTTTAATTTAATGTAGGTGGTCAGCCATTCTACGTCTGTTAGCAGGAACTACAATGCAATTAGGCAAGCAGTGACCTTGAAGAGCCAATAGATGCAATATACAGGTACTTTAAATGAGTTTAGGCTGCTTTCACACGATGTTACTTAGGAAACAGTTTCACTTGGTCTTATTTTTAGTCAAGTAGTGCATAGAAAAGTATTTATAAATCTTGTATGATAACTTTAGTCCAATGTATTTGAATGGTATTTCCTTCAGTTGGAGCTATTTTTTTTTATATTTTCATATTCTTCAGAATCACTGCATTTCCATTACGTTTGTAAGCAATCAGGTTACCGGTCACTAAAGTCAGTTGTCCACACAATCCCATGCCAGGCTGTTCCCATCCAGAACATAGTCACTGAAAGTATGGTACCACAGTCCTTACACCAGACCAGAAATCGTACCACTTGGTTGTCTACTAATTCTATTGTCTTCAATCAATCCAACGCTGTCAACTAGGCATTGAGTGTCCTGTTTGATTTTAAATTCAAGCTCACTCATTTCTGAATTACAAATTTCATATTTTATCAGACACTGAATTGTGAAGTGCTTTTCCTCAAGAGCCTTATTTCTAATGCATTTCTATATGCGTATTTCCATTCAATGTGAGATAAAGTAATGTTATCAAAATGTCTTGAGCAGGACTTCATCTTGCATGTTCAACAAAGGCACTAGTTTTAGCCACCTGGAAAATCAATTAATAGACAACCGTAATGCAAGTCCTGCAAATTAAAGTAAACTTTAAAGTATGCAGAATCGATGTAAACTTAATTTATCGAATATAAATGTTTGGCTTGTGGATACACTGAACTTTTTTTTTTCTGTGATACAGTAAATGTGCACTGGTACCTTTAACTTCAATTTTGTTTCCCTAATTAAATTAAGGAACCATTAATTTTTTAATTCTTAAAGAAAATTTTAAGACATTCTAGAAGTCACAGACAAATATTAACACACACCCTAAAGAACAGATCGACTGCTGTTGATATTTTCTGCTCAGCATGGTATAATGTCAAGATTGAACAATATTTGGAGTTGTTTTTTTTTTACACGACTGTTGCTCAACAAGTCTTCACTTGTCCAATGTCGGTCAGTTTAATAAGTGTAGGGAACAGATTACCCGAGGCGAACCACCAACCTTTGACAAGATGCTTACAATCTTTTCAGCGTGTTCTGTACAGATAGCCACACCATACTGGTGTAAGGCAAGTTGTCTTCACCAAACGTTAAGGACTGAAAAACAGCTTATCAGCCCCAAGTGCCCCTGAACACTGGAAACAGGGCAAACCACAAATTCTCTGTCCTATACCATGATTGAACCTGCTACTCATTTGTCCTGGAAATGACAAGCATAACCCGTCTACCCAGCTACAAATGCTCCATGCTTGTGAATCTGACAGATTGCTTCAATCTTTACATGTCATACACTGCTGAACAAGAAATTTAATACCAGCGGATCTGTTAGGGTTTTGGGTTGATATCTGTATTCTGTAAGCTGAAACGGTATTTCAGGGGTCTCGCGAGTTAACAACAGGATGGGGCTCTCACAAACGTGCGCAGTGACAAGATGTTATTTTATGTTATTGCCTAATGGTGCAGCTGAACCAACAGACCCAAATAATGTAAGATGCATTTTTATCCAGCAGCCACACTAGTTTGCGCGAGTCCCAACCTTGTTTCATCCAAAACTGCTTGAACTCACACAAATCCTGAAAAGTCGATTCAGTTTACTGAATCTTCTGACTGACTACGTCGTTATCAACTAGGGTTTATATTATTCTGATTGGATGGAGTGAACTAAGTAATCAGATTAATATCTGCAACATTGTGTGTACCTGTGTATTAACCTGGTAACTTACTTTTAGGATCAATGCATGTTTATTTCCTTAGGAGCAACTGTCAGAACTCAAAATTTTCTGAACAAGACGTAACTTCACAAAGCTAAATTTATTATTCAATGTTAATTTCTTGTTGGTAATGAAATAATTACATGTACTCAAAATTTATTCCACACACTTGGAAGTTGCTGAAATTTTGTATGGCAGCTGTGAAGACAAGGTTGATACCTTTGTCAGTCGTTAACGAACTTTTTCGACGTTCATTGTGAAAAGGATTTTCTTTAATGAATTGACGTCACTAGGTTTATAGCAACCCAGTCTATGCATTAGCCGTTTGCAATCAATGCACAAACATTTGAAACCAATTACATATCAGCAATCTGTAATAGGGAGTACGATGAGCTTTATCCAGTATGACTGTGCAGGGTTGTCTCCCCCGAAATTATCCGCCATACCGCCATGATACGAAACATTACAGTAAATCTAACTAACTGCAGCAAAGCTCAACAGTTAAGCTAACGTTTCATAAAATGCATGATGTGACATACTTTTATACATGTAGTGCGGTGTTTCCTGTAGAAATATGACCAAGGGTAAACGAATAGCCATTCGATTACAGGAAACTGCAATTTGCGGAGCTAAAGCATGTAACTTGTATGTAAGTAAAATATCGACTCACGATACGGTTCCAAACTGAAATAAATAATGGCGTTAATATACCTTGTGAGGGTTAAACTATGGCATTAGGTGGTAGGAGAGATAATCATCTACTAGAGGATCCACATACGCTCCTCGACGTTCGGCTGGCAGTGCCTTAATCGTCCGTTGCTATCGTCTCTTCTCGATTCCTTCTTGCAGCAGCGATTCAAGATGGCGACCACAAAAGGTGCAGCGGGAAATCTGCTTGGATACGCTGTCCTTGCGCGAAATGAACTCTGCTATCTAGCGTATCCATAATGCGCATTTACCAATCGCTGAAGTAATATATCTTCACCAAGTTGGAGAAGAGATCAGTACATACAAAGGGAACAATTATTTAAAGCATCTTGAGGACTCAATGCAGGCTAAAAACACCAAGACAAGCTGCCTGCGAGAATTATTCGCGGGACTACTTTTCTTGGACATCCCGCCTCTGAAAATAGGTCGCTTCTGGAGAGCTGAGATATTTGCTAAGACGGATCAACGAACGACAAATCGTAAAGAGACTGCATCCGAAATATATCAATCTAGTATTAAAATCAGTGCATGTTAGCAGACAGGAAGGCCCATGTTACAAATCATTTGTTAACCGTTGACTATGAATCAAAACAAAACACCAGTTTTTCTCATACTGATTTCGCCGGTGGTTCCGGCGGAACCAATGTACTCCTGTCTCAGGCATTGAAGGCCATCTTCAGTCCCAGGCATTGAAGTTATGTACCTTGTTATATACATTAGGTATAATTAGCGTTCGAACGATTCTGACACTTATATGTACACCTTATACATAAGGTATGGAATAACGAATGGAGAGAGCAAGCCAGCTGGGCATACAATGGCATATACCAAAACATGACATCAAAGATGAGTGTTAAAAAGAATCAACTTAACCTGACACCGTCACAAATTCTCCCAAATATATATTACTGGTATGTGTATATATGTCTGCTTGGGTTTTAACACCGTACTTAACTATCTTTCCAGTTACAGTTATATGACGACGACGAGTCATTAGTTGTGTGTACATATGCTGTGTCTTCTTTTGGCAGGGCGAGCCCATGCTGCCAACTGAAGTGCTGCCGCCACTTAAGTATCATACCCAAGATGCCAGACACGATATCCCACCTAGTCACATTATACAAACACTGGGCCAATTTAACCAGTTCGCGGCCGAGTTTCACCATGTGGCGTACAACATTTTTTTATCATGCATTTGTAGTATGATATTTTGTATGTCACTAGTACCGTACCATTATCCTACATGTGCGATTATTGTACATGTACGATCCTGTGTGAAACTGGGCCCTGCTTCCTTGCTCTAACCTATCGGTACTGAGCGCCAAGTGAGGCATAAACAAGTAACATTTTTGAGTGAGTGAGTGCATGGGGTTTGAAGTCCTACCTAACAATGTTTTAGTCATATGACAACGAACCATTTTTGAAGTCTTTGATATGACCTGAGTTTGATTTATTTATTCATTTGATTGGTGTTTTATGCCGTACTCAAGAATATTTCACTTATACGACGGCGGCCAGCATTATGGTGAGAGGAAACCTGGCAGAGGATGGGGGAAACTCACGACCATCCGCAGGTTGCTGTGACACCTTCCCAAGTATGGCCGGAGAGGAAAGACTTGGGTTTGAGGCGGACACTCTAACCATTAGGCCACCAAAGCAGTCCTTCACCCTACTAATAGGGCACCTTATAGTAACAGTGAACTAAAAGTCAAAAACCAGAAGACAAACATGATTGTAAAAGTATTTTATAATGGCATTGTAATACATATGTCACATACAAATTACAATATAAAAATATTACAGAGTCAGTTAAGTGTCTGAATATAAACATGGACGGAATGTACAATTAAATACAAATAAAACTGAAGTACATGAAAAAAATATATTATGCACTGTAAGCAGTTAGAACTTTATAACTTCATGTGCATGAATTATATAGGTGTCTCACCACAATACTAGGCCATGTTGTACCTGTACAAAACATATACATCTGTAACATGGTCATTTGAGCGAAATAATTAATCTGCTGATGCTTTTACCGAAATTAGCAGAGGCACCCAGTTTCATTTTCAAAATATCCAGAAAAACTTCTTCAGGTGTTTTCCATTTTCTAAATAAAATAATTTTTTTTTTTTTTTTTTTTAAAGTTTACAAAATACAAGTTGTTAATGTATGTTTCTTTGCTAATCTGATAGTTGCTATAAACCATACTGAAGACCTTTTTTTCTTAGATGTGTATATATCACAGGTTATGTTTACAGGTGGCAGAAATTGGGCATAACCTGGAAGAAATCACTGTAACTCAATTAGGTTTAGCAGATAGATGTCTATGTACAACCATAGTTAATACAGTGGGAATAACACTATACAAGCAGTTAATCTGTTGTCAAATTTTGATTTTAGTGGGGATTCAAAAAACACAAAACTTTCAATCTCACTAAACTACCTCAAGAAAAGGAAGCCTGGAAATAAGCAGCAGGGCAAGAACAATGCCCTAAATGAAAAAGTATTTTACCAGGGACCAACTGTATGGTACAGAACAAAACTGTCATGCAAATAACATTATAGCTTTTGAATGAGGTGGTTAGCTTTAATTTTCCCAGTTATGTCCTGCACCAACTTAAAAATTATTTCCAGGCTTGAAAAGTTAGAGGTATTACAGGTATTTGTAGTTATTAGACAGAAAATCAATACAAACCAATATACATAGAGAAGATAAATCTGAAACAAGTGTGATGAGATATTTCCCTCAAACTTTCTCAAAAAGTTTCCTAACAGACCAAGAATAACAGTAAATTAACAGTTTCTTACTCTCAGCTGTGGTGATGTGAAAGTATTGGGTGTGGATATCTCAAAACAAAACATATCAAGACAGTCCATGTATTTACATCTATGTTTTTGATGAGGTTTACTACTGCTAAGCACCAGAAGTATGTATAGTTTTATTTATATGAGGAATCTCTCATCCACCAGAGTTTTCTTGGCCACATTGCTGCGTCCTCCTCCACTGCGAATCATCATAACAACCTAGATGTATAGACACCAATAAAATAACATTTTAATTCATTTATTCATTAAATAAACCAGTGCATCAGGAAAACAATTGTCCTTTGGCAAGTGGAATAACTTTTCCCACATGTAACATACAGACATGCACTCCGTATTGATGGAAGACAAGTGGTCTTCAGCAAACAACAGACAGCGCCAAATGCCACATGAGTGTTGTTGACTGCTTATTTTCACCAAGGTCCTATGAACAGTGAGTCAGAGCATGAGAACCTGCAAATTCCCTCTCTCAGGCTCGTTATGCACATACTCGTACGTTAATAAAGTTCTGACTCTGTCCAAGGGTTCATATCACAGCATACGGAAATTTAGTTACATAGAGTTACTATAATGCCCATCACAGTGACTGCATTGGCATTGACTTGACAGAAACACACGTTCAGTCTAAGGATAGTCATATTCTCAATGTCAGTGTCAATACCATAAAGTGCTTAATTCACTATTCCTAGACTGCTCAACTGCAAGCCAGCCCATCTCTTCCAAAGGAAGCTTAAATAGGCACATTCCTTGAAATATGTAATGGTTATAAGCTGAACTTGGATTAACACTGCGCTTGTCAGGGTAAGGTGATAATGGTCTGTGCAAGGGGCTTCAAGCTAAAGTGTTAAGTAATTACCAGTACACAATGACACTATTGTTTGATGCGACTTGTGCCATATAGGTATCACCCAGTTTCACAAAGCACTTTACATCACTTTCACTTTCACATCACTGTTTTATAAGAGAACCAAAACCATACACTACAACAGCTTAAGGTCATTCACTTAAGCCACAAGGTGATGTGACTAGGACAACTTTAACAAAATCATGTTTAAAATTTTCACCTGAAAAGTGTTAAACTTACTAAGGTGACATATAGTACAGATGACCTAAAATAAAAAAGCTTATGTGGCCACCAACACCACTCCCCACTCTGTACACTCACAATATCTCACCTTACATGTACCTTTGGACAGTAGATGAAGTAGCTTCTGAACTTTTTTATAACTGTCTGATTAAACAATTACACCTGGACTTAAACAATTGTGAAAATGATCCTCCATAGACGTTTGGGTACAACTCTGAATTTACATCAACAGCTTTGGCATACCTGACATGTACATTATATTGTGTGGGTTCCTGTAATCTCGCTTAACATGATTTTCTTCAAAATGACAGGATTGACACATCTGATAACACGCAAATCCTGTCCAAAAAGCATTATTTTGCCCTTACATGTTAAATGAATTTCCTGCATTTTATGTTCTGTAACATGTTACCAACCTCAGAAATGATGTATGTGATAACTCCAGATAGTACGTAGTCCATTGCCACCAAATCCACCACAGCAAAGAGCAGCAACTCAAACACACAGAGGGTCATCTCATGACCATAGAACAACACTCTATCAAAGGAATGGCCATTATCTACAACAATACAAACAGCATTCTTTAAAATGATTACCAGCACGGATAATGCCACAAAACAATGCCACACTGGCAATCTTTCAACTCTACAGCTGTTATCACCTGATAAGTTGGTTTTGCAAAAGGGAGAAGTTTTTGTGACATCAAAGTGATCTTTTTTCACCAGCTTTGTAAATGTAGATTAGAACATCGTGTACTCTAGCCAGCTAGATTGAAACTACCATTATCACATCAGGACAATTGCTTTGTGCCCTCTTTTGTTTAGACTGGATGTGATGTGAAGAGAGTTTCAGAGCCTCATTGTATGCACTGATCCCCCTTCCCCACCGTCACCCCCATGCACCCAAAACACATTAAACATGAAATATCCCACCAACTTGTTTATTTATTTATTTATTCATTTATTTGATTGGCGTTTTATGCCGTACTCAAGAATATTTCACTTACATGATGGCAGCCAGAATTGTGACGGGAGGAAACTGGGCAGAATCCTGGGGTAAACCCAGACTGCTGGCTGATCTTCCTGCATTCAGCTGGAGAGGAAGCCAGCATGAACTGGACTTGAACTCACAGCGACTGCATTGGTGAGAGGCTCCACCAACCCCTCGACCACGGATGCCCCCTAAATGATATTTATAATCTTGTTTCACAGTATAGACACCATACAAGTTTTGGAGCTTTACAGAGTTTTCTTTTCTTTAAAGACATCATGAAGCTCTACAAGCAGGTGCAGCCATCCAGTGGGACTGACAGCAAGCACACAGAAAATGCCAGGTTTCACAGGCCTTGCTGTAGAGAATGCTGGCTTATTTCACATCCAGTCTAGAGATACATGCCCTCAATGTCCAGGAAGAGAGGCACTTTTCTCTACTTGAATTCACCATATTTTCACTTTGCCTTAAGATCTATAAGCCTGACCTCCACCTTAAAGTGTTAACATTAGGATAACCTACAGCACCCTTCAACTAACATGAACCAAATAAGAAATAAAAATTGTGTTTCAGTTTAACAAGAAATATTTTATATTCTATCAGTCTACTCAACTGTCACGTCATTCTTCAAGAAAGTACCAGTATATTTGAAATCAGAAGTTTACAGCATGAAATTTTTGATCAAAAAAGTACATAGGTATACACGTTTAAATGTACGGTATTATGTGATCATTTGACATGTTACCTACATGTGGTGACAAATTGGGTAGCTGGAGTAAAGGAGGCACTAGTCTCCCATGTTCCTGTAGGAGGGGTTTAGGCAAAAATCTCTCCATTTTAATGGGAATTCGAATCAGGCTTCAGCAACCGTCATCATTAAAGCATTAACACAGACAATTTTTAGCAAGTACACAACCCAATAGGGCTGCACTGAATTACCCCATTTCTTCTAAAATTTAGGACACCTGGTCTGCTAATTTTAGCTAATATACATGTAATTCTATCAGGAATACGGAGTTTCTTTTTTCTCACATTCTTAGACCATCTAATGAATAGCATACTCATATCTTCATTTTTCCAAAAAGGCTGGTTAAGAAATGTAATGTTCTACTTTCAACACTCCTAATATCTGTCCCAAAGAAGTAGATCCTTCTCCCATTTAAATGGTATGTTTTCAGGAGTAAGCTGTGGTCAGGTGGGACCTCTGAAGTCAAAAGCAGTATAAGCTAATTCAAGACCTACTTTCAAGACTTTGAATTTAATGCTGTGAACAGATTTGGAAAAGCCCAGAATAGTAAAAGCATCTAATAATTTTTAAGCCCTTTGTAGGAAATTTGAAAATCACCTTATTATTTATATATCTGATTGGTGTTTCACACCGTACTCAAGAATATTTCACTTACAGGACGCCGGCCAGCATTATGGTTGGATCCCTGAATGAAAATATGTACTGCACTGTCCCTGTACAATAGAAGTACAGCTTCAGCAAACTCTTGCCATGGTTTTGTGCAGTTTGTTGCCTAGCTTTTAGTAGCCGCTGTTGTGGCGCAACTTACGTACAGCATAGGCCTACTTCAGTAGATCCCACTACTTGGATTTTCATGCCTCAAAAAGTAATCTCACATTACATCATGGCTGCTGACGTGTGACAAGGGAGATAATTCACTATTTGAAGGCATAAAATTGGCAAAAAGCTTCCCAAAACATCACCATTTCCATGATCATTATTAAGATTTTCTTAGAGGGAATGATTTCATGAAAGATTTCTTTTTATCATTTTTAGATAACTTGAGGCCAAAAGAAACAAACACAAGAATAGTACACAGCGTCTCAAGTCTTCTGTGGAAACAGTTTACACAAAATTTAGCTTTTATATCAAGAGAAGCAGATATGAATGGAAGTTCAAATCACCATTAAACTGAATGGGTCTGAAATGTTCACCTCTGCTATAGTAATAGAGTTAGTACAGATAATATTATAACAAGCATACTGCCACACCTTGACATCATCAAATCTGTAAAAACAACCAAAGCGAACATTTCAATGATTAACATAAAGCATGTTGAAATGTTTGGAATCACGACTAACCCCATCATGATGACAAACTCACCATTGTACAGGAGTCCCTTTTCCAAGGGGTCAAGAAATTCAGTGTCCAGGATTCCCTCTATCAATGTCTTGTCTTTGATAATATAGTCAACATCTCTCAAGGACTGCAAAATCAAATTAAAATGACTGTAAAATGTATTTTAACAAGACAATGATCATTTTGGCCACAATGACCCATTCCTGCTTACATCTGTTCATAAATTATACAACAACCAATTTATACAACAAACCAAACATAGACAGCTCTGACATGGGAATAGTACCCTGAGCAAACCACCTAGCACAATGACACCCAATGCTTATAGACTGAAAGCAGTCTGTTGATGACTTGCTCCTTTACATTCAGTGATTGTAGATTACCAGGTGTGGAGTAGTAATCATATTTACTGTGTAATCTACATGTACTTGAATTTTGAGGAATCCCACTAACAAATGAAGTTACTGGTACACTACGTGATGGCTTTGATATCATTTGAACCATGAACATGTACTGCTATCTTCCACTTTGTCACTTCCTTGGATAAGTTCTGCTTGATTTCATACCAATACCGCTGTCCCCAGCCTTCACACAAATTCCTGCATACAGAATAGGGATATGGCTACCATCTTCTTTATTAACTCGCATAAACTTTTTTGATACCATTTTTAAACCGCACCCCTTCCCCCACTTCGTCACACAACCCTCCTCATTTCCTCATTTAAATATGGACCAGAACACAAAAGTGAGTGAAGTACAAAATCTTGTTACTACACATGTCCATATACATACGTGGTCAATGAAGGCAGAGAGGAATTTGTTGACGGTTGCGTATGCCTGTATGAGTTTCTCAGTGTGAGTACCAGCAATACGACTGCCTCCCTGGCCCCTCTCAGCCTTGCCTGCTGGAGTCTGCATATCCTAGAACAATCAGAGCAATCAGTCCATTAATCCATATTTCCCTTTTAGGATGGTAATCAGATTTAATAATGGTCAAAAAAAGCAGACACCAGAAACAACTGCCTATCGTTAACCTGAATGACTAATACCTGAGAAACCCTAGGGCATATTTAGGGGAATGTGAGTTTAGAACACAGCACAGAACGTCTTACGATGACAGTACATTCTGTACTGTACATACAGCTCTGCAAGACACCAATAATAAACATGGAGAAAAAATGCAAAATCTGTACATGTATGTAAAGCATACATGTAACGCTTTGGATTTATTTCTTAATGTGCAGATTATCATGTGTAATAACATTTAACAGTACAAACAAATTTTTCAACTTTCACTTTCGAGGGTAAACATGGCTTCAAAGTACAGTTTTCTTAAGGTCCCAGTTATCAGTCCGGAACATAAGTAGCTTGCAGGGGTGATGTCAGCGATGATCCCTGTTTAAAAAGAACTCCGTAGGGGACAGAACGAACGTGTCTAGCCAAACGGGGGCGGGGATGTGGGGAACAGGCCGAAAGGGGACAAGTGTAGGGGTACGGAGCTGGCCCGAAGAAGCCATGTAGTATCTGTGTACATGTCACCTTGCCCACATGTTGCGACAAGGTTCACCAGGCTCATGGCACTTCGGGGGTGTTCACTGAGTTTCGAGCAAGATCAACGAAGATGTAATTTCTGAAAAATTCCGACCATTGACGGAAAAAATGTATAACATAGAGGGATAATTAACAGGTATAAAAATACTCCCAAAATGAAATTTTTTGAACAAAAATTCCAGGGCATACTTTCCTTCATTTGGAATAGAAATGTAATCAATGTTTTAGAGTTCCTTTTCAAGTACCCTATGGTTAGATCAGTTAATGAACAACATACTCTTACCTTAACCTTTCCAAAAGGCTTGTAAAGAAAGATAATATTCTTCTTTCAACACTACTAATATCTGTTCCAAGTTTTGGAAGAATTAGGGTAGGACCAGTGCAAAAATATCTGCCACGCATGCAAAATATCCTTCATTACCTGAATCACTCACCTAGCTAACCTACCATACCACACATGTTAACAAAATATGGTTCAGCATGTGGCAGTACCATTAGCAGCCCTACCTACATGTACCTACAAACAATGGTTCTCGAACAAATAGCTGATTTCTGGTCTACAGCACTTGGCAATGCTTCCTTATTATATAAAGGAAACACTATATAGCTCTCCAGGTGAAATTATAGGACATTCTTAACAGTAGGTTTTGCTCTTGACAATATCAGTGCTGGTCACATATGTAAAATCAGTGTGAAAATTTAAGTCTGTGTATACCAGGGAAGTGTGGATTTTGGCTCTAGTCTTAAAAAAAAAATTAAATAAGAAACAATAATAAAAAAAACGAGAAAAGAAATTATCAAAAAAATACTGATAAATAAATAAAATAATTAAATAAAAATTAATGTCAGGGAGAGAGAATAAAAGAACCCAAACCTTTTCCAGAGCCAAAGGGAGATAAACCTGGTTGTACTTGTACCTCAATCGAGGTGGCAGTAACATTTCAAAAGTTTGCTGTTCTGTATTGGGAAGCAGACCTCTCTTGCCACACAGATCATCCTGAAAGACAAACAGATGTGGTTTAGGGCGTAATCAAACCAGATGTCTTTTTCAACACCACTTCATATCCACTGCCACAACACAAACCCAAGTTATTCCTCTCAGCTGACAGAACCCTTGTAATATGTAATATTGTTACCACTTGCTTGAGGGAATTATATTCTGAATTTTTTTTCAATTTTGTGCATGTTAATTTACATGGGGGAAAATGCTGATTACATCATTCTCTCCTCTGACAGACATTAGTTACCTCCTATCTCTTGAGCATCTATGCACATGTGTACATGCATCCTTACCTCCTCTCTCTTGAGCATCTCATGCACATGTGTACATGCATCCTTACCTCCTCTCTCTTGAGCATCTCATGCATGTGTATATGCTTCCTTACCTCCTCTCTCTCTTGAGCATCTCATGCACGTGTATATGCATCCTTACCTCCTCTCTCTTGAGCATCTCATGCACATGTGTATATGCATCCTTACCTCCTCTCTCTTGAGCATCTCATGCACATGTGTACATGCATCCTTACCTCCTCTCTCTTGAGCATCTCATGCATGTGTATATGCTTCCTTACCTCCTCTCTCTCTTGAGCATCTCATGCACGTGTATATGCATCCTTACCTCCTCTCTCTTGAGCATCTCATGCACATGTGTACATGCATCCTTACCTCCTCTCTCTTGAGCATCTCATGCACATGTGTACATGCATCCTTACCTCCTCTCTCTTGAGCATCTCATGCACATGTGTACATGCATCCTTACCTCCTCTCTCTTGAGCATCTCATGCACATGTGTACATGCATCCTTACCTCCTCTCTCTTGAGCATCTCAAGCATATGTGCACATGCATCCTTGCCTCCTCTCTCTTGAGCATCTCATGCACATGTGTACATGCATCCTTACCTCCTCTCTCTTGAGCATCTCATGCACATGTGTATATGCATCCTTACCTCCTCTCTCTTGAGCATCTCATGCACATGTGTACATGCATCCTTATCTCCTCTCTCTTGAGCATCTCAAGCATATGTGCACATGCATCCTTGCCTCCTCTCTCTTGAGCATCTCATGCACATGTGTACATGCATCCTTACCTCCTCTCTCTCTTGAGCATCTCATGCACATGTGTACATGCATCCTTACCTCCTCTCTCTTGAGCATCTCATGCACATGTGTACATGCATCCTTACCTCCTCTCTCTTGAGCATCTCATGCATATGTGCACATGCACCCTTACCTCCTCTCTCTCTTGAGCATCTCATGCACATGTGTACATGCATCCTTACCTCCTCTCTCTTGAGCATCTCATGCATGTGTATATGCTTCCTTACCTCCTCTCTCTTGAGCATCTCAAGCATATGTGCACATGCATCCTTACCTCCTCTCTCTTGAGCATCTCATGCACATGTGTACATGCATCCTTACCTCCTCTCTCTCTTGAGCATCTCATGCACATGTGTACATGCATCCTTACCTCCTCTCTCTTGAGCATCTCATGCACATGTGTATATGCTTCCTTACCTCCTCTCTCTTGAGCATCTCATGCACATGTGTACATGCATCCTTACCTCCTCTCTCTTGAGCATCTCATGCACATGTGTACATGCATCCTTACCTCCTCTCTCTCTTGAGCATCTCATGCACATGTGTACATGCATCCTTGCCTCCTCTCTCTTGAGCATCTCATGCATGTGTATATGCTTCCTTACCTCCTCTCTCTTGAGCATCTCAAGCATATGTGTACATGCATCCTTACCTCCTCTCTCTCGAGCATCTCATGCACATGTGTACATGCATCCTTACCTCCTCTCTCTTGAGCATCTCATGCATGTCTCTCATGTCCGTATCAGCCTTCCCATGAACAGACCGACCGTGGATGTAGAAACCATACTGAGCATGAGCCATGATGAATACACTGATGTTACTCATAGAACACAAGTCCACAAACTGACGAACTTTATCCTCAATGAATCGCTCATAGATGAAAGTGAAAAATATCCACTGGACCAGCGCTGAAATAAAAAAGTGAACATCTTTAGACAACATGTATCTTTTAAATCTAATGTGTGTCCTAATTACTTCCAATGAAATCTTGACTTAACTGACATTTGTTAAGAGATTGATATGATACTGATTCAGCAACAGGCCTTTTTGGTACCACACAGGTCACTGTTGTTCATCGTTTACAAACACCCCTGATATGCCCGACTGTGAGAGGCGAGTGATCACTGACCGTCACCTTCTTCCGATCCATCCTAAAGTTTTAGGCTACTTTCCTTACAATTGCTTCTTTGTATATCAATGTATGAAAATGTGTGCTCACTTAAAATTGGCAAGGAAAGTGGTAAACTACTTTCAGCTATTTTCTTATAGACAGGCCTGCACAATGCCTATATGTATACAACATGTCTAAATACTAATGAATTTCAAATAACATGTACTTCAAAACTAAACAACTGCAGGTTTTCCAAGCTTTCAGTTTTCACTGCTGTTGTCAGTATGCGGTACATCAGTGTATTCACCATTCAATCTCTTCTTTTACAAAATAAAAGATGGCTGCTAAAATAGAAAATTTATTTATTTACACTGTATTTATTTGATTGGTATTTTACACCATACTCAAGAATATTCAGTTATAATATCCGATATAATGGAAAAACCATGTTATGCTAAAGCATTTAGCAATTCTGTAAATTGTCCGACTATGTACTTAATGTTACCGTTCCACCCTTTTCATTAGTATGGCTGTGTGGTACCCACCTACAAGCAAGTAGATGAGTGCCAAGGTGGCAAAGCGGTAGATGGGGCTTTGCTCTGCTCTGTAGTCCTCCGACGACACTGTCACAGCCCCGTCCGGCTGTTTGGTTGACACATTCACAAAACCCACAACTTCCAGGAAAAACACCACGGCAACCACCTGAAATACTTTGTTTATCTTGCGAACGGCTTGTAGTTCATTCCACTCGTTAGCCACAAAGTAGGTCCTCCAGATGGAAACGGGCACCTGAGAACTCTTTTTCTTATCTGTGTCGCCCGTGATATGTGCACGCGGCCGCTCCCAATCAATGAGGAAAATGTCGGCTGTGCACTGCATGAAGAGCAGGTAGACAACGTGGAGTGTTTTTAGGATGAAGGCGGAGCAGAGCAGGCCTTGAAAGTCTGTCCAGATCTGCCCCTGGGGGTGTACCAGGTGGACTGCATCCTGTCTCTGTAAGGAGAACATAGTGACAATAAGGTCTGGTTAGTCATTTTCTAATACGAAAAATGCATTTCCGATTAAAGCATGAAGGAACACATACAGTGAAATAAGCAAAAATACCCCTTGTCTGTAAGCACAGATGTAAATGATGGCGTATTAAATAATGGAAGTAACTGAGCCAAAGACTCAATGACCTTGAAAAACAGGTCAAGGTCAATGAAAAACAAGAGGGTTGTCATGGTTGAAAACTGGTCAAGAAATATTAAGCTTACAAGCCTAGCACAAAATATAACTTAAATGACACCTATTTAAATGTGTCCAAGTGGTATAAAAATTGGACAAAACTGGCAATATGGGTTCAAAAGAATGTGTTTACAAGGCAATGGAGGCAGAGTCCCAACAACCTTAGAAAAATAGGTCACCAAAAATTAGCAGGGTTTACAGTGTTTAAGTGTACATTGGTACAAGTTTGATAAACATGGTATAAAAGCGTTGTAAACACAAAGGTGTGACAGCAGCCATACTGAATTATAGAGAGTGGAGATCAATCAAAATAGTCCTCTCATTAAACAGAAGCCACTGTGTAAATAAACTTGATTGCTTGGAAACTGCTACTACATCTTGTTCACAGGATCAAGGGTGACAGACAGATGGAAGGACACGCACTGAGCATTTGCTTCAAAATGTATGTCATACAACATTTCACTGACACACCAAACAAACCTTAGTGCCACCTCAATCGTGCCCATTAATATCTTGGCAATCAAACATATCACAGCAAAACATGCTGCACGTGGTCACAGCACGTGGCCCCAGGGAGAGTGATTGAGTGAGTGCTTGGGGTTTAACGTCGTACTCAACAATTTTTCAGTCATATGACGACGAAGGAATCATTAGGGTGCATGTACGTGTAATGTGCCTCCTTGTTGTAGGACGGATTTCCACCGCTCTTTTATTTAGTGCTGCTTCACTGAGACGACTTACCAAAGGCAAGTAAGCCGCCCCGCCCGAGCCATTATACTGATACGGGTCAACCAGTCGTTGCACTATCCCCTTCATGCTGAACGCCAAGCGAGGAAGTCCCCAGGGAGAAGGTCACAGTACGTGGTCACGGCACGTGGTCACAGCACGTGGTCACAGCACGTGGTCACAGCACGTGGTCACAAAACGCCAGAATGGATGCAGAATTTTCACACACACTTCTTTAGCTATAAATTATTATGGCAACAGATACGAATAAACGTATGCACATACAGTGTGCTAATTAAATACTGAACACATTCACAAGAACAAGTCTCATTGGTTGACTTACCTTGAAGAATACCAGGTAATAGAAGGCTGTTCCAAAGATAACCACAAAGAAGATATTGGCCAAAGATCCTGCCACCAGAAAAACAAAGTTGATGAGTGACAGGAAGTCAATAGCAATACGCCCTGCTCTTTTTGACCAAACCCATGTTCTGAAGGCTGCGTGTAGGAATGCCAGCGTGCTGAGAACTCCCACAGCTATCTGAAAATTCCTCAACTGCTCTGTCTCGAACATTGTATACTCCACAGTAAACGATACCTGAAACATAATCAAGAAATACATTATCTACATACTGTACTCTAACAAGTTTGTAAAAGAGGGGCTAACTGCATGGTTGAACTGTTCAAAACACTGTAAGTCCCTGTGTGTTCTAGTAAATCCAGTATATTTCCCACACTACGATGTGCTGTATTGATCTGAATGGTTGGCTCTCATGTAAGAGCTTCAATTATTTAGGAAGTCATACTGTCAGCTGTGTGAAGGCATTCAAGTCCAATCAAGGACGAAATTGGTCATGTTGCTGTATTCTAGCCTCTTACCTTGAACTATCTGTACATTATGTAACAGATTTTGCTGACAGATTTAACAATACTAGAGAAAGTGTATATATTTTTGTACCAAAACATTTTAACATTGGCAGACAGAAGGAATAATCACTCGCGATGATGTTCCATGGTGGCTTGATAAGCACAAGAATGGGTGGGACAAATCTATGAGGTGTAACACAGGGACGTATACCAAAATGGTACCTGAAAGCATGAATTGTTTGAATCTTTCATTGCACATTTTTATGTTTATGATCTATAATATTCAATGAAAGTTTCCGACAAGGAGTTAAATCCTCATCAGGTGTGTACATTGTTGTACGAATGTTTATGTAATAACCTCTAGCACCTTCCCTTAAAGCGATGACACCGCAGTACAAAACTCACACAATTCATTTCATGTACATGTATTAATTTAATTGATTGATGTTTTACGCCGTACTCAAGAATATCTCACATATACAACGATGGCCACAAGAAAAGGCCAGGAGTAGCCTATGACAATGTGCAGACAACTCGTTTCACCTCCAAGTGAAGGGAAACCTACAAGGTCTTACTACTTTTATTTATGGATTTATCTTCTTGATGTTTTCTGCTATTTTTGTTTTCTCTCATATAACAACTGTCAGCTTTATGAGTGGAGGGTTCTGCGCTCAGATCTGTTACCCAAGGGACAAATCCGTTTACCAAGTACCTGACATATTAAGTGAGCTAGCAACAACATTTATCCATCTAGAAAGGTCAATAAAAGAATAAAGGATAACTTACTGGAATTTTGTCCCCATTGTTTGCATCAGACAAGGACACTTGACCATAGGTTATGTACATGACAGGAGGAGTTATCTGCCCTTCAGCCTGATATCTCAAGGAGATTCGGATTCTGATACTCCTGGCATACCTCACATACTGTGCCTTACCCTGATCAGGGTCCACTGTGCTTCCTGAAGTCATTAACAGTCAAGTGAAATGAACACCTTCTTAATATTTGGAAAAGTGTATATGATGATATACTAATAAAATGAAAAACCTATACCAATTAAACTCAACAGTGAGGTCAATTACACGAATTGACCTCACTGACACTTAATGATAGTGCTGGTACACATTGATGATGAGCATAAGAAACAAAACAATTGAACATGGAACACACATGCAACCTAGAGTGATTATTTAATCACAGCATACAGTTCAAGACGTAAGTCAACAGGAAAACTGTGATAGTCCTTCCTACTCGGTTCAAATTCAGCCGTCATTCCCTCAAACTTAGAATACCTGATCAAGACACAATTAAGTCCACAGGAAGACTGCAACTGCCATGCTTACTCTGTTGAAATTAACCGTCATTTCCACAAACTAAGAGTACATGTTGGTTATGTTTTCTAAGTGATATAAAGGTTTCTACTTTAGCAAATACTTCAACGCCTGCAGTGAAATCTGGCACATACCCGGTGTGGATGATGTCTGTACAGGGATAGTACCCTGATTATCGACCATGTAAAATCTTCGAGTAAGCTGCCACCTGTTGACATCCTCTGGAAGAAAATAAAACATGAAGCAAATGTGAACAACACACAAGCATGCACACACCGCAATCTGGCTGACTGACAGTGTTGTTGTTGTACGTGGCCTGTGCACATGAACGTTTACACATGTCAGACCTTCTTAAGTGCAAGGTGTGTGTCTTATGGGAACAGGGATACCCCAATCTCCCCCATTTGCCTGCCATGGATTCAACCTCAATTCTTCGGAAGATTACTATCTGCTGCTTGTGAAAAGGTTGCAGAAATACGGTAGGAAGCAAGGCTTGCCAAGAAATGTGCCCATCTGGTTCAATGTAATGTGTGCAGCATTATATTCTTCAGTTGTTGTCTACTGCTTTAAATATACTCATGTGCACTAAGCTGGAAACTGCAAGATTAGAGGTATATGGTAAAAAAACTTAAAATAATTTTACGAACTCAGTAAGAAAAAAGTAAAATCAAAAGCAAAACACAAACAGCAGTTTTTAATCTTTTTTGTCAACTACTAGTGTAACTAGTATAACCAGTTCCAGTCCTATAGAGTCTCAATTTACTATCAGAGAATGCTTCCATGTTCTAATAGCATACCAGAGTTGGCATTCCTGCCAGACGCATCCACATAGTTGGACACAGAGATTGGGATGGCAAAGAGACGAGTTTCTCCATTTTCCTCATATTCAATATCTGCACTTTGTTAAGGTCCTCAAACACATGGATCACAAACACATAAAACAGACAGATCAGGCAAAAAAAAGCTCATACCGTAAAATCCGGCAAAATGAGTAGATTAGTCTTTGACAAAATTCTAAGGCAAACATAGTATATTTTACATTCTACACTGTACAATTAACTATCAGATTATGTATTAAAAACAAAAACTTAAGTATGACTGGCTATAACTTTTAAACCATCAACTTTAAAAAATAGAAAGACAGAGCCAATACCAACAACATGACATGAAAGTTCCAAAGTTTTGAAAATATATCTTCATTTTTAAATGTTTGGCCATCGTGGGTTCCCTCAGGCTCTACCTGGTTTAGTTTCATCGCAATGCTAGCCGCCATCATATAAGAGAGATATTTTTAAGTATGGTATAAAACAGCAATCATATAAGTAAATAAAAAGTCTGGCATAAAGAACTTTCATATCATAATGACAAAAACATATTCCATTTAAAAAAACTCATATGAAAGAAATTTTACTGTCTCACAAAGATATCCGCTCTGATAGTCAGTTACAGCTTTTACAGCTTGTCAATTGTCTGATGGAATTGCACAAACAAAAAAACAAAAACAAAAAAAAACAGACAATTCCGTTCTGACATCATTTTAGTCCTGACCAAGTCTGTGAAAAGGATACATGGGTCAAGAAATACCAGCCGAAACTTGTTTGTGTCCCATAATTTACTTGCTGTAAGCTCACACTGCAAAATACAAAGTTAAAACAACTAAATGTAAATGTTTGTAAAGGCTATGGTTAAATGTTACATGTAAGTTGTCACATCTACCTTCAGTACAGGACATGGAAAGTCTTTACAGGTCCTCATATTACATCCACATTACCATATTGGTGTTCCCTTGTATACATATTACATGTTGCATACAAAGTGGAACAAAACATTCTTAGTCCCTACATAAACCGAGCCATCTGCAGCTTTGACAGCCTTATGTGCCTCAGAATAACTCTGATACACAAGCATGTCAAGTACAATGACTCCTTCATTCACTACATCATTACTAAAACTCCTAATCTTTGGATCCAGAAAGAAATCTATCACTTATATCTAGCAATGTATACTCAGGTCATATGTCAATATAAAACAGGATCTTCATACGAGATAAATAGGAGTGATTAGGCCTATGTCATAATTCCTTAATTGTATAACACACTGTGTAAACAAGAAATCTTATACCTGACAAGATTTTATGAAGTTCAACCAATACTTGAAGCCGTTTTTACACAGAACTCAAACCTGGACAGACACACGAAAGGCCAGACACAAGTAAATGACTTTCACTCTCACAGAAGCATAGAATAATAATAAGCTATTTATGGCGATTCCATATAGACATTTCTGACTTAAGTCAAAAGTTAAAATGTTGTAATAATGCATACTTTTCTCTAATGTAAGGTGAAATTTTGACACATTTATCTTAAGATAACACACGAGGTGGACAAAATTTTAATATTCAGGGTTCAAAAATAAGCTGTAAATTAATATTTCAATTTTAGACTCAAAACTGGATTTATGGAATTGGCCACTAGTCTCAGGAACCATGCATGAACACAACCACAACAACAATGGTGACATATCCTGTGCATTGTCCCAGCCAAAAATCTTCATTTAGTTATTGATTCACACAGTAGGGGTCGAAAATAAGAAAAAGATTTACAAAAAGGTTGCAAAGTTAGACTTTTGGGGTGCACTGGCTAAAAGGTATGCCAGAGCATATTATGAATTCATTTACATCCTTAATTTCAAATAATGTTAGCATGTAACTACATTTGAGGAGCACATAACTAATATGCTTACACTTTGAGTGTAGTATGTACCAAAAGTGAAGGCAGCATCCAGGCGTTTGTCTGTGCCAGCGCAAAGCTGCATCACTCCGCTGAGGACGTCCGTCAGTCCCAGAAACTCCCCGTTTAAGGCATATTGAGCAACTCGAAAACGCAACTTTGAATTTTCTGAGCTTTGGACAAACGTAAATTTTGTTGTCATGAGGTTATCACTGATGACATCATCAGGACCGGTATCCAGGTAATACAACATGGGCAAACTTGGAGGCCTAAGAAAGATAAAGAATACGTATGCTTATTGTCATATAGCTGCAGTATATGCTGTAAGTTGCAACCTTTGATTTAAAAAAAAACAAAACACTAAACATGACGACATACAGATGTACAATTGCCCTGAGTTACTTTTAAGAACAGATCTTTGTTATGATGATTACCAATAACAACACACTTATAGAGCAGCCTGCTTGACATACCAGCACCACAAAACTGATGAGGTACTAACGTAGGGTTATACACAAGAACGTTTTTACTTCAAAATCTTTTTTGGCAAAAAGAGCTAATGATCAATGACAGAATGAACCCTATTATAGCTGCATGTATATCATTGTGTAAAACCAAAACATATATTTCAGGGCCCTATTTTCGTTAATTCCGGCCGTACTTTATCAATTTCTCTTTGTTACACTGATATTTTTACTGTCATTGCATGTCACTAAATACAATATGCCGACCATATACTGTGAGTACAGCTGGATCCTAACCATCAATCCTACACCCACTGTGGCCGGAGGATACGCTGACAGGTGGCCCATGGTCAGCATATAATACGCCGATCATGTACTGTGACTATGGCTGGATCCTAACCATCAATCCTACATCCACCACTGTGGCCGGAGGATACGCTGACAGGTGGCCCATAATCAGCATATAATACGCCGATCATGTACTGTGACTATGGCTGGATCCTAACCATCAATCCTACATCCACCACTGTGGCCGGAGGATATGCTGATAGGTGGCCCATAATCAGCATACAATACGTCGATCATGTACTGTGAGTACAGCTGGATCCTAACCATCAATCCTACACCCACTGTGGCCGGAGGATACGCTGACGGTCGGCCCATTGTCAGCATACAATACGCTGATCATGTACTGTGAGTATGGCTGGATCCTAACCATCAATCCTACACTCATTGTGGCCGGAGGATATGCTGACAGGTGGCCCATGGTCAGCATACAATATGCCGACCACATACTGTGAGTACAGCTGGATCCTAACCATCAATACTACACCTACTGTGGCCGGAGGATATGCTGACAGGTGGCCCATGGTCAGCATTCAATACGCCGACCACATACTGTGAGTACGGCTGGATCCTAACCATCAATCCTATGCCCACTGTGGCCGGAGGATATGCTGACAGGTGGCCCATGGTCAGCATATAATACGCCGATCATGTACTGTGACTATGGCTGGATCCTAACCATCAATCCTACATCCACCACTGTGGCCGGAGGATATGCTGATAGGTGGCCCATAATCAGCATACAATACGTCGATCATGTACTGTGAGTACAGCTGGATCCTAACCATCAATCCTACACCCACTGTGGCCGGAGGATACGCTGACGGTCGGCCCATTGTCAGCATACAATACGCTGATCATGTACTGTGAGTATGGCTGGATCCTAACCATCAATCCTACACTCATTGTGGCCGGAGGATATGCTGACAGGTGGCCCATGGTCAGCATACAATATGCCGACCACATACTGTGAGTACAGCTGGATCCTAACCATCAATACTACACCTACTGTGGCCGGAGGATATGCTGACAGGTGGACCATGGTCAGCATACGATACGCCGATCATGTACTGTGAGTATGGCTGGATCCTAACCATCAATCCTACACCCATTGTGGCCGGAGGATATGCTGACAGGTGGCCCATGGTCAGCATACAATATGCCGACCACATACTGTGAGTACAGCTGGATCCTAACCATCAATACTACACCTACTGTGGCCGGAGGATATGCTGACAGGTGGCCCATGGTCAGCATTCAATACGCCGACCACATACTGTGAGTACGGCTGGATCCTAACCATCAATCCTATGCCCACTGTGGCCGGAGGATATGCTGACAGGTGGCCCATGGTCAGCATTCAATACGCCGAACACATACTGTGAGTACGGCTGGATCCTAACCATCAATCCTACGCCCACTGTGGCCAGAGGATATGCTGACAGGTGGCCCATGGTCAGCATTCAATATGCCGAACACATACTGTGAGTACGGCTGGATCCTAACCATCAATCCTACACCCACTGTGGCCGGAGGATACGCTGACGGTCGGGCAATGCTCAGCATATGATATGCCAACCATGTACCTTCAAAAGCGTACCGTGAATCGATCCTCCTTCCACTGTACGCGAACCCTCGGCCAACGGTGATCATCAAATGTTTTAATGCTAAATACAGACTGATTTCTTGTAAACCGTCATGCCTCTTATGAACACCATGATGGCTCAGAGCATATTTATTTGCACACAAATTTCGCACAAAATTTGAGTTTTAATAGTTTAGTGTTTGGGACCCCTACCGTTTTGGTCCACCACTTGTATACACTGTTCTCTTGAGGACAGAGGACTCAAGTTTGTCCCAGGCGTCTTGAGCATACGATATTTTGTAAAAACATATAATACTTCACTAATTATTAACTAACAACACTACTTCGAGGCATTTATGGCCGTCATTTATATGTATATGCCACACATTGATATCTCTGAAGTCCGCGCTGTACATGACGGCTCTATACAACCGTGACAGTGTTTCACAGTTTGGAAACAGACTCTAGTTCTTTGGCTTATCAGTTGGTAAATTTACAACAGTTTTATATTGGATACAAAATAATGCAGGAATATTTGGCTCGGTGAGTGTGATGCATGTCAGCCTGTGTGCTTATACACAACAAAAGGCACTGTAAAAAACCTATATTGAAAATGTATATGTAATGAGTCATATCAGTACATCACACAAGGCCTACAATTTATAAAATTCAAACCACTGACATGTACAAAGGTTTGCACCTTAATGTTTTTCCCTTTAATATCAAGTCCCTTAATTGTACCCCCAATGTCACAATTGTCAATCCTATCATTTATTTTGATAAGCACAAAAACATGTTTTATAAGCTTGCACATGATGAGCGCAATCATATGTAGCCTTTATATACATGTACGCGTGAACACATGTAATGTAGGCCTTAGGCCTATATATGTATCCTAAACCTTGCAAGCTATACAATGTATTACATATTTTGAGAATATTCCTCTACCTAACAATGTATAAATTATGAAAATACACCAAAGAAAGTAAACATCAAAACCGGAGATTTTTGGTATCGGTAAAAAAATCTATAAGCACAATTCCAATCCAGTTGTTGCTGTTACTTTAGAATAGCTCAACTGATTACCTTTCACAAAATATCCCAATCATTCGTGCAACTGTTACATAAACCTCGCAAGTGCATGAATGTCGTAAAAATAATATAATCGGACAGTGGGCCGACCCTATGCAGGCCCTACATCAATGGCAAGCAGAGGATGACGGTTTGTTTGATCAGGGTCCGGCCAGGGTTGGCGTATAGTGGATGCATGATACAGGAACCATTTGACCACAATGGGCACATGACTGATGCTTATGATCTGGCTGTACTCTCTGTGATACTGATATAACTGTCATCATATGAGATTTGATCGTTCTGAAAGAATGACTGACTATGGTTTACCCTAATTCCTTAACTTTTTTTGCATATGAAAGAGAAACTTTTAGTAGATGTTATGCATGGTTTTAATTTGATTTTGGAGACAAAACTACATTGGATGGATTGGACAATTACAGGCCCTTGTAAAAAGTATAATTTTATCAGCCTACACAGAATAATGTCTTCAGAATTTGCTTGAATAAACACCTTGCAAACATGCGAATAGGTTGAAGAATTACAGTAGAATGACATCAGCAATTTCAGCCACATCATGGCGATGACACTTAGTATTAATACATGATATTTGATAGATATTTCTGGCATATTTTTAAGCACATGTCATACACATGTAAATGTGAGTGCATGACATGTAATATATCAGTGAGCATGTAAAATGTAAGATAACTTTCAGAACAAGACCTTCAGTACTCGGGGACCTCGGTGGCTCAGTCGGTTAATGCGCTAGTGCAGGAGTCTCTCACCAATGCAGTCGCTGTGAGTTCAAGTCCAGCTCATGCTGGCTTCTTCTCCGGTCGTACGTGGGAAGGTCTGCCAGCAACCTGCAGATGGTCGTGGGTTTCCCCCTGGCTGTGCCCGGTGTCCACCCACCATAATGCTAGCCGCCGTCATATAAGTGAAATATTCTTGAGTACGGCGTAACACCAAACAAATAAATGAATAAAAAAACCTTCAGTACTCTAATTCCTCAGCTTTTTCCCATATGAAAGAGCAACTTTGATCGCAATTTATGCATATTTTGAATCTGATTTTGCAGACAAAACTACATTGGTTGGATTGACCAATTTCAGGGTTTCACAAAAAGTATACTTTTATCAGTCTACACAGAATAATGCCTTCAGAATGAACACCTTGCAACCATACGAATAGGTTGAAGAATTATAGTACATGCATCTGCACATATGATATTTATGACATTTGATATTTACATCAATGAGTTAAAAATAACTTGCTTCACAGAAAACCATTGTACATGTAGGTGAAGTTATGAAGGCCACAGTGATCAATGCAGAAAGATTATTTCTACTACAGTAACATTATATTGGAAGGACAAGACAGTTATAAAACCTCACACAAAACCTACCAGTCTCCATCTCTCCTCTCCTCAATAATTCCCCTGTACAATTTGCAGGCTGTTGATGAAGCAACACAAGGCCCTCCCATGGAAAAGGATAACAAGGTGCACATGTTTCCCAACATCTGACAGGCTGTATAGTTACTGTGACACTGGTAAAACACATTATAGCATCTACATAAATATGTCATCAAATCAACATGAACCATCTAACACAACATACATTTCACATAAACTTAGCCCTGCAAGCTAGTAAAATAGCAAAAATAGCAATTTTGGTGAGCAAAAAAACAAAAACAAGAATATAGTGGTTATTAACAAGTGACTTGTGCTAGCTCACAAACCTCTCTTGGCTGACAAGCGCATGTATGTATGCCAAACGTATTCTGTCTATTTATGAGATAAACACAACAATGCGCACACAAAATAAGATATGATGTTTGTCAGTTTCAGCATGTCCACATGTCCTCATGTTCATACAGACTACCCTCAACCATTTGTTCTTGGTTTGGTTCATCAGTTACTCAAAAATATTTCACTTATACAAGGTCGTGCAACCAGGAGGAAACCAGGGTTTGCTGCTAAGCTAACTGCAGTAAAAGCATTCAGGGTGCAAATATAGGAAATATAACAAAGGTAAGAAAAAAATCTATAGACTGAACAGTGCCTACTTAAAAGTGGCACACATGAAACAGGAAATCAAGCAATGAAGAACCCTGCACTAAACAGTTCCCCTATAAATAAAGATTGTTTTCTTATTGAAAATAAAAATGAAGAATATAAGGAAATTAGAATCAGTAAGGGGCACCAAGTACACATATTTCTTCCACAGTCCACAATATCAATTGGATGGTCACACTGGCATGACAGGTAGAAATGTAAGAAAAGAAGCAAACAGTTATAACAGTATTTCACTGATTCAAAATTTGGCTTCAATATGGAACAATTTGTCAGCTGCAGTTATTACACCAAATCTTATCGCATTCAGCAGGGTATTGTACAGAAGATTGCAGTGTTGCAGAAACACAAGGCCTTTAGCTCACGCATACTTTGCCTGATATAATCCATTAATACACTGTCCCTGGCAGCTACACTCCAGCTATGAGTGGAAGCAACATCTCTGATTTTAACAACTTTAAAACCTTTAATTGGCAAACTTCACCATGTAGCATTTTTTTCATGACCTACATTACACATGCCATGAGCTGCACGCAGGTGCTCACGGAAGTAGTTGGACTCCACCTTCTCACTGGGACAATTCTGAAAGTGATGAGAGAATGACAAATGATGCATCATGTTCACATCATACAGACTTCGCAAAGTAAGTATGTCATACAGGTTTGAGGTAAACTTTTAACATGTTTAAATGAGTTATTGATTTACTGATTTATTTGTGGTGGGAGGAAATAGGGCGGGGCTCGAGGGATACCCCAAGACAATCCAGAGGTTGCTAGCAGACATGACCATGTATGACTTGAGAGAAAGGAAGCATGAACTGGACTTAAACTCACAGCAACCACAATGGTGCTTTACTGGCCCACTAAGCACTCAGCCATGGAGTCACTTAACATAAAACATTTGAGGAATACTTCTAAACTACAAGTTGTTTCCCATCACACTGTGATGTGTTTCTTTCTTAAAATAAGGACCACACAGAAAAACATAACAAATTCACGACCCCAAACAAAACACCACTTTCACCTACATTCATGCATTTTGAAAACGTTTGTATTTAGTCCACAATGATATAGCAAGCTTTCAAGTATATATTACTAAAGTTAAAAAAAAAAAAAAAAAAAAATTCATGGACGGTGTTTAATGGTTTTTCATCTGACATTATACTTCATGTTAGTGTTTTCTTTATCTTTCACAGCATTATCCTGTGGTATGATTACATACTCCAGATTTGATGCTATGATCATGAATATATGTGGGGAGTACATGAACATGTAACCATGTCTTACCTCTAGAGGGATAGTAAACAGATCCGTAGTAATCGGGGTCAGTGGACACGTGCTGTCAAAACAGACACCACCTGACTGAAAGAAACAAAACCAGGCTCTTATGATCTCATTCATATTATATGTTACTAATTGAGTGTTTACACCTGGATCCATTTTTTTTTTCAACTTTCTCCTACACATGTATATTTGAAGCTTCATTGGAGCAGAATGTCACTCTCTAAAACGTATTTAGCAAATGAACTGACACTGACATGTTTACTGTTATTATGTGATACAGGTATAATGGTCACCAGACAAGATTTGATAGACAGGTGTTAGCTATGTAAACCACAGACCTTTGGGAAGTCAGTGAAGAACTTTCCCACATGCGACATGCAGATACACGTATGTACATGTATCATACTTGTGGAAGACCTTCAATGAATGTTAGACCGCCCAAATGGCTACATGAGTGTTGTTGACTGTTTACTGTCGCCAAGGCCCCACAAACAGTGAGAGAGGGTGAATCTACAAATTCCTTGTCCAAGGCCAGGTTTGGATCTGCACCTCATGTGGCCAGTCATTAGAAATGTCTTTGTCAACACGTGACTTACTTCACAAACAAATTAAGTACTACAGGTACAACACAGTAAACTTATGTAGAGTCACAAAACCTTGCCATGGCAGAACCCTTTTCAATTTTATGCCAACAAACATTTGTATGTATACATGTATTAGATATCACACTTTAGTCTAAAACTTGCATGAGCAAAGTACTTAGAATGCAACATTTCTTGTGCAAAAATATCATGTCCTGACTACATATAGGGTTAAACTCACCAATTCTGTGCAGGGTCCAGGGGATGGCTCTGGGGGACAGGTCTGAAAAAAAAAGAAGAAAACTGAACCAAGTCTCTTTCCAATCCATGTGTTTTTTAGAAAGTACACAATTACATGGAATTGTTCAAAAACAATATCAGATACACAAAGGTTAATGACAATTCATAAATAAACTTAACTACATGTAAATACCAAGTTTCACATTCATACCAAAAAACAATGAATTTATAGAAAAAAATATTAATGAATCTGATCCATATTTCAGAATGTACAGCAGCTGTCATTTGCTTTACAAATACACTTGTCTGGTATGTACCAGGCTCATGCAGTTTGAAGAGAATGATCTATTAATTTTAGACCTAAAAAGAACTAAAAAGTATGAAGTTAGATATTACAGTTTAAAATCTGACAATGTTCTCACCCCACCAGGGCATGCTTGACACACCAGGTCTGGACCTCCTTTGTAGGACACTGCTCTATAGCCAGAGTCACACACACAAGATAAGCCTGCCAGCAATAAATACATTGCTTGTACACCTTTGTATACATGTTCAACAAAAATATAAAATTCTCCATTTCGTTTATAAATGATACCAAACACATCAGAGATAATATGAAATTGGAAGGCACTCCAAGAGTGCAAATCCCCCAACCCTACCACCCCAAGCCAAATGTGCTAATTTCCTTAACCACGACAAAAGTACAATACTCTGCATTTGTGTCCTACGTCTTAATAACGAAGGATGGTTTAAAAAACTTAAAAAATCCAAAACAAATCACAACCCAATTTTAATGGATTGGTCCTTACCCATAGGACTATGTATATCTAACTTTTTCTGTACTGGTAAAGTTGCTGACACATTGTCAGAGAGACAGGCAGACAAATAAACACCAGCAAAAACATAATCTCCTTAGGCGAACGTAATAATTACCCTTTTGTCCCAATGAAAACAAATATATCACATCATTCACATGCTATGGTACAAAAAGGGGTATTATAGCCATCATTATTGTTTACTTTTGTTACCTCCTAACATAATGCTGGCCGCTGTCATATAAGTGAAATATTCTTGGGTATTGCATAAAACACCAATCAATTAAACAAATAAATATTGTTTGCTTTCAAAAGTTATATATGTAGCATGATAAATAAATGCTCAGTGCACTCTATTATTTATTGATTTTATTGTTTTACACCACTAACAAGAAGTTTTATTCTTTAGGGAATGCCAAAGAGGGATTTCTACTTCAAGATTTTTCCCAACGTTTTTTTTATTTCATCTTTTCAGATTTTTCCTTTCTAAGACTTTTGATTTTAGTTATCCATGTTTCTTATTTTTTGATTTTCATCTAAAATGTTTGCCTTTGTCTAAAACCTTTTTTATTTTTGGTCCAAGGTTCACATGATCAATTCACGGTTCATGTGACAAAGAAAGTGAGGACTTCATGTCAATCCACTCTCCAGGTATCAGGGAGCAAATCCAAAGCCAGAACCTGGCAAGATTCCATGCCCTCATATGCACTGCAATAAATGTTACAATGTCCGTATACCACAGGAGGCAGTAGCTCTTGTGTTCTGTCTCTAAATCTTAAAATTGTAAGGGCATGATAGGATGGCCTGTCAGGAAAACCAGCATGAATCACCTGTGTCACATGCCAATTCTGTGGTTGAGTGACAGGGGTGACATAAAGAGGATGAAACAATGCTCAAGAGTTTTATATCGCTTTGGAAAAAGTTTTTACGTTTTCTTCTGAGATATGGTTGAAAAGTGTTTTGCTTTTGTAACATCACCACGACGGAAATGAGCAGCTACCTTCAATCAGATCTGATGAAGTAATAGATCACTACATGAACATATAATTTGGAAGTTGTAAAGACTAGGTTAACATTTACGATTAACTTTCTACATCACTACTTACGTCAATTCATTCATGCTTCCCTGAATAAGACTGGCGAAATTTGGAGGAGACCCTTTTGAGATGTTGTCCACTTGACAAAAGCATGTGACACCCACACATACACATTCAACCCTTACCATGTTCATCTGTCATAAAAACATCTTAAAAGCACTTTCTATCACAACTCAGGTGGTGTAGTGGTGTAAGCAACCGGCTACGGACCCGACAGCTGTCTGATGCAAATTCGAATCCAGAGCGTTTCATATCAAATTACGAAAATCCTTTCAAAAATGTATGAGCCGCGCATAATAAAATGCAGAAATCTCCGATATAACAGTGACACGTTACAGAGACTTGAATAATGAAGTTTTTCTTTGTATGCAAATTGAATATCTTCCCATTCAATTTTAACCAATGAAAAATCAGTTAAAGCATGTAAGGGTGGAAAAACAATGGCGTCAGAAAGCAAGTGGAAATGAACACGTAAATATTACCCTAGTTTTCACAACTCCCTATAATTTGATAATTCGTCAGGAAGAAGACATGAACTCATGATGAAGAAACTTAACTGGCCTTTGGGAAGTACAGTGACGCTTTATTATATCGCATGATGATGTGATAGAGCAAGCAAAATGTTTACAACATAAATAAATGTGGTAAGAAAATACATGTAATCACGCCATATAGCATCAAAGATACAACAACAACACGATGTAAACATGTTGAAACTGGTGTCATTTACCATCTGTGTTCACCACACTATTTGCGCTGCAGTCTAAACATTGAAGATGAGAGATATCGTAATATTTTCTGTTTTCTCCTCGTGTGCATTGATCTGGTGTCACTTTTGTGATGAAAACACACTCTACAAATGCGATAACCAAGCAAAAACATATAACTTTCAGCGGTAACATGTCGTAGTTTACAAGCGCCGCCATTCGGTTGTTGTGGAATCTCTGATACCTTGGATCTATAGCGTTACAGTGTACAGTTAACTACGAGCCTTATCTTTCAACACAGGATTTGTATGTCTGGATGTGGACTGTTAAGAACAAGGTTGAACGCTTGGATAATGGTAAAACTATAACTGCTAGAATACGAAGAAAGACTTTATTTAGCGGGTCACAATTAATGAAAACCATAATCCATTAAAACAGCAAAGAGTCACTTTAAATGATAAATATTTTATCCATTTTATTTAAGTGAAATGATTTTACACAACTCACAAATACAGTCATATACCGCGCACTGAATTACGATTTTCGATTTTTGACCCTCTTTGAAAATGGTTAAGGTTTTTATATGGCCCTGAATGACATGGTAGCGGCAAGTATAAACATGAAACTTTCCACACTAAATCTGATATTACTTTCACTCATTACGGCATGTTGTATTGTCATTCAGCTTGCTGAATCCCTGTGATGATAATCTCGAAATATCACAATAGATATATGCGTAGTAATCACCAGGCTGAAAGCTATCACCGACTATCTTCATGCGTGGAAAGTAGGTCTACTGTTAAAATGTAACTCGTTGTTGTTGTTAATTTTATCCTATGTGTCGCTGACATTGGCATTGTGCTGTTAATCTCGAAGAATTAATGGGATGCAAAATGATCTGACTTAATTGACACTGCATACCCAAGAACTACCAAAATAAATACCAAAATAATATTTATCTTCTTACTTGATTTGGGATTGTTTTTTGTACACTCACACACATATGTGTATTTATTTCACTGGATTTAACGTCACACTCAAGGATATTTCTGTTTATTATGCAGTGGAGGTTAGATGTGTCATTGTATGTGTATAGGAAATCATGTAGATGCAGACAAAATCACCACCACCACTCTTTGCCAGGTATCTGTCAAATGTCCTGATTTTACAGTTTTACAGTAAATCTTGGCTGTGACGAGTTTAATGTTTGGATCTGTCAGGATATAGATTTTCAGACCGATGTCAAACAGCAATCTGTAGGCCAGTTTGTTTGGATGGACACTTTTTTAGCTGGAGTCAATGTCACTACATAAGTTTATATTTGAACTCGTTAGGTAAGATCTGATTGGCTACAACGAGAACGACACTTTAAGAATCTAATTAGCCTATCTGGATATATCTAACATCCATTTTTCCACCATGTCCGCTGCGAGTTTGTTTCATGATTATGGTACATATTTTTCATCACTGATAAACTTCATGGCCATCATTTACTGAAATATTTATTTAGTATATATGGCTTGACCGTCAATCACCAACCCTGCAAATACACATTAAAACAGTCAGATTCTATTTTGGTTTATTAACCTAGCCTAAAGGCTGCAAAGTCAGTATTGCGTTACATATACAATGTATTTGTTAACAATACCCTTACCAAAACCTCTGGCAGTGTCGATCTGTCATTACAATTACAGTATTTTGCAAATTCATTGCAGATGTGTTGGATTTTGATTTCTATACGTTATATGTGGATTTCAGATGATCATTTGATCAAATTGAAAAAATAAATTCCAAACATGGCAGACGTTGATTTGAGTTGTCGGATTTGAAAGTTTAAATTGCTGGATTACTGTTGAAAGATGGTTTATCAATTCTGGCTTTGACATTATATTTCGGGTGTTTTAGGGAATGGGCCAAATAATATATGGGAAAAAAAGGTAGGGTTTGAGCCATTTTTTTTAGTGAAATTGTCTGTGTGGAAATCTATATGACTGAAGTTGGGCACTAAGGTAGGACGGTAGCTTTGGGCTAATATAGCTAGGGCTATAAATAAACTATATCAGACAATAGCGAAATGATGTGGTTCAGAAACTTATGATTTATTTCAGAAGCATTCTTAAACTAATATAATGGAATTGCGATGCGAGCCTATCCATATCTCATAAGAATAACATACAGACCGTATACTGTAATATTTAGATTTTTATATTTAGATACACCACTTGCAATTTCATATATGCTTCATCATGTACTTATACCTTATCTACAGTACAGTCAAGTTACTGGTACATTCTGGTTGTATTGTATGACTATGTACCTGTTTCAGTATGCCTTTTTATGTGTTTTGCAGGAGACCAAGATGGTTCAGATTGGAAACAGATATAACTGTTGGAATTGAAGTTTCTGTCTTTGCACTCAAGTGTACAGTCGAAGCCAGTGTCTTTCATGGCTTTCATTGTAGAAGAATGTGATAGTCTAGCTGAGCATTGGACGACATATTGTATGAAATTATTTTTCCTTCTGTAGACTGAACATAAAATGATACTAAACAATCGCGACATAGATTTTCATCTATTGTTTGGCTTGCAGACCTCAATGTAAAAATTAGTGAAAACGTTTGTGACACTATTGCTACCAAAATGTATGACATTGATCTAGAATGCGCTGAGCTTTGTCTCATTGACTCTGGAATCAAATCACTGAGGGACATACCTCTTGGGAGACAGCTTTGTGTTCTAAATCTTCACAACAATTCCATTCCGAGGATTGAAGGGCTTGATGCCTTGTGTAATCTAAAACATCTGGACCTGTCGTCCAATAGAATTGAAAAGATAGAAGGACTTGGTGGGTTGCACTCTTTAAGAACATTGAACTTGTCTTGTAACAGACTTAAAGTTGTGGAAGGGCTTCAGAACCTCAGGTAAGAATTAGCTTGTTCAATGTTTATTGTAAATTTTGTCATTAATTGTTTTAAGGAAATGCTTCTGTGGAGTGAAGCTATCTTCAGATCCATAAATCGATTTATGCTCACATGTCTTTAGCCTCTTCTACCGATCAGTTACAAGTACTGAGGTCGTATAAGTTGTCAACTTTGATTACTTTAAAAATAGCACTTGAGAAGTTATATTGAATTTTATCAGCCTTGAATTGAACATATTTGGGTTGTGTTAATATCTTAGCATGCGCTTTTCATATGTATTGTCGTTATAGATGTTTGGTGAAGCTGAATTTAAGTTATAACCAAATTGAGGATGTTTCTGGATTTGCCTCCCTGTGGGGGAATGGTTATAAACTGTCACACATAGAAATCCATGGCAACTACGTGCAGAGTGTCAACAGATTCATCGAAACCCTGACTGGATGTGTGAATGTTCAGTGTTTAATTGTGAGACAGGGACCCTCCTCTAACCCCCTCTGTAACCAGCCAGGTAGGGCAATGAACACCTGTGTACATTCTCACTCTACTGGAGAGTTAATTAGTCATGGCTTCTTCTGTAGTAAAGCAAAAAAGAACTCTTGGCATTGTGAAGTTACCTGCATATAGCTCATATTTAATCATGGCTACAAGTTCTACACTAGCTTTTCGGACACAGTTTTGTGTGAGAGGAGGTAGAAAATAACATCATTATTCATGTACCTAAAGTGTAAAACAGTCCTGAGTATGGTGTCCATACCAATCAAATAAATCAAATAAATGTATGTTGTAGGACGATAAAAATTTTGCCTGGATAAGTTTAGGGAGAAAGTGGTAACAGTTTAGTAACAAACAGTTTGCAATTTCCACTTTTCCATTCCAGTCTACTTGTAAAAAATGTTTCATTTCTTGGCGTCAGATTATAGAGAACGTGTCCTAAGAGGGTTGCCTCAGCTTCAGGTGTTAGATGGTCTGACCAGAGATGGACAGCAGGCTCGGTCCTCAGATGCAGTGGACAACATTCCAGGTGAGAACTGGGATCATTTGCACAAAGGGATAGTGAGCCTGAGTTGATTGTAAATCACTGAAATCGCGTTTGTAGTTTTAGCTTACATGTGCAGTTGACACCCTCTTTCACGAATGGATTGTATTAAGCTATGATAGTTGTAACTTACAATCAGAAATTGCAGTTGGGGTTGATCCAATTGTAAAGATTTACAACCACTACAAAATTGACATAAAGTACTCTTACTTGCCTTAGGTAGATTGTTAGTTAATTTGGATTTGGAGATGTTCACTTTAATTGTCTCAAAAAGATGCTCTGAGAATTTCTTCACGTATTGTTGTTGTTAGACGCTGAGTCATTGTGATGTATAGCTCTTTTGAAAATGAAGGAAAGAAAAAGTTGTTGATTGGTATATTTTCCATTTATACAGACCAACATTATGTTGAGTACAATTCTGAAAATTGTAGATTTTTGTAGAATTTTTCTTTCTGAAAAGAATCACCATACAATGCCTTTGTAGAAGCAGAGTAGCTTATTTTTTACAATCATTTTAAACTCATTTGTAGAGTTTACCATGGATTTTTTGTGCAAGTGGGCATGCACAATTTCAGAATTCATTCCATTTTTATACCGGCATTGGTATGCTTATCATATTTGAAGTCTAAATTTGTTCTTTTTTTTTTGTTTTAATTGTTTTTGTAGGAATGTTTAGTGGCATATTAAAGGTCATTACAGTGGGTCATGTTTCTTAATTAGAAGTACAGTGAATAGACTTATTTTGAACTTAGCCCATTACAGTTACTAATTTATGCCGTCCTGCTTGCCCTGTATTACGGCACATGACCTAAAGTTTCACCATGTGACTCGGAAGGTGTGTTCTATGACTCATTGCGTTGATTGTGGTTCTTACTGACTGGGTGCCGTGGGAGAGCTGTGGGGGTGATCAAGGGATTATACTGACTGTTCAAGATTGTGATATACAAGTTCATGCTTCACTGAGCAGTTAATCTATTCTCCTACCACTAACAGTTCATGTCTTCCTGAATTTTAATCATAATAATTTAGTACATGGACCTCACAAGAGGTTGATTGTTTTATTATCGTTATTTTGTGATAAATGGGAATTTGGGAGAAGACTGTGTGGAGATAAGTGTGAAAACCCAGTACCTTTACGCATGTGGAGTGTCATATCAAATACCTGTCTTTAAAATGCAGGGCTCTCTGTATGCAAAGCATACAGAGAATGCATGTACATTCCTTGTTTGGTGTGGTTGCTTCCAGACAGTGTTTAGAATTTAAAGGTTTTTACCAGTAGTAGACATCACCTGTCTTAATACTTTTGTCGATTTCATTCATGGGTATATTTAGAGATGTACATGTAGGCCTACTAGTCGGGAGACGTGCACGCGTTACTGTCAATGACTTGACCCCATGTAGCAATGTTTAGCAAGCAGAGCTGCCAAGTGCCATTCAGGGTAATAATACGGACATCACTTTCATCTGTCATCTTGCCACCAACTCAGATGGTGCGAAAGTGAACGACAGTAACTCATGTGCAAAACTTTTGGTCATTTACCAAAATAGCATAAAGATGAAACAGCATAATTTTTTTTAAAATTAGGAGCATGTATTTTGCTCATTGCCCCCCTGTGTGGGCCACAGGTTGGCTTGTTGGTCAAAAACATTTATCTGTAAGGGAATGGCTGGAAAGCTACAGGATTTGTTATTTCCTCTTAGTTTGGAATATTAGTGAAGTACTAGTATTAGTTAGGTTTGACTGTGTTACTATTTGCCAATCTTACAACTGTATTTGTTCATAAATGCTGTTTGTTTGTTGATAAAGGTCTAGACAGTTACTTGGAGTATTTGCTATCAACAGACTCCTCAGTACATGTAAGTAGATGTAATGTGCATGGTCTGCATGAGGTTTATGACAAAAAATCAGTGTAAATCTGTTCAAGAGGACGAGTTCTTGTAGTTCGACCTTGTCCACAGATGGATTTGATGAACAAACCCACTAAATGTTGAAATGTGAAATTTCTCAGATACCATTTTTATTTCATATTCCTTATGTACCAGTAACTAAAATTGATCACAATGCATGGAAGTAATACCATAATGGTATTTGTTTATATCAATGATGCAAAAGTCTTTAAAATGTATTACAGCTTCTAGACATTACAGAGGATAATAAGTAAATATTTGAGTTAAGAAGAGCTCTGATTTTAGTGATGAATGATTTTTTTCAGACTGAGGAGCGTCACCCTAGTGAGCTAATTACTCCAAAGATCGACCAAGTACTGGAGAGATTTAGGAATCGTGGGATATCCTCCACAGAGGTCAGCAGTGTCACGGCAGCAGAGGATGTGATGTCTGAGAAGAGTGACCCTACCACCAGGGGACAGTCACCAATGCCACAGGTAACAGTGTTGTTGTCAGAGTAATGCCTAACGTTGAAGCCCTTGTGGCAGCGAGCTGCCGATGACGCTCATACGGCTGTTTGTGCGGTCTAATGTTTAAGGAATTTGTCTTCCTCCAGTACAGTGTCCATATTTGTACATCACATGTGGGAAGGTTGGTCAGTCATGCATGTCAGTAGCTTGGTGGTCTTATATCCTGTGGGTTTTGGTTTCCTCCACCTGTAAATTTACACCAACCACCATTGTAAATTGTTCAAGTAAAGTCTTCAGCATTGTATTAAACAACAATGAAATATATATGTTGATAATGTTGAAGCAGTGCTTGATGATAAAATGCCAAGAAGGGCTATGAAATTTTTTCACTTTATAAAACAGGTGGAGCTGAGATGGCCAAGGTGATTAGCACGCCAGTGTGGTTCAGTGACCCAGGAACCTCTCACCAATGCAGTTGCTGTGAGTTCAAATCCATCTCAAGTTGGCTTTCCTCTCTACCTGTACGTGGAAAGGTCCTGGGCTCTGCCTGGTTTCCTCCCACCATAATGGTATTAAACAGCAATGAAGTATATATATCAATTCAATTAGGATTTATTTACAAATCCATACGCCCAATTAATCTCTATAACTTTCTGCCTCAAGAGCATGGTGTGGCTTTGTGCAATCTCAGTTCTTAACACCCTAAGATAAGCAAATGGATAAAGTACATCATGACATATATATGGTAAAAGACCTAGAATTGTCAAATAAATACTCTTAAATATTCTAGTTACTTTTGATGCTGAAACATATTATTCCCAGTTGGATATCATGAGTCCTTTCAAACAAATTGCACAACTACTTTAGAGAGCCATAGAAGTTTGTGGATCAGGCAAAATGTACCACTTAGTCATCAAGTCCAGGGCAAACTTGTAGGTCATTCACTGTATCTGATTCAGCGTTTCCTTTTTTTGGTATTTTGCATATTAGGCAGGGGCAGACGACTCTGCCAGACTTGCTGTGTTAGAGGCTCAGCTGGCTCAGTTAATGGCAGCTCAAAAGGTAGGGTATTATTGTATGATAAGCTACATTTTTAATTTATGCAAAATGTTTATTGCAAGCAAAGCTTCCAATAGTGTAAAAACATTAGCAGTTCTTTTTCCTGTTTTCCTCACTTGGCTCATTGAATGTGAATGAATTATTGTAAACTTGCAGGAGCGTCAATGGTTTTGTGCGTAGCAAAAGCCTTTTGAGTATCAAACTGATTTATTACACCAAAAGTGATTATTTACAAGCCTTTCTAGTACCAATACATTTAAGTATTTTGACATTATTTTAAGCTGGGATTTTGTTTTAGCACTGTTAGGAGTAATCATTTTAAAGGAAGTTGACTAATTGACCTATACAAGTTTTTTTTTTTTTTTTTGGTTGAAGAATTCAGTTTTATGTGAGAGTGTGTTTATTTTTGACAGGTTTCGTTGTCCATCACTTCTGCCCTGGACACCTCTCTATGCGAGAAAAGCAAGAAACCTGTCATGAGTAAATTACAGGCCAAACGAGGTGGGTATATCTTCTCTGTAGTACTTGTACACATGTAATTGTTTGTTCTAGCCAAATCATATGTACCACTATGTTATGTTTCTTTTGTGATCAACCTAATGTTATTAATCACTACATTTCACAGTTTGTCATGTAAAAATTCTGTTTCAGAAACACTTATTGGCCTTAAAATGATATTTTAAATTCCAACACAAGTGTGCCTGATAAGAAATTAAATGAACTTCTCACAAACACAAGTGGCTGTATAAGGTCGATGAATCAATCAAAATCAAGCACGGTGTGAAAAATACTAAACTTCAGGTGAAACACAGTAATAGAAAAGTGTACAAAATACTTGAAAGTAAAGCTGTAAGTAGGGGCCCATGCTTTACTGCAGTACAGTGCGGTTTAATAGTCCCTATACTTTATAATGTGCCATTTGAAATGTGCTATATTTCAGGTGAGATACATTGTGCGTTATGAGTATAATTATATCCTGAATACGGTAGACATGTACTGTAGTATGTGACAAAATAGATGTGCAGTATTTATAATATATGTAAAATCATATTTACTAGTATTTATTTTGTGGCCATGTCTGTATTTGTCAGTATCTAGTATATCTGTGTCTTTGTATTTTCATTAGCTCTCTTGGGTCTTTAAGTGATTGTTATTTCAAATACTTGCATGTTTCCATTCCTATCAAAATGTTAACTGATACTTGAAAAGATTTATCAGTGTTGAGTGAGTGCTTGGGGTTTAACGTCGTACTCAACAATTTTTCAGTCATATGACGACGAAGGAATCATTAGGGTGCATGTACGTGTAATGTGCCTCCTTGTTGTAGGACGGATTTCCACCGTTCTTGTATATAAGTGCTGCTTCACTGAGACGACTTACCGAAGGCAAGTAAGCCGCCCTGCCCAAGCCATTGTACTGATACGGGTCAACCAGTCGTTGCACTATCCCCTTCATGCTGAACGCCAAGCGAGGAAGTTACAACTTCCTCTATTTAAAGTCTTAGGTGTGACTCGATCAAGGATTGATCCTGGATCTACCAGTCCCGAAGCAGACGCTCTACCAACTGTGCTATCTGGACCGGTTATCAGTGTTGAAGATGAAGATTCATTGTGTGCAAATCATTGTCATGTAAAAAAAAAAGACAGAAAAGAAACCTGTAACCTACTAATTTACATCACAATTTATAACCAGTGTAATTGAATCAGTAGATTTAACGATGTCGCAATTAGCATGAGTTTATCTTGATTGAGTTCGGCTTTGATTGGTCAGTTATGTGGGATTCAGTTTTGGATATCTTTGCCTGTTCATAGAGATTAACTAACGTAGATGAGGGAATGGGAATAGAATATGTTTGTGAACTCACTGAAATATATATCTACTCTTTCTAAGACATTGACCATACTGATGACAGTGAAAGTGAAAGTAATTCAAGGCCACAAACGTCAAGGTCACAGCAGTCAAGGTCAAGGAAGAAGAAATTTAGTATTCCTACATACAGGCAGCAAACAAAGACTTCAAGGGCCAAAACAGAGCCAGTCAGGTAGGTCATTTTTTTTTCCTTTTGATAATTCTTTGTTTTCTTTCAGATTTCTTTCATATACTAAAGGTCATCATCATCACAATGTTGTGTCCATCACCTATTTGCTTGGCAGTCCTTGAATTGAAACTTGTTTCAATTGTTTGTGTAGCTGTTGAAGTTTGACATGGTAAAATACCTGTATTACATGTGCCAAAGAAGTTTCCGTGTGAAAAAGCACCTGAATGGCCTATTTCCTTCAAGCACAGCCCTTAGTAAGTTTTAGTTTGGCGGCTTATTAATTTTAATGCAGCACTCAAACAGAGATCGGTTGTTTCAGCCATTTTGATTACCTGTCAGCATATGTACATGATTGTATGTCATCTGTATAATGAGATGGTTGATCCTCAATTAATGTTTGAATTATACTGTTACATAGTCTCGGTGACAGTACTTCACTTGTACTTCATTGCTTACCACTCAGCATAAGATTGATAAGCCAAGTACAAGGTAGTGGTGGCCCCAATGTGGCTTGGGTGTCCAAGCAAACTCAATACAGGACTATTGTAAACACCAGCTCCCGCTTGACTGTTTACATATGGCTTTTGCATGTACAGACAAGATAGAGAGTTGTTAGATACACAAGGGGGGACAACTCTGTTAGTCAAAGTTCTGTGTTGAAAGCCTGTTTGTGTTACCTGTTACTCTGAAAATGAAAGGATAACAATTATAGTATATATCAGCATGTGAAGCACATTTTCTGGTTGTCGTTCATATCACTATTTGTTAAAGAGTTTAAATGATTTTTTATGGGTGGTGGAAATGGGATTGCCCCAGGTAGACCGTCAACATTTTGCAAGCTACACATGAAATTCCCAAATGTGATGTGCTAGCATGCATGCCGTATGAGTGGAAGACAAGTGGTGTGCTGTCACACTCTAACTATCAGAGGAGAGAAATGTAGACATTCTCTGTCCTGAATTAAAACCATAGCAACTGAAAGACAAGTATGCCCAACCCATTCACTGTTGACACATACTTCTTTTGATACAAAATAATTTTGAAAGAAAGTGATGAACTGATTTTTAATCACTATGACATTCACTTGATAGATGTGTGAAAAAGGCTAAAATTAAAATGTATTACAGAGCTTGACAGCCATTTCTAGAATCTGACACTATTAACTATCAGTCTTAAACTCTTCTGTCAGCTGTCTATTATATGCAAAAGGATTCCCAGGCAGTGCTAAATGGTGTATTAACCATTTAGTTTTTGACCAACATGCACATGTAAATCATTAGAAGGAAAGACAGTTTGAGAATTGATGCTCATCTGTAAGTATTAGTATAAAAATTACCGTTGTCATTAGGGCTTGACTTAATGGGAAAGAGACTTTGGAATGGCATGGTAAACAACTTTGTCCAATGTAGTTGTAGTAACCACTCAGTGGCAGTAATACCTTGGTGTAGATGTACAATCATCGCTCTGCTGTATACACAACTGCGCGATTTTGTGCGTGTGTGTTATTTTGCACTTAATGGGCCTATATCTGATATAGTGATACATGGAATGCTTTGAACGCTTTTGAACGTAGATTAACATAAGTGTATGTGGCTCAGGCCCAGAGTTCAAACCTAACTGCTGCCTATTTTTAGCGTTCCTGCTCACCTGAACCAACGATGTCTGTGAAAATTAAATTTAAAATAATATCACAAGTGCACTACATCTCAAAGAATACTGACATGTTTGCTTGTTTTAAGCTGATTTTTGTCAGTCAGCATATTATGTGATGCAAAGTGCTGGCTTTCTCTTCGGCCGTAAGTGGCAAGATCTGCCAGTTCTTCTGATCTCTACCCACCATGCTGCTGGTTGCCGTCATATGTGTAAGTGAAATATTCTTGTGTACAGCGTAAAACACAAATCAAATAAATGGATAAATCTGATTTCAAGTGCAATTTTGTTGATGAAAGATGCAACTGAACAGTCATGTACATATAAGAACAGTAAATGAGAAATGAACCTGGACTGTCTAGCATGAATTTAGCCTGTTCAGGGAGAAGGTTCAGAAGTGATCTTATTCTCTATACATTCATGTTCTCGCAATAATAAAACGTCTTCCAAACATTTTTAATTACCTTTTTTAGCCAAACATAAATCAATTCTGATACTCTCTCCCAACTTGAGCTAAATAAGTGTAAGTTAAACCCTAATGGGCTCCAAAAGATATTGGGTAATTGGCCTGTTTTCTTTAACTGAGCTTGAATGGCCTTGAGCATGTTGATGGGCCAGTGTAAAGGCTTAGATCAAGAGTTATCCGGTATGTTCAGCATGACTGGCGAGAATCTTGTTTGTTACGGACTTGTTGAAGCACTACATGTGCAGATGTGATTAGATTTGAGGCCATCAGCTATTGTACATGCCATACCGAAATCATGCCATGATACCCCCATAACAAAAAATAAATAGCTTATTATTAAAGCTGGGGTCGTGGCCTCATTTCAACAATGGGTCACAAAAATTGTGCCTGTAAAAATGCCTTGTTGTATTTATCATATTTTAAGATTGGATTTAAGGGCTTTTAGAGCGAGGTTACATTTTTCCGTGATCTGAAATTTACAGCAATTTTGAGTTTGCTAATTGTCTTTTACTTGATATTTTTTGAAAATAATTTAAGCCTTAAGAGGGTTGGAAGTTGATTTTATTTTGCTTCTTCATGTTACATATACATGTATTTATATAAGAGTTCGTCAATTAATTTATTGGTTTGCAGAAAGCAACCTGATAATATTTGAATAGAACTTATGTTATGTACTTTGGTAATAGGGAAATTGTGGAATAGTATTAATAGAGATTGAAATTAAGAGTTTTTCAACTAAACCTGTTAAAGAACAGGAAATTTGACAGGTCAGATATATGGCCGAGGCAAATTTTAATAGCAATATCTAGTTGGATTACAATGTCATGAATTTATGAAAGTAGTGCATCGTCTTAAGTAGAGTATTTTAAGGAGGCTATGCAAGATGTTTTTTGCCAGATAATTAATGGGCATGAATTTAATTAAAGTTTGCTGTTTTTTTTTAGAATAAAAAATATAATGTCCTCAAAATGTCAGCCTTGCCTGTCCACATGTTACTGTTAAAAATTTGTAATACACCGCCTAAAATTTATAAAGTGGGTCAAATTATAACTTTTACAACTTTTAGAATCATTTTAATGCGATATATAAACATGATATTATTCTGACATTTAGTGAACGGCAGTAATTCGAGCTATTCTTGGTAAATACAGAGAACTTGATTTGATTTGCGAATATGTTTGTTTATCTGCATTTTATCAGTAATAAACAGGAAACTTTCGATATCCAAATAAAGGGGTGCTTGATTTCTCTTGTGTAACTAGTTCATAGATAAGTAGCTTTGTTGAAAAAATGTACTGTACATTACACAAAGTTGTGTTTATGTCATCTGTAGATTAGACTGTGAGGACATAATGTGCAGTATTGTGTTGTCTGAGTCGGTCAGTTACCTGTTAGCACATATTCTCACTTTCGAGCAACAAATCGTGAGTTAAAAGAAGTGGAAAGCATAACAGAAAATAAAGCTTTCATAACCATGGGGTGGGCTACTATACAGAAATCCTGATTGATTGATTGAGCTTGATGAACCTGGCATGGGCTAATTTTAGTTTCCTGGTGGTCATTGTTTATAATTAACGTATTTGACATAAAATTTTGCACCAAAAAGCGCATTTTTTGTGTCAAATTACGACCATAAAATTTTGCTTTTGGTGCTGAAATTGAATTTGTCCAGAAGGATATGATCCAATCTTCAAAACAAATATCAAATGCTTTTCTAAGAAACTCATAATCTTGCAATATTACTAACCTAGTTGATCAGCACAGATGGAATTCTCGCTGAAAAACGGTGAATTATATCAGTTGTTATGAAAAGGCACAAATATGTTAATTTAGGTTTAGAGATAATCCGTTGTGGTGTAATTAGGTGGATCAGAATCAAAGTTGTGTCTGATATACAGAAGGCATATAATACGATATTATCTATGAGAAGCTCATGGTAATTTGGAGGGATTGGAAAGTTGGACATGAGGCAGAGGATGTGAGCATGTGCTTGGTACTGGAATCATTGGATGTGTGAGTGTGGTGTTGGATTATGCATGTTCATGGTAGCGGAGTCATTGTGTGTGTGAGTGTGGTGTTGGATTATTCATGTGCATGGTACTGGAGTCATTGTGTGTGTGAGTGTGGTGTTGGATTATGCATGTGCTTGGTACTGGAATCATTGCATGTGTGAGTGTGGTGTTGGATTATTCATGTGCATGGTACTGGAGTCATTGGATGTGTGAGCGTGGTGTTGGATTATGCATGTGCATGGTACTGGAGTCATTGTGTGTATGAGTGTGGTGTTGGATTATTCATGTGCTTGGTACTGGAGTCATTGTGTGTGTAAGTGTGGTGTTGGATTATTCATGTGCATGGTACTGGAATCATTGCATGTGTGAGTGTGGTGTTGGATTATGCATGTTCATGGTAGTGGAGTCATTGTGTGTGTGAGTGTGGTGTTGGATTATTCATGTGCTTGGTACTGGAATCATTGGTTGTGTGAGTGTGGTGTTGGATTATGCATGTGCGTGGTACTGGAGTCATTGTGTGTGTGAGTGTGGTGTTGGATTATGCATTTGCATGGTACTGGAGTCATTGCATGCGTGAGTGTGGTGTTGGATTATTCATGTGCATGGTACTGGAGTCATTGTGTGTGTTAGTGTGGTGTTGGATTATTCATGTGCATGGTACTGGAGTCATTGCATGTGTGAGTGTGGTGTTGGATTATGCATGTACATGGTACTGGAGTCATTGTGTGTGTGAGTGTGGTGTTGGATTATTCATGTGCATGGTACTGGAGTCATTGCATGTGTGAGTGTGGTGTTGGATTATGCATGTGCTTGGTACTGGAGTCATTGTGTGTGAGAGTGCAGTGTTGGATTATGCATGTTCATGGTAGTGGAGTCATTGTGTGTGTGAGTGTGGTGTTGGATTATGCATGTTCATGGTAGTGGAGTCATTGTGTGCGTGAGTGTGGTGTTGGATTATGCATTTGCATGGTACTGGAGTCATTGCATGCGTGAGTGTGGTGTTGGATTATGCATGTTCATGGTAGTGGAGTCATTGTGTGTGTGAGTGTGGTGTTGGATTATTCATGTGCATGGTACTGGAGTCATTGCATGTGTGTGTAAGTGTGGTGTTGGATTATGCATGTGCGTGGTACTGGAGTCATTGTGTGTGTAAGTGCAGTGTTGGATTATGCATGTTCATGGTAGTGGAGTCATTGTGTGTGTGAGTGTGGTGTTGGATTATTCATGTGCATGGTACTGGAGTCATTGCATGTGTGAGTGTGGTGTTGGATTATGCATGTGCATGGTACTGGAGTCATTGTGTGTGTGAGCGTGGTGTTGGATTATGCATGTGCATGGTACTGGAGTCATTGTGTGTGTGAGTGTGGTGTTGGATTATGCATGTTCATGGTACTGGAGTCATTGTGTGTGTGAGTGTGGTGTTGGATTATGCATGTTCATGGTACTGGAATCATTGGTTGTGTGAGTGTGGTGTTGGATTATGCATGTGCTTGGTACTGGAGTCATTGTGTGTGTGAGTGAGGTGTTGGATTATGCATGTTCATGGTACTGGAATCATTGGTTGTGTGAGTGTGGTGTTGGATTATGCATGTGCGTGGTACTGGAGTCATTGTGTGTGTGAGTGTGGTGTTGGATTATGCATTTGCATGGTACTGGAGTCATTGCATGCGTGAGTGTGGTGTTGGATTATTCATGTGCATGGTACTGGAGTCATTGTGTGTGTTAGTGTGGTGTTGGATTATGCATGTGCATGGTACTGGAGTCATTGTGTGTGTGAGTGTGGTGTTGGATTATGCATGTACATGGTACTGGAGTCATTGTGTGTGTGAGCGCGGTGTTGGATTATGCATGTGCATGGTACTGGAGTCATTGCATGTGTGAGTGTGGTGTTGGGTTATGCATGTTCATGGTACTGGAGTCATTGTGTGTGTGAGTGTGGTGTTGGATTATGCATTTGCATGGTACTGGAGTCATTGTGTGTATGAGCGTGGTGTTGGATTATGCATGTTCATGGTAGTGGAGTCATTGTGTGTGTGAGTGTGGTGTTGGATTATTCATGTGCATGGTACTGGAGTCATTGTGTGTGTGAGCGTGGTGTTGGATTATGCATGTTCATGGTAGTGGAGTCATTGTGTGTGTGAGTGTGGTGTTGGATTATTCATGTGCATGGTGCTGGAGTCATTGTGTGTGTGAGTGTGGTGTTGGATTATGCATGTTCATGGTACTGGAGTCATTGTGTGTGTGAGTGAGGTGTTGGATTATGCATGTTCATGGTACTGGAATCATTGGTTGTGTGAGTGTGGTGTTGGATTATGCATGTGCGTGGTACTGGAGTCATTGTGTGTGTGAGTGTGGTGTTGGATTATGCATTTGCATGGTACTGGAGTCATTGCATGCGTGAGTGTGGTGTTGGATTATTCATGTGCATGGTACTGGAGTCATTGTGTGTGTTAGTGTGGTGTTGGATTATGCATGTGCATGGTACTGGAGTCATTGTGTGTGTGAGTGTGGTGTTGGATTATGCATGTACATGGTACTGGAGTCATTGTGTGTGTGAGCGCGGTGTTGGATTATGCATGTGCATGGTACTGGAGTCATTGCATGTGTGAGTGTGGTGTTGGGTTATGCATGTTCATGGTACTGGAGTCATTGTGTGTGTGAGTGTGGTGTTGGATTATGCATTTGCATGGTACTGGAGTCATTGTGTGTATGAGCGTGGTGTTGGATTATGCATGTTCATGGTAGTGGAGTCATTGTGTGTGTGAGTGTGGTGTTGGATTATTCATGTGCATGGTACTGGAGTCATTGTGTGTGTGAGCGTGGTGTTGGATTATGCATGTTCATGGTAGTGGAGTCATTGTGTGTGTGAGTGTGGTGTTGGATTATTCATGTGCATGGTGCTGGAGTCATTGTGTGTGTGAGTGTGGTGTTGGATTATGCATGTTCATGGTACTGGAGTCATTGTGTGTGTGAGTGTGGTGTTGGATTATGCATGTTCATGGTAGTGGAGTCATTGTGTGTGTAAGTGTGGTGTTGGATTATGCATTTGCATGGTACTGGAGTCATTGCATGCGTGAGTGTGGTGTTGGATTATGCATGTTCATGGTACTGGAGTCATTTTTTGTGTGAGCGTGGTGTTGGATTATGCATGTGCGTGGTACTGGAGTCATTGGATGTGTGAGTGTGGTGTTGGATTATGCATGTTCATGGTACTGGAGTCATTGTGTGTGTGAGTGTGGTGTTGGATTATGCATGTGCGTGGTACTGGAGTCATTGTGTGTGAGTGTGGTGTTGGATTATGCATTTGCATGGTACTGGAGTCATTGTGTGTGTAAGTGTGGTGTTGGATTATGCATGTGAATGACTGGCAGTTGAAATTTGGCAGGTTTGTCTGATGATAAAATTCAGGAGAATTTTAACATCTGTAAAATCCTCTATATAAGCTACAAGATCATATTTTAAATTTTGACTTAATTCAGAAATGACTTTGTAAAATCAGTCCCAGCACAGATTTGCGTGAGAATCACAATCTAGACATATATACTTGAACATAAGACTTCTGGATTGTCTTGGATAATTCCTCATTAAAATGGCCAATTATCTACAATCAGACGGTCTCATTGTATGAAAAAGTTTCTTTTTCAACCTTTTGTGACATATGGGAATCAATATGTCTATGCCGCAGCAAAATTGTTATGAAATGAAACAAATGAAACTGTAGAATACAGGTTAGCAGGGATCATTAAATTGGTGCAGCCATTGACTACCTGAGTCAATGAGAGTCTCGGCATTTGAATAATTTACAACTGTAAATGAATTCATGCTGTTGTTGTTCTTGCAAACCCTGCCTTTGTGTGGCTGAAACATTTCACGGACTATGGAATCTAGTCAATGTTGCAGCATATACGTTACTGACCAATCAGATCGACTGGTTCTATTCTCTGCTGAAGACACCTGCTTTTCTAATTCAGGTGAAATGTGACGTAATCAGCGTTAGCCAATTAACACTCCATACAAGCAATACTCCTTGGCGGATGGGTACAAATTATTTTCATTGGTCGAAGTGTAGTTGGCTTTTTTAATATTAATTTAACTGTACACAGAGACAAGATGTTGATTAGCGAGTCTCTTGTTTCCATTAAAAAATGCATCAGCAGTATTTAGAGTCACCGATCAAATGCAAGTTACATATAAATTGTCCTCATAGATGAGCTTGAACTCCAATCTCATTGAATGAATTTGGTAAAATTTGGCCCATATTCATCTTTGCCTTGTCCAGAACTGTGTCCAATCCATTACAACAACAGTATGTTATACCTCGTGATGTTATGGTTGTTTCTGTTATCATGCTGGATTATATTAATTAGCCACCTCATCAGATTTGTGTGATCTTTCAGCAGAGGTATTCAAGACAGAAGCCTATGAGGAGAGTACATACCCAGTTACACGTTGGTGTTCACATGCAATTTAATGGTGTCAAGGTTCAAAAGTGGGAATAATAGTACAGTAGATAAGAAATCAAGGCTCAAAACCTTTTTCTGGACTGACTTCATAACTTAAATTGGCTCATACATATTCTCAATGGGAATGTATTTAAATGGCAGACGTCCATCAACCCATCCATCCATCCATCCATCCACCCATCCATCTCACACTTACTACATAATATATATGTGATAAACCCTCCTACAATAAGCAGGGCAACTTGTGAAACTATATGCATATATTTTGTAGTAAAAACTTTTAAGATTTGTTTGTTATTTTCAGTTTGTACCTTAAATGAGTTCTTTCTTGTTTTTTTCCAGAGCTGGACTAATAGCCAATTCCAAATCTCTTTATCATGTTAATCTGATATATGGGCTTGCTTTTCTGTGTGATCAACTCTTCCTAGACCAAGTTAGGAAAACTTCTCAAACTGACAGTTTTTGTAGTCGATGTGCACTTCATGTTCTGTTTGTAGCTTAAATCATTTCCTTTTTCATCTTTATGGTTGCTGGATCTGACTATTTTCTTTTTAGCGCATCATTCTGATATAAGTTTCTTTTCTGTGTTATCAACTCCTCCTACACAAACAGGGAAAGCTTTTGAAACTCACAGGTTTTGTAGCAGATACTTTGAAGATGTGCATGTTATCTTCAATTAAATGTTGGGAGCCTCCATGGCCAAGTGAATTTTCTTTGTTTTTACTGGTGCTGATGTCTTATGTGCTTAATTATTTATTTAGTGGATTCGTTTTTTATGCCTTAATCAAGAATATTTCATTTATGTGACCAGCATTATGGACCGTCCGCAGATTGCTCAGATACCTTCCCACATATGGCCAGAGAGGAAGCTAGCATGAGCTGGACTTGAACTCACAGCCACTGTATTAGTCATGGGCACTCTTATGTTTTTAGCATGTCCTTCTAACATAGGATGTATAATTTTATGCAATCACTACACCTACAATAAGGAAGGTATCTATAAATGTTCTAGATTTCGTACCGGCCCGGATAGCACAGTTGGTAGAGCGTCTGCTTCGGGACCGGTAGATCCAGGATCAATCCTTGATTGAGTCACACCTAAGACTTTAAAAGAAGAAGTTGTAACTTCCTCGCTTGGCGTTTAGCATGAAGCGGATAGTGCAACGACAGGTTGACCTGTATCAGTATAATGGCTCGGGCGGGGTGGCTTACTTGCCTTCGGTAAGTGAAGCAGCACTAAATAAAAGAGCGGTGGAAATCCGTCCTGCTACAAGGAGGCACATTACACCTACATGCACCCTAAAGATTCCTTCGTCGTCATATGACTGAAAAATTGTTAAGTACGACGTTAAACCCCAAGCACTCACTCACTCTAGATTTCGTAGCTAGGTTTGTGGTTGACATTTCTAAAATGTGAACATCAGTGCCACTTTGATGGGGGACCTGGATTACCTGTTTAAAGCTCTTGTTTGCATCAGGATTGGAAATGGTTCTTGTTCTGCACACTACAGGTGGATTCCACACACCCGATGATCCGATAAACACTCACCCGATGATCCCAAACACACACCCTATGATCCTCCACACACACCCGATGATACCACACATACGCCCAATGGTACTACACATACACCCGATGATCCCACACGTACACTCGATTATCCCACGCATACACCTGATGATCCCAAACGTACACCCAATGATTTCACACACACACACACACACCTGATGATCCCACACACACACCCGATGATCCCACACACACACCTGATGATCCCACACACACACCTGATGATCCCACACCTGATGATCCCACAGCTGATGATCCCACTCATATACCCGATGATCCCACACATACACCCGATGATCCCACACACACACACAATGATCTCACACACACACCTGATGATCCCACGCATACACCCGATGATCCCAAACGTACACCCGATGATTTCACACACACACCTGATGATCCCACACACACACCCGATGATCCCACACACACACCCGATGATCCCACACACACACCTGATGATCCCACACATACACCTGATGATCCCACACACACACACACAATGATCTCACACACACACCTGATGATCCCACACATACACCCGATGATCCCACACATACACCTGATGATCCCACACCACCAATGCGGTCGCTGTGTGCAGCTCATGCTGGCTTGCTCTCCGGCGGTAAGTGGGAAGGTCTGCCAGCAATCTGCGGATGGTCGTGGGTTTCCCCCGGGCTGTGCCCGGTTTCCACCCACCATAATGCTAGCCGCCGTCGTATAAGTGAAATATTCTTGAGTACGGCGTAAAACACCAATCAAATAAATAAATAAATAAATGATCCCACACATACACCCGATTATCCCACACATACACCCCATGATTCCACACATACACCGATGATCCCACACACACACCCGATGATCCCACACACACACCCGATGATCCCACACACACACACCCGATGATCCTACACACACACCCGATGATCCCACACACACTCATCTGATGATCCCAAACACACACCCAATGATCCTCCACACATACCCGATGATACCACACATACACCCGATGGTACCACACATACACCCGATGGTACCACACACCCGATGATCCCATGCACACACATGATGATCACACGCACCCGATGAGATCACACACCTGATAGTCCCACACACGGTCATCTGATGATCTCAAACACGAGATGGTCCCATGCACACACTTGATGATCCCAAACACCCGATGATCTGAAGTGCCCCTTAGGATTTCACATCCTTTTTTGTGACTTTTCTTCTATTCTCGAAAGCAGTTTTGACGTGAGGATGTCCCAGAATAATTGAACACATGTGATCAGTGTGTTGGACATTCTGATTGACCTGATTACACCAATAAGTTGTACAGTCAGGAAGATCTACTGAAAACAGACGAGTAATCCGAGATGCCACGGTATATGAATACAGGTGCAATGATCCATGATGTCCATGATGACCTGCCATAATAAGAGTCCTACAAGCGTATGTACATGGCAATCACTCAGTGAATCAGTTAGCACCGTAATTCTTCAACCTTTTCAATCCTCTCTGCCACAAATGTTATGAAACATTCTGAGAGGTAGAGAAGGTTGAAGCTTTACAGTGTGTTAACGAATACTGAAGAACATAGAGCTGAGGCCTTCAAGTCAACAGGAAATAGAGCATATATTTGAGGATCATGTACATAAATTACAAACTCATTTAATTTACAGTGACACAAGAAGGAAGAAATACATGGTCATACAGATTATGGCACAATCCTTAGAGCTCATGTGGTAGCATGCTTTAGTTTTGGAGCTTTTCCTGTCAGCTGTTCATATTCATTTTAGTGACAGTTTCAAGCAAAACTCTCCTCAGATCATCCCTCAAAAACACAGCTTTCAATACACGGAGAACAAATTGATTTACTTATTTGAATGCATGGTGTTTTACACATTATATTGTCAAGACTATTTCAGCCACTTGACCGCAGTAAAAGTTATGGGTGGATGAAGCTAGACCGGGCGTCTAACATCTGACAAATCTTGTGACTTAAAAGCCGTTGCCATATATTCTGTAAAGCACATTTATTTCCATGCTTATTTTCTGCCTACTTTTTGGTTGTCACTGTTTTAACTACTTGTATTATCCTGTTTTGTTGCTGGGACAAAATAATTGCTTCCAACCTTTTGCTGATTTAAGCATTTTTAAAATAGTGTCTTCAAATCACAGGAAAATAAAGAAAACAAGTGACTATAGTTAATCAGTGATCAGCCCAGGTGAGATATGTTGAATGTATGTCATTTACACTTTATAAATATACATATATAGGTAAAATATACAATGCAACATTTAAATAACTATCTTAAGATATTTGTTGTAAACAGCAAAAAGTGTTTTGTTGGTGCACATATTATCGGGAGACATTCAACCCCTCTGACCATAATTGGCCATAGTTAAGTTCCCTCTTGATGATATAACAATAAACAAAGATCATTTAGTCAGGGCCATTAGGGCAACAGTCAGATTGAATTGTCGTGTCATGATGAATTTTATCTGTTATATCAAGTGACGGGCACAAGTGTTTGGAAAGGCATGTAATCCTCATGTTGTACAGATTCAGTGGCACCATGTATTAATGTCTAGATGATATATGGATGCATTTCTCTACATATATATATATATATATTAAGACAAACAAACAATTTAATACAGCAGTACATGTTTTCTTTCAAGGAATGTACAATGTGACATTATATCTACAAAAAAAAAAGGCCTGCATGTGTCCCGGTTTGGTTGCACTTCTCCAACTTGTAGCTCTTGCTGTCCATGTTCCATTTCAAACAGTTGATGCTGCAGTGAGCAATGCTGTTTATCTTCTCTGAAATCTTCTTGAAACATTTATCAAGTTGTGAAACACATATGTAAAAGATTCACATACCACATGCACAGAGCAATGCAGAATTTTTTGTTTATTCCACAAATTTCACAACATCACTGTTAAACCTTCTGGGGTGTGCCCTGGATTCTTGTACACTTCCTACAGCATATTAGTTTACATTTTCGCTTTCAGTCTTTTATTCTTTCACTAATTTTATTTGTCTTAATAGGCAGCATATAGGTAGTCAAGACTCCTAGCCATTTTCTCCATCCTTTGTACATTCAGGTCACAGTACACAGTAATATTTATTTGTTACCTTAATGTTGTCTGTCGAATCAAGCCGTTTGTGCCATACTGTATCATTTAACTGTGAAATGGTGTTCTCAGTTCTTGACCTACATCAGTACCACAGTTTTTATTTATTTTTTTTTTTTTTGGGTGGGATGTTTAATCTGTTGAGTTTTGCAAGACAAGACCTTCTCAAATGATGCTTTCTGTGAACTGCATAAACTGCAACCAACAAAACAGAAGAAAAAATCTTGGAAAATGTCATAGTTTTTCCAGTACCCGTCATTTCATTTTTTTTAATGGCACATTCTTTCTTTCTTTCACCTATGAAAGTAGTTGAAAGACATTTAATCCAGGATTCTAGCTGCAGAATGTTGAGTAGAAGGCAAAGTGCAGTTTAAGTAATTGTGTGTCTCTTCTTGTTGCAAAATAGGAATCTTTGCACAGTTCAGTTCAAGTTTCACTGGAGTGGTTCAGGGAACACATCCGAGTGGAGCTACCGGAACTTGTCAAGTGTTAGCACCCAGTCAGTTTTCCATGGGGACTTGCCAACTGCAGATTATAGTCTTCAGTTTACACTAGTTGAGGGTTTTCCTGTGGAAGACAGTGTGCAAACCTCTTGATTATTCAAGACACACTGATCCTGTAGACAGCTGTCACAGTAGAGCCCCTGGGCCTAAAGAAACCAGGCAGGAAAGGCGCTCAGCAAAAAACATACTTCCACCTTTAGCAAGGTATTGTCACCGTGGTGAGGACTGCCATGGGGATGGTGAAAAGACTGTTTCATTCCCCCACAGCATCCGTCCAAATAATCAATGACACCAGAGGAAAAAAAATACACAACATTTCCTTAAGCCTATGAGAAGGAAATAGCTATAAAAATTCCACAGGCATGCCCTTGAATTTTCCAAATATTTCATTTTATTTTTTGTTGTTTTTCAAGAGTTGTCCTATGATTGGTCTCTTTGGAGAGCATTTTTGCTGACACAGCATCCAGTGTTCCTATTCCTTGGAATAGTTTATCTTTTTGATCGGTATTTGCCAACACAGCCAGGTAGTTATGTCTTTATTAAACTGGTAATGGTTATTATTGTTCTGTCCATATGGATATGCACATAGCTGGTCATATGTGAACTCTGTACAAAGGTCACTACCTTTACCCCTTATATCTGATCCCTTTTCCCCAGATCCATCGTACATGTAGCTCTAGTGCTTAGTTGATGTCATTGCATTCTGAAAAATAAAAAAAAAAAAGATCGGTTTTAACATGCATAACATATAATTTTTTCATTAAAGGGATACAGGATCGTTTCTGATTGCCTGGTGCGAGAGATAGACAAATATGTACGTATGGCACGTCTATTGAAACGTGACTAAGGCTGTAAGATCTAACCCAGGAAGACCTTGGTCTCTCCACTATCAGCCAATCAGCATCGATTCTGTATGCCTTTAAGCTCTTAAACATTAGCAGTTGCTTGACATACCATTCCAGAATCTACATAAATGCATTGTCTTCTTGTGCTAAATAATGGTATTTAAACCCTTTGAAACCGCTCTTGTGTTGATATATGAAATCCCATCAACTCTGTCTACAATATGGTGCAAATACCTCTTAAAAGGCTAAATTGAAAACATGTTTTCTCTCGAAAAATATACAGAACCATGGACCATGATGTGTTTAAATTTATAATGTCACATAAGTTTGTAGCAAGTGTCATAATGTTTATTTAATAAACATTGCATTATGATATATTATCACTCATATGGGTTTGATTCTAAAATACAAGAGAATATGGCCAATAAGGAAACGTCATCAGCTGTGTTTTTGAAATTTTAGAATTATGATTTCATTACTGTCATTGTCAACAAACTGAGGATTCCACATACATATTAATATATTATTAATCAGCCACAAAGTCCTGAGTTGAAAATCTAAGCTTATTTTAGTATTAAAATACTGTCAACATCATCTTTAAAGGCTGGCACGGGTGCTATTGTTCCGAGTTTGTCCTGTCATGCTAGTTTTGTTTCTGTCCTGCTCGGATTTGTCAGCTTCATTGCATCTCTTCGTTTCGCTGAGCTCGTGATAGCAGACAGCCTCAGACTAACTGAGTGTGATTCTGTTTGGCTGATGTGATATTTACCAGGACAATGGAGCAAGCACATGGTCAACCTGCAGACCAGGAAAACCATCTGCCTGGGGCAGGAAACCATTGTGGAGCAACTGGGCGGAAATAATAAGTTCGTGAGGACGCTGGTAAGGAACAAGGACTGTGAGAAAAGATGCCGAAGCTGTGCGGGAAATGGCTGCCCTAGAAGAATAGTCGATAATAGAGTTGTAGCTCCGGCTTCCTGTCGGAAAAATTGACAGCATTTATATGTGTCAAATTTTATGTCCTCACAGATTTGTTTTCAGCTTTGCAAGCGTTTCAGGAAACTGTGCCAGCAGAAACTCTACTGATTGGCATTGTGTGAGGGATTGTGGGTTTTGACAGCTGGGCTTACCTCTGTGTCACAATATCTGCAACACAGACTCCCGCAGATTGATTCACAGCTCCCCCACCCTCCCCCCTTTTCAAACTTTAAACAAAAACATTAGCATCTTGCAAATAGCTCTTCAGCGGTATCCATTAGCAACCAGCATGGTAGTAAATTATTCTTTTCACACAAGTATGAAAAAAAAACACTAATTGTCATACATGTACTGGTAAGGGACTTATACTTGGTTAAACAAATCCCTGTGTGTATTATCGGTCTGGGTATAATACCTACATGCATAATATTCCATTATTTTGGGGAATTATAATTTTTTGCAAGGACTAGAATGTATAAATACATCAGTACAGTGTGTTCAGAACACCCATCATTAAGCTGAGACTTAATTACTTGCTATGGGAAGCATAAATGTATTTAACCCAGATTAACCATTAATGAATTAAACTTTCATAACATGAAATAAAATCTGTGTTGTTTGTGAAGCATTCTTTTCATGACCAACAGGCAGCAGAACTGTGCCATAATTTACATGATCAGATTTGTTATGTAAATAGTATGTCAGTAGCATTTAATCACAGCTTGTCCTTTCAAGAAGATGTTTATCTTGTTTCTTTTTAAATATCTTTTGAATACAGAAATTCAAGTTTTGCCAAGCAAGACTGTACCAGTCGACTGACTGAAAAAGGAAAATGGTTTAGTGTTATAACATTTATGATTGAGAAGATATATATGGTACTGGTGCATTTTTTCTACTAGCTGCTATGTTTCTGTGTACATGTATTACATTCACTCAGAGAGACATGGTTTTTGCTACAGGGCTTTCTGTGGAATTCTCGTATCTGTAGCTGGGTAAATGTTAAGTTGCCAAAGGTATTGGTATTTTCAACTTTTTGGTGGTGTTGTTTTTGTACCTTTTCTCACTTCTTTTTTCAACTGTTTGATGATCATGTTTTTGTACCTTTTACCACTTCTTTTTCAACTGTTTGATGATCATGTTTTTGTACCTGAAGTGCAGTACAGATCAGGTTAGTTTATTATGCCACTGGGTTAAATATTTTCAGACTTGCAAAAGTTAGGTTCATGCATTTGTAACTGTGTGAAGGTCATTTTTTCACCTTACCCATGCTTGGTCTTCTTGTAAAAGAATTACATTATTGAAGAGGATGCCAAATGCGCATTGAACAAACAATCTGTGAGGCTAAAATGGAAGATATGGAGGATGTGGCAGTATGACATGACAGTAACACTGACCAAACTGATTTTCAGATTTGATCTTTTTGTGCTATTAAGTTGTGAATTTTCGATTTGGTCATGAACAGTCATGAATTTGTGTTGTTAAATATCAGTGGCAATTCTGTGTATTCAGAAACCGACTACAATGGAATTTAGTTAAATATTCTTCACTTTGAAGAAACACAACTAAAATAAAAACAGAATGGTGTAATTCTGGAGTTGACATGTGAGTGTAACATCGATGTGAATTAGGTTGCCAGGGAATCTAAGCAGGTGCCCTTTTGTCATGTTTGTATAAAAATATGTGCATATATATATATATATATATATATAAAAGCTTTATAAAAATGTCCACAGAAGACATTGCATAATTCAACTTCCACTGTAAAAATAAGTACATATAAAAAGTGAACTATTTTGGGGTATATTTATGATGTTGTCGTATTCTTTTCATTGTAACTGATATGTTCCATTAGCAGCATTAACTGGTACCATATCATGTACATATGGAATGTCTGAAGATGTTAAAATTATAGGTAACTACAGTGCTATCATCACCAGTTGATTCTTTCAATTCTTTTATATTCACCAGTTTTTACAACATATATCTTCATGGAATAATTTAAAAATATGAAATATGAACATGCAAGAAAAGAAAATAGGAAGATCTGGCAGGAATATTGTTGGAGGAGCTTGTTCTATCCCAGGTAATTGAAAATTTTTGAAAGACGTATGATTAACTCAGTCTGACATGTGTTAAAACCATATGAATATATCTTGAACACCATTTCTACCATTCGGTTATAGTCAATCTAACACTTTAGAAAGGCTCCAAGTTACATTTGTTAGCATTATTATAATATTGCTCAGTTTTTGGTATTACATGTTATTTGCACTTAATTTGAAAAACATAAATTATGAACTTCTGAAAAAGTAAGTTGGTTTCTCACTATATTCAAGTCCTGCTTCTTATATCAGCATACATGTTGGTACTCATGTATAATGATATCTTTTGTAACTTTTACAACATTGTGTTTCCTGAAATTAAATATGAGAACTGCAGCCACCAGCATATCAATGCCCACTTTCTCATATCCCTTCATACATAAATGCTCATACAAAATTTATGTGACTGCATGTGAAGTGAAAGCTTTCTGTATCTGGCAGAATGTGTAATATACAAGCGCTGTATAAACAGATATATAAACAAGCAGTAAAATAAGACTTCAGAAAAGGTACAATTTGCACGTCTAACTTACACATTGCAGCGTAAATGTTAGTTCTGAAATTTCAGTGCAATTTACAGACTCTATAACATGCATTGCAGACATAATGGAATAGTTATGATACAACATTTGCAGTTTTTAAAAGCACAGGTTTTAAAGAATAGTTGCTAGAGAAGGAAGACAGGTCAGGAATATGCACACAGTTTTTCATATATATATTTCTGGAAAAGGGAAAGTGTTTGTGTTTTTTTTTTTAAGTCTTTAGCATTATTTACCAGCCAATGAAATGCAGCCATTTGTATAAGTTACCTGAATCACAATACAAGATAGTGCAGGTCTTATCTTAAGTAGTTAAGTTACCCCTTGTTTGGTCATTTCACCTGATTTTACTGTATTAATTCTATAGTGCCTGGACAGTACCTCATTATTTTACAGTGTGTAATGACATGAGATTGTCTGCAGCTAGCACAAGAAGAGCTTCTTTCTACAGCATAGACAACTCTTTCTTTGATTGTCATTATATACGTAATACAAGCAACAGTTTTTTCTGTAGTTAATCAGTATGGCGGTAAGTAAACATTTACATGTATTCATGACTGATTTTAGCTACTTATGCATGTTATGAATGCTTATTGGCTTATAAAACAATCATTAAATCTTCTAACCAGTTAGTCAGTGAAATGATGAAAGAATACATTTTAAAAACTTGTGTAAATTTATTCATCAGCATTTAGGTGCATGGACAGTTGTGGTCTTGGGTTAAATTTCTGATTTATAAGAAATATGGTATTTGTTTAAAAAGCAAGAGCAAGGTAAACATGCTAACAAATAAAGTTGCAGCAGGGGTGACAAATAGCATAAACCAAAAAGCAGCATTATGATCATCTAGAATACATCAATTCTTCAAGCTTTCTGTTTTTACTGTCATTGAGTATTTAGGCCTAATTAGAATATCAGACAAGAATCCAGTCAAAATATGTTCAGAATATAAAGATGTAAAATAATGCCAAATATTTGTATCAGACTTTGCATTTCATGTATGTTCAAAGTGTATATTGATTTTGTTGATATACCCTAAAATCTTCAACCTTTTCACCTGCCTCTGCAACCAATATTTTCAAACATTTTGAAAGAACTGTGAAGTGGAGAGAAATAATTTGAACACTTTCAGTTTTATGAAGCTTGCATCTATAGCGACAGAAACAAATTAGTGGCATAAATCCCTCTTAAAAAGGTGCTTTAGTGGTTGAAAAGGTTGAAGATTTACTGTAGCTTGGAGAATTAGCAGATTTGCCATCTTGTATGGACAAGCCAAATGTACAGCACAGCGAAGAAGTAAGAACATAATGGAACATTTCATACGGTTGCATGGCAGACTTCAAGGCTCAGCTTCACAACATGGTTTTAGTACTGGTAAAATTCTCTTACCGTTGTCTTTTTACTCATGGTTTAATGATGATGGTATGATTTCCATACAATTATTAAACAATAACATTTTGAAAAACATGGCATACTACGTACATGTACATAGAGGGTAATTGAATTTTGAAACGGTATCCAACAAGGTAGCGCCATTTTTCGATGTCTGAGTGTTTAAATTTGAAACTAATTTTAATGGTGTTTATGGCTGTCTTCTTTGCTGTCCTGTACGTATAGATTTATTAGCAGCGTTGGTCAATGAGAAAATGGGTTTACCTAATATAAGCTGGGAGTTCTTGCAGATGAGGGAGAAGTGATAAGAGAAAAGAGGGCAAAGCTGAAATCCCATGATTAGAGTTTAGTTGTAAAAAGGGTAGCATACTTTGTGCTCTCAGTAAGACGGGAGGTCCAGCGAGTGCGGGTCATCAGGCTGCCACGTTTCTTCATCTCACTGTGACATTTCTGACAGCCGAATATTCGGAAGAACACTTTGCGGAACTTCTTGCCAAACACACAGTACAGGATGAAGTTAGTGGCTGAGTTTGTGACCACCATTAGGTTACTGATGGTTGTGAAGCGGATGTAGTCCAAGTTGAATGGCACTCCGACCACAAACAAGATATTATCAGCAATAGAGGGAAGCTGACAGATAAGGAACGCCGCAATGACAGCTATCAGCATAACTGTTAAGTTGTGCTCCTTGGCACGACTGGCGCTCATCTCTTGGCGCGTTTGGCGAGACTTCCTCACGGCTCTTATCAGCAGAAGATTTAACACAAATAGCAGTGAAAATGGCACCAGGAACATGATAAATAAATGAAGATAGATAAAATAGATCGTCTTGTAGACTTGGTCATTGCCCAGGTCTGTGGGGATGATTTGTGCAGTGGTTGTATTAGTGACGTTATCCCACTGTTCCAGGACTCTGTGTTCCATCATGCGCGGTACGTTATACAGCACTATGCAAATAAATATGACCAGTATGACTTTCTTGGCGCGTGAAATCGTGCACATTTCTGCTGCGTGAAGTGGCCTACAGACAGCTATGTACCTCTCTATAGTAAAGCCCACGGTGGTGTAAATGGTACCTGTTTGGGCAATAAGCGCTATTGGGTAGGCATACACATGCATGTATGGGTAGAATTTGAAGTAGTCGTCCAGCAGGTTGGTTTTGTATTTGAGTGTAGGGATTGCCAAAGATAGACACATTGACAATAAAACAACGGAGTCGTATACAGCCAGTGAAATGAGATAACATGAAGTCGGGGAACGCATCCGCCGGTCACTCAGTACGATGATAGACAATATGTTTCCAATCAGGCCAAGAACAGACACAAAATTGGCCATGATTCCCCAGGCGTAAAACTGAAATGTATTTCCAGTGTCGTCATAACTATCACTAGAGTTCTCGTCCAAGACCAGGTAGGTGTTCCCACTGGAGTTTCCTTCCATGACGAATTTTGGAAATGCTTCCAGCAAGGGATCAGCTGTGGAATAGAAAACAAATTTTATATAAGAATGTTTGCCAAAGTCACTATAGGGAGCAATATCAGTGTTATTAAATAATTGTCTGGGACCCTAGGCTATGGAATATTACAAGTACAATCTGTTTGTGGGAATAACCATTGTCTACAAACATTCTGGCACAACATGTACCATTGATTAGATCATGTGCATTGTAAGAATATTTCAGGATGATAGTGGAGCATTGCCAAATATAATGTATGGTTAATATTTGTCCTGCAGTTTTGTTAGCAATGAAAGCTGTCCCTATTGCTTGCTCTTCCTGTGATTCAGTTATTTACACCACTGAAATAATCTGTGTTTATTTTTGATCCATTCAACTCATTTTTGAGGGATTCCAGTGATTGATGCACCGTGTACTCGCGATATATAATTGCTATCCACTTTGATCAAAAAGAAATTACACTTATACTGTATGTGATTTAAAGTTAAGCATTTTTGAAATTAAACATTTTGCTTGATTTAGATATATTCAGATTGATTCATCCCCATATGGGGACATTTAAGGGGTTTTTGGTGAAGTTTGCTCTATTTCTTGCGAGAAAACTTACATGTTGGCACCTAAAGCATCATTTTCAAGCCTTTATGTGCTTCTGAAAGTGAAGTTGTACATATCAAACTTTAGGTGAAATACAGTATTTCTTTGTAGTTTATCATTGATTCAACCTGATGGGGACATTTAAAAGATTTTTTTGGGGTGAAGTTTGATTAATTTCTTATCTGAAAAACTTAAGCCTTGGCATCAGAACTATAATTTAAAGGCCTATTTTTGTGCTTCTGAAAGTGCATTTTTACGTACCAAACTTTGGTGAAGTACAGTACTCACAAATCATTAAGCCAATTTTAAAGCCACTAGCAAATTCCGTCCATTTGTATGACAAACAACAACATCCTATGCAGAAAGCTGCTCTGTTTTTTGTTTTGATCAATTGCTCTGTAGAGCTTGGATTAGAGACAGGCTACCCTGTAGGCAAGGAATCCACTCTTTAGACAGCATCTGCTTGACATCAGTGGTCATCAGATGCAATTTACTCAAAACTGGGGAATTTGGTGACAAAGGGTTTTCCATGTTAGGCTGCCATTGGGGCATGTCCCCAGTTTTTACGTCAACAAATCAAATTGCATGTTGAAATTGATGCTCATGCCTGTCAGGGAGATCAGTTGAACAGAAACTAGAGAGGTGGCTGGCCTGGCACTCTGTCATTTTCAAATGGTTTATTGTATTAAGTTTAATGTGTTCTGTTTGCTTTGTTGTAAGCTTCATTAACAAGAACCCTTATCTGATGCCCATATACAGCCAGAGGAAATGCACCATCATTCACCAAAGAAAAAGGGAATATATTTCTATTAATGTTCTTTTCCTGCCCCACTTCCCTAAAGTGAAGACACGTGTACTTGACTTTTTAAGTTTTTCAGGGGATTTATTTTCTTATGGTTACTGGGGTAATGTGTCTGTCAATTGATTTTCTAGTTCATCAGTATTCAGACCATGCACTTTTGTTAATGTTAAAGATTAGTCCGTGTTTGAACTTGCACTGATCTAATATTGCTCGGAACTGTACGGATGTTATTTCCTGCTGAAAATATTAATATTAGTCCATATTAATGTTGTCGAATTCGGAGATTTCATGAATTGTTTTAATGAGTATTTTATTGAAAAATCTGAATATGTTTTTTTCTTCAAGTGTCCCTAGGTCTGTCAATTTATCACTAATGTTTCTCATGAAGCATAGATAATGGATTACTGTGATGAGTACCACCAGACCAAGGGGAATAATTAAACTCCGAATGCCATTAAAGAAACGATTTAATTTTAAGTGTATTCCAAAAAAAATTGGGGTGATGGCTATTAGAGTTTGAACTGCTGTTGAACTTAAAGAAAAAGGTTTATTTTGATTGGCTGTATTTGGAACTCTGAGACAAGATCAAGAAAATTAAGCCATGCCACCAGTTATTAAACATCATTTGTTGGTGTGAGTCTTTAGAAAACACATTGACTTCAGCCATGGTGTTATATACCGATGAAAAAGAAAATACATGCAAATATGAACATGAACTTTTTTCTTTTCTGGAAACACATTTGCATGTGAGAATGACTGCAATGAATGTGACTTTTTTGGACACTACAAGTACTAGTGATTACCCTTGGTGCTGAAGCTACTGTATTTCGGTTGTCTTTCCAATTTTCAGTTGAAAATGTGTGATTTGATAAGAGGTATAATTGCATTCAAAGTGTTTATCGCTCTCCTTATAGCAAATGCTTTTTTACAGCGGTAATGTTTTCCTCCAGACAATTCATTAATTCAGATTGCTCTTTTCTTTTTATAATGGGTTGCTGTACACAGTAACATGTAAAGTCTGAGGACAGTGATGTTCATACATGCAATGCATGGCTGTACATATAAGTGTGAGACTTGATTTCGTGATAAGTCCTCTAGTTGGTAATACGAAATATTGAATATGGTATCTGTAAATCTTAAATCCACATTTTGTGCACTGAAATATTTGCAAGTTTATAATTGTTGGAGTGTTCCATTCTTTCTATACTAATGAAATTTCCCTTTAATAAAGCATCTTTCAGTGGCATTTAGTAAAGCGTTGAACTTGGATGACCCAATCTAAAATCTGGAACATAAAGCTGGATAATTAATGCTCCATTCATACTTGTCAATTTATATGCAAATAGATGAGGTAATTAGTGTACTGCATGTATACAAACCTAACGAACAAACGATACTGCTTCACATACATGTAACTGGTAAAATTATGGGGTGACATGTATGTATTGGTCATTGTTCGGTGCAGTGTAGCAATTAATTGTTTTGGGACATATATAATTGGTCTGACATCTCTTTCTTTTTCCCCATGGTATGTGAAACCTGTTTAGAAGAAAATAACTGGCGACCTGAAAGGCGAATGTAACATTAAGGACTGCATGACAAGATGGTGGTTATATATGGATGAATGAATGATTATGGCTTAATGCCACTTTGTCAATATTACAGCCATGTTATGGTGATAATGAAGGCTTCCTAAATCTGCAATATGTATGTTTGCTTGGTAAGCTACATGTGTGAGAAGCAACACTAACAATGTGCAAAGTGTAATCACAGATATTGCTCCCGAGAAGAAGAAAAAGGGATCCAAACTTTCTTTGGGAGATCTGTTCAGAGAGGCTTTATCAACTTTTAATTGGCTTGAAGCTCACTGACTTTCACAGACTGGCTTAAAGGTTATTAGGAAAACACTCGACAAAGGTCAATATTTGATTGTCGAGTCCAATCAGCGCTGAAGTACATGTTTTGCTGTGTGCATTAGAACTCATGTGTAATGACTTAATCTGTTGAAAAAAGTCGTTTTACAGTTGACATTTTACCAGATGTATATAAGTCGTTTTACAGTTGACATTTTACCAGATGTATATAAGTCGTTTTACAGTTGACATTTTACCAGATGTATATAAGTCGTTTTACAGTTGACATTTTACCAGATGTATATAAGTCGTTTTACAGTTGACATTTTACCAGATGTATATAAGTCGTTTTACAGTTGACATTTTACCAGATGTATATGTAGCTATTGTAGACTTCAAGGCTCAATCTTTAGAGAGGTGGTGGAACTATTGTGGGTAACAGTTTGATTTCGTGATGGGCAACTTTTTCTACACTCTTATGTTTAGTTCTTAGTGAAATTCTGGTGAACTTTACTCCTGATGTGTGTGCCTGTGCAGGAAAATACAAATCTCACATTAGATACCTGCTACAGTGTATATGGGCAGAGAAATAACAGTGTAAGTGTCTGTGACATGATTGGCGAGGTCAAATTATTAGTAGATTAAGCCCACCTTACAGTCTAAGCATTTGACTGTGTTTACAGTTACAATTCAGTGTCAAAATAATTTAAGATAAAAAATATATAAGTGGAGATATTCTCAGATACAGTTTTTAATGGTCAGTCTCTTGTTGACTGTAACTTCACCTTAATGTTTTCTTCCTTATTTAACACGTACGAAGACAGTCAACCAACTGCTGCCATGCCTTTGTGTTCAGCAGATGGATGGAAGATTTTCTCAGCCCTTGGTCATGTTCCACTGGTTCAGATATGTAATCTGTATCGATGGCCTGTAGAACATTGGACAGTATTCAAAAGTACTGAAGTACTCCAACGATGCAGAAAGCTGTTACCTGAGCTGTGGTTTTATCAACAATATGTTATATGTCACATATGATACAAATCTTCAGCTGTGAGGTCATTTGTAAATGTGTATTTGGTGTTCAAACCCAAAAGATTAATATATTGAAAAACTGAAAAAAGTATTTCACGATGGTTGTCTTTCTGCATTCTCTGTCTGTTCAAGAATGACTTGTCTTCCATAAATATGGTGTGCATATCTGTGGGAAAGTTTGTTAGTAACTTCACAAAGGTCGGTGGTTTATGCTGCTCACTCTGGTATTCACCTATAAAACTCACTGCCTTGGTTTAAATGAAAAGATATTGAGTATATGGCATTAAACAACAATCATAGCAAATAAAATCTGTAGGGGCTTCCTGCAAAGTTATCATATTTGCCTAAAAATAAAATTGAAATAACAAGTTACACACTTAGCGTATAATAAGCTGACTGTTCTAGCTAAATGCTGAACAGGTAAAATGAACAAGCAAATTAAAATGTAAAAATTCTCTTTTTGTCTTCCCCTTTTTTTTTATCACATGTACATCTACTTTAATGTTCAAGCTAAATGATTGTCTTTCAAACAGAATAACCTCCAGGAATTAATGTTTTAATACAAAATATATCAGGCGTCTGAAATTATTGGTATTATCCCAGATTGAAAAAGTGCAGTGTATGGGAAGATCAGTGATGTCATCAGAGTGAAAATAAAAATATTAAAATATATATATTGAAGACCATATTTACATATACCCTAAATGACCTAAAAATTTGACCACAAAAGAGCACTTTGGGAAGCAAGTAAATGTCAAGAGATATTACTTCTGGTGCCAAAACATACATTTTTCTAGTAGGATATCACCCTACCTTCCAAAGGCCTCCCAAAGCACTTTTCTAAAATCATTACAACAGGAATATGAGAAAATGAGCAGCTGAGTCATGGACAACATTTGAGAGGATTTAGGGTAAATGTAACTCTTCATATGCCTCCATCTGTGGTTTACAACATCTTTATGTTTTTCTTCTTAAATTTCCTTATTCTGGCTATAATAGGAAGAGGCTCAACAAAAACATGTAATCCAAGATCTAGCATGCTACACAAGTAGAAGGTATATACATACATGTACAGAAACATCTATTTATTGACCGGAATCCAGAATGTGGAAATTCATTCAAAAAATTGTATTGTGTTGTGGAGTTAAGAACCTATACATGCAACCACAAGTTCCAGTGATATATGGGTATTGGAAGTTTTGAAAGGCGATTCAAAGCACATGTGGAACCTTATCTAAGTGGAAGTAATAATAAAAAGCAATCCTATGTCATTGATGGGTGTGTTTTTTTATTGAACCGAAGTGCTGGTATAAGTGATGACAAGCTCTCTGGACACATCTTTATTAATTAATTTTCACACATAGCCTCTTTTAACCCTATGGGAATTGTGAGCAGACTTTCCCCTCACCTTCAAACACAAAAATGATATATAGTTGCCATAGTGTCTGGCAATGGAATCAGCATTTTCATTACCATCTTGGCTGTATGCATGGAGACATTCTTTTGATGCCAATATTAACTCATTTTAAAACCTCTCACAGCTCATGAGTTAATAGATATGGACACCTTCCAGTGACAAGCAAGTGATGTACACCAAGAGGGACTATGTGGTAAACACCAGACTATTAGTACAAAATAAACATGGTATCACCAGGGGGTGGGTGTTAATTTCCTCCACTCTTTCTCACACCCAGTGGGCCTTTGAACCTTGCCCACTTGTATCTCTACAATTGTCTGGACCTCTGTTATGACCTCTAGCTCTCTACCGTGGTGAGATTGGACAATAGCAAAGCAAGCATGAAGACGTCTCAAGATCTGCTTCAGATAGTTGTATGTCCACCACTGAATGGCAAGCTCATTTTCCTGGGCTCTTCTATCTTGAGCAAAATATCAATAACTGTGTAGTGTATATGGGTTATGATACTTCTTTTCTTTGATGGAAAATGACAGCAGAAAAAATTAGAGACTGTTATCAGCTGAATGCCGTATCTAATAAAGCAATACACACAGTCAGAGGATATTTGCTTCTTAAAATTTTTACTAATAGTCAGTCAGTCGGCAAAAAAAAATTAAAACAAAGATGAAATCACTCTACCAAGTCAGGTTTGAGATGAAGAAAAGGAAAACATGTGCATTGTGGAGGAAATATGTTCCATCAAGTATATGTATGATTCTTAAAATAGAAAGTACCTGATTAGTGATCCAGTTCATGTACAGATCAAGTTTTAAATTGTTACCCTAAATTGTATACTTAGCTTTCTGTTTCCGTGTGCTTAACTGCTGAGGGTAGAAAATTTCCATGAAATCTGTTTTGAACTTTTAAAAGTTACATGCAACTGATACTGGAGGTCTATGTAAGATTTTACTGTCACTAGTTCTGCTGCAGTTAACAGACTAAGCCTTTGCAGGCATCCTGAAAACCTAATTCCTCTCCAAATGTCATGATTTTAAACTGTTTGAAAAGCTGTTTAGATTGGCTTTTCATGATCTAGTATTTGGAGGATTGCTCAGAAGCATATGCAAATACCCATTAATTAATGTAGCACTTGAGCATTTTAATTCTTTTGTACAAGGACAGACACTACACTTTTTATCTCAACACATTAACAAAATGAGTGATCAGTGCAGAAAGATAAATATTTTTAAAGCTCATTTTATAAGTACATTTATTTCATGTTTAACAACACACAGGATTTCACATGTACAAAGTCAAACAAATATGCTATACAATTTTATATAAAGGACATGAATTGTTTTGATAGCTTTGTACAGTGTATGTTTGTTGTGCTTTTACAAGAGGTCTGATTTCTTAGAAAACAACAGGAAAGAATTCATTTTACAGGAGACATAAGATCAGTCAAACCACATTGATTTGAAGATAGGGTATCATGCCAGGAAGGAAACACAATTGATGAATATTGGTTTCTGTGGACCAGCTTCTATAGGCAGAATTCTGAAGATAAGAAATGCAAGCCTTGTTAATAGATTAGCTCCCAATTCTGCATGTATCTCTGTTTGCACAAGAGTGATGTAACCCATAGGAAGTCTTCAAGGCTTTCGGGAAAATGGGTGAGCTCTCTATAATGAAGAAAAAAGTTTGCTTTTACAGAGTATTATATTAACAAGTAAAGGCTGACATAATGTAAGAAAGTACACCATAAATCATTCATTTGTAGAACCCTCAAGCTTGCGACGGCTGGTGAACTGCAGCAGTGTTTCTGTGCAAAAGTGCTTTCTGTTTGATGTTGGTTAAGTACACTGTAACATACTGACACTTTTATCTTGGTATTTTAGCAGAAAATTCATTGGGGCCTGTATAGTCTTGTACCGAACACTCTTTGATCTCATTCCCCAGGCTTGAACTAGTCTTTCAAATTGCTGTGATAAAAAGCCATTTAAGTCAAGAATTTGGTGCTGGAATTAAAGGTTTCCTTGAGACATCTTTAGTCATAGTAGCTAACTACATGGGTCATTGGTGGAATATCTTGATTATTCCACCATTTTTTGTTCAGTTGTGCCTGGATGCATCACAAATGGTAGCACCCTTGGATAACTGTTGACTCCAACTTCCCATTGTGGACCCTTGGCATTATGTGTCCAATTTGTTTCACTTAACATGCTAGATTAGCAAAGGACACAAGACTTGCTGAGGTGTGAGAGAGTGTGGGATGTAATTGGGCCCAAGAATAGTTCTCAGCATCTTTCAAATACCAAAGCCTAACTGCTGAGGTCATTGCACTTCTTGGAAGTTGAACCCAGATAAAATTATTCAAAACTGTGTTCTTTTGTGATCAGAAAATTAGTTTTATGCCATATTAGCCAGAGAAGCACGCATGTTCTGTAAAATGTCTCGGTTGGCTGTCAAGACAAAAGCAGGCTTCCTAGAAACACATTTCTTACAATAGACTTCCTTTTGAACATTTCTATTGTGTCAGGCATTTATTTTTTTGTGAAAAAAAAGTGTGATTTACACTTTTGTTGTCAAAAGCTCAAGTGCTGGTTAGATATAAAGTGATGCAAACTCTTAGCATTTTTATTTTGTGCCTTTTTATGAATAATAATCCTAATTTTATGTCCATTTATACTATCAAGGAGTATTGTAGGGTTTATAGCTCTGAGCTCACTAGCACTTAAATACATGCCTGATATCACCATAACAAGAATAATGCAAATGAATATATGCAGAAAATACTTGTGATTCAATATAAATTTAATGTGATTGTCCTGGCGCTACCAGATGACCCAAGATGAATACAGGCAAAGTGATACATGCATTGCTGGTGTTTAGAGTTAAAGGTAAATTGCTACCAGATGATCCAAGAGGAATACAGGCAAAATGATACATGCATTGCTGGTATTTAGAGTTAAAGGTAAATTGCTAACAGATGACCCAAGATGAATACAGGCAAAATGATACATGCATTTGCTGGTGTTTAGAGTTAAAGGTAAATTGCTAACAGATGACCCAAGATGAATACAGGCAAAATGATACCTGCATTGCTGGTGTTTAGAGTTGAAGGTAAATGTGCATATTTTGTAAAAAAAAAGACAACAACGACAAAAAGTGTCTCAGACACTATATATGCATTGACAGCAGATTTGAGTGTATTTTATGCCTTATGAATGTTTTGAGTACACTTAAAGCGCTCAAAATAAAGGTCTTTTCTGGGGTGTTGGAATTCTGGGCTGATACAGATACAGTGATACATGTGGTAACAAATGCTGGACATGCCATAGACTGGAAAATATTACAGAGGTCAAACATCTTGGGTTTGAAAAAAAAATCTTTGCTGAAGTATAAACATATTGACTGATGTGACAGTTAAATATTGCAAGAAAATCTCATCAATATGCTGCTGGAAGCAAGAGTGGAGCACAGTACACATGGTTTGCTGAATTACAAGCTTATTGCATGCAGGGATCAGAGCACTAGAAAAACAGTTTGGTGCAGTTTATCTTAAGATGTGAAATACAGTGAACTGTTTAAATGTGAATGCTGTAACCATCAACCAGAGATTCAGTTGCCAGATTGCCAGTGGCTAAATTGGGCCAATAACATTAGCAATAACAGGCCTTCATATAATTTACCAGCTTAAATTTTAAAAGTAAAATATAAAATCACAAGCTGTCATGGCTTGAACTTCATCCTTTTTGTTGTAAAGTTAGCATATGTAATGGTTTATTTGACCTGTGAAATTCATTTAACTAAAGCAGAAAGGTTGGACATATCAGACATGTCCTAACTGGAGCCCTAACTACGTGATTAATTAAAATATTCTGGGTTATTAAATTACATGGTTTTCCATATTAATTTGCAAGCGCTGTTCATTACATTATTGCATGCAATATTGTGTGTGACAGAGATGAACTACATGTAGTTCAGGGACGCTCAGAACAGAGGTGGTGTCTGAAATAGAATTAAGTGCTGAAACTATGAAACATGTGTGATACAGAGAATATCTAGTAAAGGGACAGTCAGGTAAGTTGTCTGTAACGAGCAGAACTGAAAAATGGACTAATGATACTGACTGTATATATACTAAATAGACAGTGAGGGGAATCACTGTTTTAAAACAGTGATTTCCATGTGGCAAACACTAAAAGTAATTTTGAAGTTATGGTAGGGTGTGTGCAGGAGCTATACATGTACATGTAGCTGTGATGTATAGATGGTTGAGGTGGAGATATCTGTCTACAGCCATCCAGATGATGTGGCTTAGCAAGGCACTTGCAGTGATTGATCCGACTCTGCCTGATGTTTCCAGTCCAGATTATCAGCTAGCCTGCCAAAAACAGCCAGCAAAAAGCTGATGGTAAACTCAAAAACTGATAAGAGCCCAGGATCAGAGCTATAGATCTGTGTTTAATGTTTCTGTGCTGTTCAACATTTACCTTTTGTGACTTTAGCCATGCAACTTTATTGCCAATTCTCAATTTTGTTGAAGTATAGAGGAGAATGAAGTACCAAGTAATGTAACTTGATTGCATCATCTATTATACTGTTATCAGGTTTTGCATGGGATTTATCTAAGATAGACATTGAATTAATTTTGGATCTACAGATCTGACGGGCACTCCGTTGCTTAGTGCTGATTTATATGATATGGTTCCTAGTTTCGCAAATTAATATATGCTGGTTTTATATGAATTAGCTAAAGATCAATCAGTTTATTATCAGTGCCAATGTAGACCTTACAGGTTCCAGACTTTGAATCCTCACTATCCTTTTATACAAATTACACTGTTCTATCTCTCCTCTTTTGAAGTTACCTAGCTTAACCAACAGCCCTATACAGTCTGCATACATCGTGTCCTGAAGACTGTCACAGTGGTATCAACTAGGTAAATCTCATTTAATCATAGAGTGTACCAACTTAGAGCGTTGAACTCTTTCCATGGTCTGGCTGAAATACTGCCAGTGTGGTGCATTGAACCCTGTAATCATTCTTCCCTTCAGTGATTGTAGCGCTGAGCTATACGCTCACCTGTGATATCTGTAGTCACAGGGACACATAATGACACATGATGTTGTGGTTTAATCCTGGGGTAGGGCATTGAATTTTCAATATTCACCTGCCTGTACTCGTGTTCTTGGGGCCTTAGTGGCTGTATCCTCAGCAGTGCTGGGATTGTCCAAAGCCATGATTAAGTTCTGGGAAATACATCACTTGCGGCCTGTATGTTCATTTGATCATTCTATTAATTAGATTTAATCCATTTGTGTTAAAGTAGTACTGTTCGATATATATAGAATACCTGTACTTATAAAGATAAAATCTTTTGTGCAACTCCATTATGATCACCTGAGTATGTTTCTAGATATATAGAAAGTAAAAGATGATAAAATATATTTTCTGTGTAAGATCACATGATTTATGTTTGTACTCCATGTTTTGCAGATAGGAATGGGAAATAATGAATAAAAAACACCAGTTTATAACAGTTAACGATTAAAAACGAGTTATGTTCGCTTTAACTCCCAATAATTATAGCTCTCTTTAGTATTATTTCAAGTGCAACATTTTCTCTAAAACAATTTAAAAATTTGCATAGAGAGGAAATTGAATGATGTCGCAACATCTTATCAGCGATAGGATAAAAACTGGGTGTAATTTGTGGATAAATTTTCAGAATGTTCCAAACAACTCTCTAAAGACGTTTACAGCCCATTAAATCCTGATTTATTGCTCTATATAAAACATGCTGTAAATACCCTAAAAATGTGCACGCAAAAATGTCCCCGAGGAAAGAAAGAAGGTCATATGATAAAGTACTTTAGTTTCTGAGATTCTCATGTTTCTAGTAGGATATCATCCTATCTTCCAAACAAACCTCAAAATGTCTTTGAATCCAGTAATAATGGAAGTTTTACAATTAGACATATTCACTAACTTTGTCATGTTCAAAGTTTTAGGTCAAATACAGTAACTCTTAACAAATTTTTTTCACAGGTTGATAACAAAATTCTGTTAAATGTCAGCATCTTTTTACTCATTTTAGTTTATTTTCTCAAAAAATTTTGTGATACATTTATTGACAAGATCCTGACAACATGGTAACATTTATTTGGTGGTAATTTAACAAGATCTTGTCAGTCAGCATCAGTTAAATTGAACTGAAAGCCGAAGCCCTCTTGGAAGTGACTGGTACCATATGTGGTGTGGATTGCGTTAGGAATTTGATGCATTTGCCCAAAGATCAGTCTTGTTGAACGATTTTTTTTATTTACTGGATACCAGTATATAAACTAGATTGCCTGTAAAGTCGGGTTCATAAGAGTCGGTGAAAGAGGGCACAAGGAATCGCAGAGTAAATGGGGAAATGTTGGGGAGAGAGGATGAATTTTTCTGAGAATCCAAAGCATCTTCCAAACCAATTTATGTGATGCCATTGCTAACAAGATTGTGCCAGCAAGTCTTTCTATCTCAGCAGTCTTTGTTCAGCACAAAAGCTGTTGACTTGATGGATGCTGATACGTAACACAGTTAGCCGGGAAATTCGGTTTAAGCATGAAATCTGCCCGATTCTAGACCCCACATGACTTGCACAATATTGTCCATAGTTTACAACTAGATCCACAGAATGACACTAAATAGATCTTCACTGTGTGTAGAAATTTTTGTCTTAAGGGTAACCATAGATGTAAAGCCATTATGAAAGTGTGGCTCAGGTCAACTCAAAGTTGGATTTGACTGGAATCTGTTTTGTCGTAGGATTCCATACCAAGTTTCTTTTAGAGGGCTCTGTTTTATCAGTGGTTTACATTGTTCTTAGATTACTGCATTAACATGCACATGAAAACATTGTAAGTCAAAATTGTTCCTCCGAAATTGTATTCAGCACTGCCATAAAGTTTTGGTCGGGAAATGACTTCACTATAATCCCTGAGAAGCCTGGCCAGGATAATGGGTCTCCTAATAGCTTGTCTGGCTTAGCCCCTTGCTAGTAAATGGCAAAATTTACGATATCAGGTTTTTTGGAGATTGTGCTTGCGTCAAGAGAATTTATAACGTCACTTCGAAGAGGGGTAGGGGGTGGGAGGCTAGATGAGGGGCACTTGGACATGCAGCACAGTCTTTGTCAAGATTGAGGCACTGTACTTGTAGGTTTTAACACACATGAAGCTCATTGTCCTTTCACAGCTCCATTGCGTATATGATATCCATGTACTGATAAAGTGTTGTTGGCCTATAAAAACACAGGTGAAATAAAGTTAGACAGAAGGAGGATCATGTTTTTGCAGTGTTTTGTTTAATAGATGGATCTGTTTATATTTGGTGAAAAGACCAGTGCAGCTGTTACTAAGAATAACACAAATGACATTGAATGATGAAACTTGGTACCATTGTTTTGATTTTACTGCGTGAAATGTGGTTGACATTGATAGATGGGAACCGTTACACAAGTATACATTCATCATGGGACAGGTTTGATCTATTTGGTTTACGTACTTGTATAAAACCATGCAAGACTGAAGTTTTTTGGACATGAACTTGTTTTATTTTCTTTCATCTGGTTGAATTTGGTAAATTGCACCTTGTACACCTGTCTTAATTTGAACCATAAAATCAGTAGACTTCTATACTTGAATATACAAATAAAACAGATAAGCATGTAGAGGTGCATGTTGAAGACATTCAATTTGAAACCGATTTCATAGTTTTGATCTTTATTCAAATAGGCTGTAAGTGCTGTTGAGAATTGACCTTTGATGTTGGTCTACCTTCAGGAGTTTAATTGTGTATTCCATGCGACAGCTGTGGTGTAATAATACATGTTACATGTAGGTGGGATTTGACCTTGCCCAGTATGAATATTGTATGTCACCTGTGGCTTGGTAGGTATTTACATTGCCGACCATTGCCATCGGCACAATAAGACTGATATCCACTGAACTTTTATCGCCACCATTACTATCCTATTGCCTGTGAATATTGAATGACCATGGTGAAATCAATTGGTATTTGATTAGACCTTCTCACCCAGTCACTAGTACTTTCCCACCACCAGTGCTGGTAATTAAGGAGCTGTTAAACTAGTTGGAATGGATGACTTTACCTAGGGTAAAGGGTAATTGTATTAGTTTCAGTATGAGGGTTCAGGTTTCTTATCTGATCGTGGACAATGTAAGCCTCTGTCGGTCATAATGCTGTGCATTTTGACTCTCTACTCTGTTGTATAATGAACCCGAGACCAATGACTACAAGGGGGAAGGTTGTTAATTTACATGGATTCACCCAGGAGCCCACTTGACAGCCCTCCATACAAGCTCCTGAAGATACCATTAGCATGTGCAAATTGTATTAGATGGACTGCTGAGACTGGGGGAATAAATTCATTTGACGTCATTAAGAGAAAAGTGTTACAGATTATCTTTGGGATTGGATGTTTTTTTTTTATAATGGATTGATATGGAACACCAGTTCATAACAATCAAATGTAACAGAAAGATCAAAAACTTGAGGAGATAATACTTCATGACTTATGAAGTTCATTGTGGAATTTAAGTAGATTTAAAGAGTTTAATATTTCTCACACGCGTGCCTTGTTTTTCTCTCCCAGTCTATGCACATTCATTTGGATTAGCAATACTAGCTATTTAATAAATGGATTTTTTATGTCTTGTAGATTTTTAGACATTCTGTCCTGTAGATATTTTCTTCTTAAATTCAGTGTTGTCATTTTTTCACACCATTTACACATAAAAGGAACTTGAAAAAAATTATTGTAAGGTCATTGATAATATTTTTTTATAGTTTTATAAGTTTTATAGATGTACAAATATTGTCAATATTGTCACAGTGACAATTTCACAAAGGAGAGGAAGCCAGCTTTGTTTGGGCATTAATTGTGAGCATGCATTGTAAAGTAAAGGCCTTAAAATTGTAGAAAGTCAGTGTGTCTTGACTTCTCTGATTACCATTGTGCTAACCTGTTCTGACTGGAGCTGAAATCTACTTTTTGACACCATTCCCTGTTATTATGATCTTGTACACATGGAAAAGTAAAGGAGACTTTGAGTTCTCTAGACATGCTACTATGTCTGGCCAGTGGCAACAGGGTAATTTGTAGTTGTCAGGTGAAGAGGTTTTTGCATTCAGAAAACCGGCAACAGTCTCACTAGAGACCCTGTTGAGAATAGTGTCATTTTTACAACTTGGTACTTCTGGGAATGTGGGAGTGTTGCCGTCTAAGACATTTCCATCAGTTTATTTTTAGCCGTGAGGCTGAATTTGAAACTTCAGTCGGGAAAAGTGTTGTGTGGATGCATTTAAACATTGTCTATAAATTATAAAGTGCAACTCATGGGTAACACACACCATTACTGTTGTATTTATTTCATTGGTTTCCTGCTGCAGTGTACATTGCATTTATACTAAGTTCATCTATGACACAAGTCATTGGAAATGACTTAGCCAACCAATGTCCGAGTAAACTATGACACATGTAGAAATGAAGTCCTGGGTATAAATACTGTACCTCCTCCTTTCAAAAGGTGCCCAGTTTCTTAGAAAACAATCCTTGGGAGTGGGTCATGGCCAGACGGTTAGGACCCACTCAGGCACTTTGCCATTCAGGCAAGATAAGTTAGCCATTGTATATTAAAATGAAAAATTTTTGAATATGCAAGGCATTGAACAAAAAGCTGAAAAGAAAAAAAAATCCATCAAAACATGTCCACTACGAATCATTCATGAATAGGCCCACCTGATTTGCTAATTATCATATTATAAATACAACTTAATTGTTACACAGTTGAATTTGTAACCTTTCCCACCTGAAGTAATTTGGACCAAAGCTGTGAGGTCTGTTGATCATTCTTGCGTTTGTGAAGTGAATCTGTATGTAAATTGGAAATATAGTACCCCTATATTACGACAGAATCAGGGCACTCAGGTCATAGCATGAGGAAATTAAGGTACCCCATTATCCTGGCAATCTGTTATTATTCAATTAATTGTGTGATTTTTAATGTTCCTTTCCCTAGGTGCATTGTATTTTTCATTTCCTAAAAAGGTTAGGGAGTTTGGAGGGTGTGCTGATCATTTTGAAAACATCACTTTGCTTTCTCAGTATTAACTCTGCCAGAAAGTTTTGTCAAGTGTAAGTTCTGTCTAGTAGAGTGAAGCTGTGGGGTTTGACCTCCTCCAAGGTGATCAAGTCCATGCTGTATTGGCTTAGACATCAGTCCCTATTGACCAACTTTCTATTATTATCGTTTGAGCCCTGATGCCTTTGACAAGCATCCAGTCTTTGACTACATGTACTTGTAGCCTAAAGGAAATAAATTTCAAGAACCAGTACTGAGTGATGGAGCCAGTAGAGAGGATGTGAATGACCTCTTCACCCCCAGGCCATACACAGACTGTGGGGAAATACTAGTAGTGACACTGTTACAGAGAATGAGATCTGTGATAAATGATCTAAAATTTTGGCCATGACAATGTTGTTCATTTTGCTTCTGTCTGAGAATCCTATTTATTTTGGGGGTTTTTTTTTTTTGGTTGTTTATTTGGAAGAAACATATCCTCCTGGAAAGTATGTCAGCACCAAAAGTAATATTTTTTGATTGTTAGCCTCTAACAAAAGGGTTTTGGGTAACATACAAACTATGTGGCTGACTAAATCGCTCCTTCAGAACCCAGTATATACTATAATGAGTAAATTCATAAAGGACATCCTGTATCCATTCTCAGTTTTTTTCATTTTTTTTAGTTAATATTTCTTTTTTAAATAAAAATAAAGATACTGCATATGATGGTGTGATGTTGGCATGGTTGGGCATATTTTTGTGGTCAATAAAAAAAAAAAACCAAAGTTATTTTCCTTCTGCTTTTATGGTTCTTTAATGTATTAAAATGTGTAATTGACACCAGGTGGACGTCAAGAAGTGAATGTCAGGAAAACATCTTTAACACACATAAATAACACATAATGCTCAGAGTTAAGTCTTTATAAGTGTTAAATCCGCTGTCGATTACCAGCACTTACTGTTGTATTATTTATCAATGAAAAGATGCAATCAGTTGGATATCAACCTACCCAGACATTTTTGCTTGTTCAAACAATGGCTCAGTGGTATTGTTTGTTTTTTGTCCTGAAAGAAAATTGTAGAGACAGCTGAAGGGCTGCAGCTCACAATCTCCTGGTGTTTTGCTAAAGTGCTGTTATTTTGATGTGTACAAGGAATGGAGAATTTTTATTCTTACATGGAATATAGGTTGTAGAATGAAGAATGTACCATTTGAGATTGTGAAGACATGTGTAAATAAAATCCAGGTTCCATAACCCTTAAACCCAGTCAGACTATTGAAAAGTTCTCTGCGTCAAAACCTGGATTTGAACAAATGTCTACCAGTGGTGGATTTGTTAAGTGAGGTTTGCTTTTAAGACTTTACATAAATATATATATCATAATTCTTTTAAAATCTGGTACAGATGTCAGTACTGTTGAAAGTAGAATGTTACATTTCTTTACCAGCCTTTGGAAAAGTAAAGATATGATGTTGTTCATTAGATGGTTTAACAATGTGAGAAAAAGGAAACTCAGCATTCCTGCCAGAATTACGTATGTATTGGCTAAAATGAGCAGACCACATATCCCAAAAGTTAGAAGAAATGGAGTATATGTAAACTTGCACAAAGTGTGAATTATGTTTATTTTAGGGTGTTTCTTTTTTGAAATTCATAAAGACATTTTAAATCTTTTGTTAAAAATGTAGTTCTGTTGCTACATTAATCTGCATATTGAACTGTGGGTCTCTTGTAGCAGGCTCATGTGGGAATAGTAATTACTGTTCTGGCTGTGACATTCAGCCAGGAGGTTCATTAGTACCTATCAGGAGTAGGGTGGTAGTGTACTCATGAGTTTTCTCCATCCATAAACCATTATATAAGAGAAATTTTTTAGTGTTGCATTTGTTAAATTACATACAGATATTAATATAAATGAATAAATATTCCAGCTTATGCCACATCAATTCTTCTGAATTCAGTAATTAATAATAAGGGAAGTCATTTTAATTTTTTTTTTTTTTTTTTTTTTGGCCAAAATTGGGTTCCTTCTCATTTACTATAAACCAACCATAAAATGAAATTCCTCCTATGCTGATGATTGGAAGGCCTGAGGTTAAAGAATTAAAGTAAACAGTATATGAAAAAAGGCTTGAGTCAAATATGGATATTATATATGTCAGCAATTTGCAGTGATGATGGATAGAGATCAGAAACTTGTGCATGTGATAAGATGATGAAGTTTTACTGTTACTCTTTAATTATTCTGTAGAACTGGATAACCTGATAACTGTTTCAAACTGGTTGAAGGTTTTAGTGTGGATATGAATTGGATTGTAGACATGTATTTCATACTCTAACACCAGTGATAAGAATGGTAAGAGTTTGTCAAAAATAATTTGTTTGCAAATGGGTGTGAGTTAAAATATTTGTCTCAACTCATCTCAATATATGTCTCAACTGGCCAACTCCATATTGATGTGCTTTGTGGAAATAAAATTTCAAGCTCAAGTGATAAAAATATGCACGCTTAGGTTATCATATATAGTCATTGTTAAATTTTCAAGCAAAAAAAGTGATTACAATTGAAGAGAACATGTTTTGTTGATCAAAATGAGCCCCTTGTGTGCAGGTGGTTCTCTGAAGAGAAGACGCTTAAGCCTGGAGCCTATTGATGAACCTTTGGGCTCTTGATGAACGATTGCCCGTTCATCAATACCTAGAATCGATCATGCTCATTGGGACAGTTAACTGAAAGTGATTACTTGCCTTGTACAAAGTCCCTCCC